>NC_041393.1:515008807-515058402 GCF_002162155.2 Triticum dicoccoides | reverse complement strand
GGGGGGGGGGGTTGGCTTCAGATAAAGAGTGAGGTGTCTATATTTGAGGGACTTTAGCGTAATTGAGGTATATACGGTCAATAGTGTGTGGACTCATGGTTGATCAATTTGTTTCACAGTTTGGACTATGAGATAACGATACTTTTGAACATGCGTGATATACCTTGATGTACCATAATTACAAACCTCAGATTGGAATTTTGGAATTTGACTCCATCATTAGCTTTTGTAATTCATTTAAATGGAGGTACATTTTTTAAGCCAGGATTTCGTGATTTCAAATTCATATATCAAACCTAGAGATATACACATACGGGCATGTTCAAACTTTATAATCATCCACTTTATTCATACACATACACATTTTTGCTTTGTCATCATATTTAGGATAAACACATTTGGAGTTTCATTTGAATTGGACCGTATGATGGTATTTTCTTGTACTACCTCAATGATCCATATTTGAATTGAATGGACAATCTAAGTTCGAGTTGGAGACATTGATTTTCAAAATTTGCACTTTTTTGCGTGCAAAATAAACAAATTCTCGGCCATGATATCATAGTCGGCCGTACAGGAGCAGAATATAATTTCAGGCGCCAAAAGCTTTCAAAGTTCCCTCTCACATCTAAATATCTCGAGCCCGAAAGTTTAGCCCTGTGATATTCCTGTTTTACCCCTGCCACATGAATGGAAAAGGGCTGCTTTGGTAACTTCATTGTTTTCCCCTCTTTGCCCCCAATATTCTTCCCCAGAGCCCCTCCCCTTCCCTTCCCCAACCCCCCGCTGGATCTAGTCCTCCGCCGCAGTGGTGGACCTCACACCCTGCTAGATCTACCTTCTGCACCTTGGAACCCCCAACTGCCAACTCACCACTTCACCGGAGCCGCTTCAGCGACTGGTTTGTCCACCGCTCTAGATCTCCTTGACCGCCGTCATGGTCCACCGCACCGGATCTGCTTAACCGGCACCCTCGTCCACCATAGTGTAGGCCCTTCACTGAGTCCCTCGTTCGCCCCATCTCTGGCCTTCATACAAGCCCTTGTCCGTCGCAATAGATCCGCCTCACTGACACTATACAACGCACCCGCCGAAGCATTCGCCCACTGCATCAGACCCGCTCCTCGGACGTCATATTCAACTCCACCGGCCCTGCTTTACCGACGCCACAGCCTCATCAGGTTATTTTGATTTGTACTCCTTCGGTTTTTCTCTTTATCGTGCAACTATTCACTTACCACAGATGAGCTTTCTAGCATGTCACAGGCGCTGCAACTGTAGCACCGAAGCCGCTTCAACGACTGCGACAATCGACCCAAACTCGACTGCGACACGAGCACTGTCGGTGTCAAAACCGGCGGATCTCGGGTAGGGGGTCCCAAGCAGTGCGTCTTAGGATCAATGGTAACAGGAGGCAAGGGACACAATGTTTACCCAAGTTCGGGCCCTCTCGATGGAGGTAAAACCCTACTCCTGCTTGATTAATATTGATGATATGGGTAGTACAAGAGTTGATCTACCACGAGATCAGAGAGGCTAAACCCTAGAAGCTAGCCTATGGTATGATTGTTGTTGGATATGTCTATCGACTAGCCTGGCCCCGGTTTATATAATGCACCAGGGGCCTAGGATAACAAGAGTCCTAGCCGAATACTCAGGTGGGGGAGGAGTCCTTGTCTTGATCGCCAAGTCTTGTGGATTCTTCCTTGTATGCGGCAGCTGTCCGGACTGGCCCATGAGTATATGGCCATGGGGGTCCTCGAACCAATCCAACTGATCGGGAGACGACACGTTGAGTACCCCTAGTCTAGGACACCGTCAAGCACCATCTACAATCCTTAGCTATCAAGTATGACAACGATACCCATACGCTAGCGAGAATCAGGTACTATTATCCAACGGCCGGCGCCTGCATTCACTTTCTTAGCATAAGCACTGCACCTTTGAATGTCTTCAGGGCATCATTCAATTTTTCATGAGACGCGTTATTCTGCTTGCACCTATAGGGCCATACTTCTGGTAGTGAACATGTTACACGTGCTAAATTACATACGAGTGCACATATAGTTAATATGGTTTTGTCCTAAGTATTACTGTACTTCCTAGATATCACTTCCTACTATTTTACTTCTTGCATGCTATATTTATGATAATGGTGTTGTTCTGATGCCACCTGTTGGTTCCATCAGACTGCTTAATGTTCTCTATGCTTAATTACACATCAGCAAACTAGCATGTGGTTCCGCTGCTTTTTGTTCATTTTACCCTACATTTTCTGATGCTAGCTATTACATCACTACTCCGAGCCTCTGTTCATTACTTATTTGTGTGTTCTTGATCTTCCCAAGTTGCATGACTAATTTGATGCTTCTATTAATTATGGAGCTACCAACCCCATCAAGCAAAGTATTTGTTCTTTTGGGGCTGGCACCTCATACAAGCATAAAAATAGAGGAAAGCAGATATATTGTCATGTATGCACATACCCTTCTTTCATTAGTTTATATGAACCATTTATGATCAATTCGTACTAGTGCATGCGATTAAAATTAATTTTACCTAAATAGAGGGTGCAAAATAAACTACAATAACTAGATTTGCAACCACGGGATGCTGACAATATCTTCAAACAACATTGCAACAACAACGAGGCTTCACAGCAACATATGGTAAGCCAGTGTGTTTTAGTACATGTGAAATGTAATGCGAGTGGACTGCTTTCTTGGCTTGTGCCCTGCTACGTCTTGAGCTTGCGTTGGTTTTCCTAGAAGAGGAAAGGGTGATGTAGCACAGTAAGTAAGTATTTCCCTCAGTTTTTGAGAACCAAGGTATCAATCCAGTAGGAGGCTCCTCACAAGTCCCACGAACCTACACAAACAAACAAAGAACTCGCAACCAACGCAATAAAGGGGTTGTCAATCCCTTCACGGCCACTTGCAAAAGTGAGATCTGTTAGAGATAATATGATAAGATAAATATATTTTTGGTATTTTATAATATAGATGCAAAAAATAAAGATGCAAATAAAAGTAGATTGAAAGCTTATATGATAAAAGATAGACCCGGGGGCCATAGGTTTCACTAGAGGCTTCTCTCGAGATAGCATAAGTAATACGGTGGGTGAACAAATTACTGTCGAGCAGTTGATAGAAAAATGAATAATTATGAGATTATCTAGGCATGATCATGTATATATGCACCACGTCCCTGACAAGTAGACCGACTCCTGCCTGCATCTACTACTATTACTCCACACATCGACCGCTATCCAGCATGCATCTAGAGTATTAAGTTCATAAGAACAGAGTAACGCATTAAGAAAGATGACATGATGTAGAGGGATAAACTCAAGCAATATGATATAAACCCCATCCTTTTATCCTCGATGGCAACAATACAATACGTGCCTTGCAACCCTTTCTGTCACTGGGTAAGGACACCGCAAGATTGAACCCAAAGCTAAGCACTTCTCCCATGGCAAGAAAGATCAATCTAGTAGGCCAAACCAAACCGATAATTCGAAGAGACTTGCAAAGATAACTCAATCATACATAAAAGAATTCAGAGAAGATTCAGATATTACTCATAGATAAACTTGATCATAAACCCACAATTCATCGGATCTCGACAAACACACTGCAAAAGAGTTTACATCAAATAGATCTCCATAAGAGAGGGGGAGAACATTGTATTTAGATCCAAAAGGAGAGAAGAAGCCATCTAGCTAATAACTATGGACCTGAAGATCTATGGTAAAATACTCACAACTCATCAGAAGGGCTACGGTGTTGATGTAGAAGCCCTCCATGGTGGATTCCCCCTCCGGCAGAACGCCGGCGACGGCTCCAAGATGGGATCTCGCGGATACAGAAGGTTACAGTGGCGGAAATATATCTTCAGTGGCTCCCTGGATGTTTTCGAGGTACATAGGCCTATATAGGAGGAAGAAGTACGTCGGTGGCCGCTCGAGGTGCCCAGGAGACAGGGGCGCGCCCAGGAGGGGTGGGCGCGCCCTCTTATCTCCTGGCCGCCTCGATGGCTTCTTGACTTGCACTCCAAGTTCTCTGGATCACGTTCGTTCCAAAAATCACGCTCCCGAAGGTTTCATTCTATTTGGACTTCGTTTGATATTCCTTTTCTTCAAAATACTGAAATAGGCAAAAAAACAGCAATACGGGCTGGGCCTCCAGTTAGTAGGTTAGTCCCAAAATTGATATAAATGTATAAAATAAAGCCCATAAACATCCAAAACAGGTAATATAATAGCATGGAACAATCAATAATTGTAGATACGTTGGAGACGTATCAAGCATCCCCAAGCTTAATTCTTGCTCATCCTCGAGTAGGTAAATGATAAAAACAGAATTTTTGATGTGGAATGCTACCTAGCATAATTCTCAATGTAATTTCTCTTTATTGTGGCATGAATGTTCAGATCCAAATGATTCAAAATAAAAGTTCATATTGACAAAAGAAATAGTAATACTTCAAGCATACTAATAAAAGCAATCATGTCTTCTCAAAATAACATGGCTAAAGAAAGTTCATCCCTACAAAATCATATAGTTAGGCTATGCTTCATTTTTGTCACACAAAGATGTTCCCAACTTCTACACCCCCGATGACAAGCCAAGCAATTGTTTCGTACTTAAATAATCTCAAACTTTTTCATCCTTCACGCAATACATGAGCGTGAGCCATGGATATAGCACTATGGGTGGAATAGAATAATGATTGGGGATTGTGTGGAGAAGACAAAAAGGGAGAAAGTCTCACATTGACGAGGATAATCAACGGGCTATGGAGATTCCCATCAATTGATGTCAACATGAGGAGTAGGGATTGCCATGCAACGGATGCACTAGAGCTATAAATGAATTAAAGCTCAACAAAAGAAACTAGTGGGTGTGCATCCAACTTGCTTGCTCACGAAGACCTAGGGCATTTGAGGAAGCCCATCGTAGGAATATACAAGCCAAGTTCTATAATGAAAAATTCCCACTAGTATATGAAAGTGACAACATATGAGACTCACTATATGAAAAACATGGTGCTACTTTGAAGCACAATATATGAGACTCACTATATAAAGAACATGGTGCTACTTTGAAGCACAAGTGTGGAAAAAGAGAAAGTAACATTGCCCCTTTTTATTTTTTTTTATTTTTTTCTTTTTGCTTCCCTTTTTTATTTTATTTTTCTTTTTTTTCTTTTGGCTTTTCTTTCTTTGGGACAATGCTCTAATAATGATGATCATCACACTTTTATTGATTACAACACATGAATTACAACTCGAAACTAGAACAAGATATGACTCTATATGAATGCCTCCAGCGGTGTTCCGGGATGGTGCAATGAATCAAGAGTGACATGTATGAAAAATTATGCATGGTGGCTTTTCCACAAATACGATGTAAACTACATGATCATGCAATGGCAATATGACAAAAGTAATATATGTCATGATGATGATGAACGGAACGGTGGAAAGTTGCATGGCAATATATCACGGAATGGCTATGAAATGCCATAAATAGGTAGGTATGGTGGCTGTTTTGAGGAAGATATAAGGAGGTTTATGTGTGATAGAGCGTATCATATCACGGGATTTGGATGCACCGGCGAAGTTTGCACCAACTCTCAAGGTGAGAAAGGGCAATGCACGGTACCGAAGAGGCTAGCAATGATGGAAAGGTAAAAGTGCGTATAATCCATGGACTCAACATTAGTCAAAAGAACTCATATACTTATTGCAAAAATTTAGAAGTCCTCAAAAACCAAGTACTACGCGCATGCTCCTAGAGGGATAGATTGGTAGGAAAGACCATCGCTCTTCCCCGACCGCCACTCATAAGGATGCACAAGCTAGGTACACTTTATGTTTCAAATTTGTTACATAACTTTAACCATACGTGCATGCTACGGGACTTGCTAACTTCAACACAAGCATTATTTAAATTCATAATCACCCAACTAGCATGACTTTAATATCACTACCTCCATATCTCAAAAAAATTATCAAGTATCAAATTGATCATAGCATCCAATTCACTTCCTATGATAGTTTTTATTATACCCAACTTGGATGCTCATCATTCTAGGACCAATTTATAACCATAACAAATACCATGCTGTTCTAAAATACTCTCAAAATAAAATAAGTGAAGCATGAGAGATCAACAATTTTTTCAAAATTAATCCACCGCCATGCTCTAAAAGATATAAGTGAAGCACTAGAGCAAAAACTATCGAGCTCAAAAGATATAAGTGAAGCACATAGAGTATTCTACTAAATTTCAATCAAATAGGCTTCTCCCAAAAGGTGTGTTACAGCAAGGATGATTGTGGTAAACTAAAAAGCAAAGACAAATATCATACATGACTCTCCAAACAAAACACATATCATGTGGCGAATAAAAATATAGCTCCAAGTAAAGTTACCAATGAAAGAAGACGAAAGAGGGGATGCCTTCCCGGGGCATCCCCAAGCTTAGGCTTTTGGCTATTCTTGAATATCTTGGGGTGCCATGGGCATCCCCAAGCTTAGGCTTTTGCCACTCTTTATTCCATAGTCCATCAAATATTTACCCAAAACATGGAAACTTCACAACACAAAACTCAACAGGAAATCTCATAAGCTCCATTAGTGAAAGAAAACAAAACCACCACATAAGGTACTGTAATGAACTCATTATTTATTTATATTGGTGTTAAACCTACTATATTCCAAGTTCTCTATGGTTCATACCACTTAATATTAGCCATAGATGCATTAAAATAAGCAAACAACACACGAAAGGCAGAATCTGTCAAAAACAGAACAGTCTGTAGCAAACTGTAATTAGCGCAAACTTCTGGAACCTCAAAAATCCTACCAAAATAGGACTTCCTAATTTTTTTATTGATCAGCAGAAAAAAGAATCAATGCAAAAGCTCGTTTCTATGATTTATTAAAAAAATTCTCGTGAGCGCAAAGTTTCTGTTTTTCAGCAGAATCAAATCAACTATCATCATAGGTTATTATAGGTTCTACTTGGCACAAACACTAAATAAAACATGAAAACATGTCTAAACAGAAAGTAGATGCAAAATTTATTACTAAACAGGAACAAAAACAAAAAACACAAAGAAAATTGGGTTGCCTCCCAACTAGCGCTATCATTTAACGCCCCTAGCTTGGCATAAAAGCAAAGATAGATCTAAGTAGTGCCATCTTTAATTTTCAGTTTTTTAGCGGAGTCATGCTCCAATCCGGGAGGTTCTTTATGTTTCCCTTCAGACTCGGAAATTTTTAGATCTAAAGAATCCAACCGCTTATTGCAAAGGGTAATCAACATATTCATGCGGTGAAGATTTCCGCTAACACTTTTAAGAGGCTCAAGAGATTTCTGTAATATTTTTGTTACTTCGCAAATCTTTCCAAACACTTGTGTTTCTTCTTGGGTAGGATGTGGTCCTCCCTTTTGAGGTAGTGTTCCCACTATTCCCTCTATAATTTCATGCGCAATACTAGGATCAATTTCAAAAAAATTCCCTTGGCAATGCAGTCCAAGAGTTGTCTATGCGCCATGTTTAGCCCAACATAAAAATTGCGAAGAAGAATTCTAAAGTTCACCTCTAGGGTGCACTTGCGATAAGATTCCATCATCCTATACCAAGCATATTTTTAGTTTTCTCCTTGCCTTTGCTTGAAGTGAAGAACATCAAACTCGGGATACATAGGAGCGGATAAGGAACTAGCCATAAAGACAAGGTGAACAATCTAACACACAAGCAAACAGAAAAGGGCAAGCGAAAGAGAGAGGAAGAAGAAGGCAAGCGGAAAAGAGAGGAGGTTGGGAAAGAGAGGGCGAATAAAACGGCAAGGGTGAAGTGGGGGAGAGGAAAATGAGAGGCAAATGGCAAATAATGTAAATGCGAGGGAGATGAGTTTGTGATGGGTACATGGTATGTCTTGACTTGAGCGAAGACCTCCCTGGCAACGACACCAGAAATCCTTCTTGCTACGTCTGGAGCTTGCGTTGGTTCTCCTTGAAGAGGAAAAGGTGATGCAGCACAGTATCGTAAGTATTTCCCTCAGTTATTGAGAACCAAGGTATCAATCCAGTAGGAGGCTCCTCACAAGTCCCATGAACCTACATAAACAAACAAATAACTCGCAACCAACGCGATAAAGGGGTTGTCAATCCCTTCACGACCACTTGCGAAAGTGAGATCTAATAGAGATAATATGATAAGATAAATATATTTTTGGTATTTTATAATATAGATGCAAAAAGTAAAGATGCAAATAAAAGTAGATTTAAAGATTATATGATAAAAGATAGATCCGGGGGCCATAGGTTTCACTAGAGGCTTCTCTCGAGATAGCATAAGTAATACGGTGGGTGAACAAATTACTGTCGAGCAATTGATAAAAAGAGAATAATTATGAGATTATCTAGGCATGATCATGTATATAGGCATCACGTCCGTGACAAGTAGACCAACTCCTGCCTGCATCTACTACTACTACTCCACACATCGACCGCTATCCAGCATGCATCTAGAGTATTAAGTTCATAAGAACAGAGTAACGCATTAAGAAAGATGACATGATGTAGAGGGATAAACTCAAGCAATATGATATAAACCCCATCTTTTTATCCTCGATGGCAATAATACAATACGTGCCTTGCAACCCTTTCTGTCACTGGGTAAGGACACCGCAAGATTGAACCCAAAGCTAAGCACTTCTCCCATGGCAAGAAAGATCAATCTAGTAGGCCAAACCAAACCGATAATTCGAAGAGACTTGCAAAGATAACTCAATCATACATAAAAGAATTCAGAGAAGATTCAGATATTACTCATAGGTAAACTTGATCATAAACCCACGATTCATCGGATCTCGACAAACACACCGCAAAAAGAGTTTACATCGATAGATCTCCGTGAGAGAGGGGGAGAACATTGTATTCAGATCCAAAAAGAGAGAAGAAGCCATCTAGCTAATAACTATGGACCCGAAGGTCTGTTTGCAAACTACTCACAACTCATCGGAAGGGCTATGGTGTTGATGTAGAAGCCCTCCATGGTGGATTCCCCCTCCGGCAAAACGGCGGCGATTGCTCCAAGATGGGATCTCGCGGATACAAAAGGTTACGGTGGCAAAATATTTCTTCGGTGGGTCCCTGGATGTTTTTGGGGTACATAGGCTTATATAGGAGGAAGAAGTACGTCGGTGGCCGCTCGAGGGGCCCAGGAGGGGTGGGCGCACCCTCCTATCTCCTGGCTTCCTTGATTGCTTCTTGACTTGCACTCCAAGTTCTCCGGATCACGTTCATTCCAAAAATCACGCTCCCGAAGGTTTCATTCCGTTTGGACTCCGTTTGATATTCCTTTTCTTCGAAATACTGAAATAGGCAAAAAAACAGCAATACGGGCTGGGCCTCCGGTTAGTAGGTTAGTCCCAAAAATGATATAAATGTGTAAAATAAAGCCCATAAACATCCAAAACAGATAATATAATAGCATGGAACAATCAAAAATTATAGATACGTTGGAGACGTATCATGTCGTCAACCTGTAATCCTACAGAATTACAAATAGTTCAGTTGTCTGCTTTGCTGTATTGCTTGATTCGAATGCTTGTTTGTTACTTGTTATGCTATACCTGAGTTGGCCAATATGTTAGAAGTGCCTGTTGTACTATCGTAAAGAAATGCATCCCTAGTTCATTTGAGTCCTTAACTTTTCCTCTGAACTTCATCACAAGACTGTCTTCGTAGTTTATATGAGGCCACACTATTAAGTGCTTTCTCAGATTATTTCAACTGCTTAGATGCCTTGGCAACTTAAATATAGCGGTGGTACACTCCCTTTCAACTAGGGATGTCAACTGGGTCCTGTTTAATCCCGATTAAAGTCCACTAGTGGTATGATAGTTCAAAAGAGTTTTTGTTTTTTGAGGAAAATGAACTAGGGAACTAGCAAAAACTAACTAGATGGGACTAGCGGATGTTGTTTATTTGCCACTTACATCCCTAATTTCATCTTACCATTTTAATTTCTTTTCGGCTGATGCTGCTTCGAACCATTTAAATATAGCTTGCCATGCTCGGCAATAATTCGTATGTCGTTTACCATGTAAGCTTACTGCCTGGATCATGCAATAACTATCTCTTACTTATGTCCAGCGGAAACCTTTCAGGATGTCGTTCACACTAGGACACAATGTACAACCCCAGAATCTATTTGTGGAAGCAGTGCACCATCCATGTTACCAGATGGTAGCAGTTCAGAGGCAACACCGCCAGAGACCAGCCTGAGCACAGATATTATAGTTCTTGTGGCTCTACTAGAGGCAGAAAGAGATGGTGTGGCATCCATGAATGAGGTAATCTTTATCTTGAGGCTGGAAATTATGCAATTAGCAGCGCACATTATGCAAGCAACCCAAGAATTGGAGGAAGTAAGAATGTTGCATTTGAAGACGGAGGAGGTCCTGCTTTTTCTGCTATCTGAAGCCCAGGGTAATCCCGGTTCTTCTTTAGATACCAGTTGAAATTGTCATTAGATTATTGTATTTGCATGTTGTGTCATGTCTCTGAATGGATTATGTTGTAAGACCCCCTATGTTGTCCATTTGTTGTAATGATCTGAATTTTTAGGCGAGGTAATCCTCAGTACTTGTATGATTGACATAAGGTGAACTGTTTTTCATGTGAGCATATTGTATTGGATGAAATAACTGTTTGACTCAAAGTGTATCCAACCTACTGAATTCGAAGATCACGACATTTCTAAATCATAATCATATATAGAGGTGGAATAAATCTTTGTTGTGGTTTTGAAGAAATAAATAACAAAACATATAATAATCTATGGATATTCATAATCGAATACAAATTGGATTTGAATTTAGTTGCCAGGGCCCAGGGCAAACGTGAATACTAATTCTCCCAAGTTTTGAACGAAGCGGCTAAACACCCGCTATAATTTGTGGGCTGCTCGAAGCAAGTGTTTGCGAGATGGAAATTACTGTCTACCCCTGACACTTGACATCCTTATCGACCAGATTTACATTGCTGTCGACAGGGGTAGACTAGTAACTTCAATCATACATGACACGACGTCCTTTGAGCCAATTCAGACACGGTGGGCGCCAAATGTGGGTGGCAAAACACATTTGATTCAAGCTCGTCCGAAAGACATGTGTCTCTCCCTCCATTTCCCCATTCATACACGGTGGGCGGCAAAACAAACTATCCTCGTCCAAAATCGATGGAGGCTAATATTTTAAATAGGGGCAGATGTGTAACTTCCCTCAGATGTGACACAACCGACCTACCTGTCAGCCCCGTTCATACACGGTGTGTGCCAACCGTGGGCGTCAAAACAACATCTCCTCGCCTGAAATTGTTACCAGAAAATATTAGGGAGATGCGAGATTACCGTCCTATCCTCAACCAATGTGATGTCTGAAATTTTAAACGGGGGATAAGTTCGTAACTTTCCCACATTTCAGAGAAGCGCGTCCCAAAGTTTGAGATCCCCCCTCCCCCTCCATTTCCCCATTCATACACCGTCGGCGCCACGACAACCTCCCAACTGCGGCCAGCCTCCTCCATCCGCCACCCCATCATCAACCTTGCCGGAGCCGCTACACCTACCCCGTCGTCCACTGCAAGAGATGGACGTCTCTCATCCACGACGCTAGACCAAGATCCTTTCATCACGTCCTCTCGCTTCATCGACGCCGTCGTCCACCTTGCCATTGCTGCTCCTACGACTGCCTCATCCACAGCAACAAGATTTATCCCCCGACCCGTCCGTCTGCCGTCTAAAGTCTTCTTCCCTGCCTCCAACAGCCATCGCACCCGCAGCACCCTCAACGTATCAGCAGAGGCCTACACGACGTCGCAAGAGAGGTGGTACTCTTCCATATGTGCTTAAGTTATTGATCTCACCCGGAAAATAGATCGTAATTTGTTTATTGTACTTTTCTTGTCTGTACCAAATCATAGTGGCTAGTTGAAAGCAAACATTGGTTGCGAAGTAGCTTTGTCCGGTTTGCACCTTTAGATCCGCCATGGCACGGGCACTATACTCGTAAAGCTTATGGTTTCCCCCCTTTATATTCACTACCATCATCGTAGGTGCTTCGTGTCGTGCTAGCACTACTCCTCAAGACCTCAACCCAAACTCTTACATGTTGAAATACGAATCTAATATGATGCTCATATCACTAAAATAGAGAACATTTAATTGGTCACCTAATGTTCCTATATTCATTTTGAAAAGCATGTGCACCACCCACTGGTCCAGCTAGTTCCACTTTCCTGATTTTACTCTTGATGCTTAGGGTTTTCCCCTTTTATCTACTCTACTATGATCTACGTAGGTGCTTTCTGTCGTACTAGCATTACTCCACCCTTCAAGCTAAACAACACAACACTCAAATTCCAAAGCTTAGTTGTTTAAATATGATTTTGATATGATACTGATATTAGTTAACAGACACATTTAATTGGTTAGCTAAAGGTCCCACTTGAGTTTCCAAATGCATGTCGCGACATATAGAGAGACAGCAGAATTGCATTTCTTTGTCACTTGTTGACTGTACTTTCTTGTCCATACTAAATCTTAGTTGTTATTTGAAAGCAAACATTGATTGGTAACTACCCTTTGCATGGTTCGCAGCTTCAGATTTGCCATCCCACTGCCACGGTCAACACTATACTCATCATGCTTACAGTTTACCCATTTTATGATGACCACGATCAGCCTACGTGGTTCATATCGTAATAGCACTGCTCCACCCATCGAGCTAAACAAGCTCAGTTGTACAAATTCAAATATGATATTATGCTGATATTAGTAAAACTGAGAGATGTTTAATTGGTCAGCTAAATGTTCCTACTTTAGTTTTGAAATGCATGTGTGTGACAACCTGGTTTTTGCCTTCTCTCTTTTTCCGGACTTGATTTGCATTTGCCTTCATTTGCCTTGGTTTTGAGTTTTTAAGAATCAATTCAAATGGACTTGTCACTTGAGCATGCCCTTGACTTTCACCCAAGTGAACCGTCTGCCTCTCATCCAACTCCATTTCTTTCTAAAACCCTAGAATGGCCCATTGAATATTTTTCATAAGTGAAAATATTCATTTTCTTTCTGAAAGCTCATTTAAGAAATTAGAGCTCCAAATCAACGCCAATTTTTATAGCTCCAAAAATCCTGAGATAATTCCTGAACTTCCTTTGGACCTTGGCCCACCTCCCTGAGTAAAAATATTGCATGACTTTTTGTAATATTTTTGCTACAGAAAATCTTTTCCATTCTAGCCCAAAAATGCACTTTGTACAGCAAGTGCATTTTTTCTAAATCTTTTGAAGCTGATCTTTCTTGAGCTTAAACACCCTCTTATGAAACCCTTAACCCCAGGAGATCAACCCTAATGGCCTTCTAGAGCCTAGCCAAACTTGGCGACCAAGTTTCTGTACAGAAACTTGCCAGCAAGCTTGAGTCACTTCTGGTCGGACTGGGTTTGAGTTTTCACCTTTCTTAGACCTAACACTGCATGGACTCTAGCCCAGACATGGTTTGGCAGCGTTTGGGCATCGTTTTGGCAATGCTAGGGCGGTGACCGCGTGTGGACACGGGGCCTGGCATTTGTTCGACGCACTCTGCATCGCGCCAGCGCCTCTATTCAGCGCGTGCTCGAGCCAGAGCTTGTCGACGACTGCAGCACCATGCCACCACCCTCGTCTCTTTGCCCTTGACCTCTCCCTGGCGCTCGGCGACGCCGGAGACGCTGCAGCGAGCATGGGCGCGTCGTGGCCAAAAGCCACAGTGCACCCGTCCCCTGTCTTCTTCTCCCCTCCTCCCTGTGCTCGTCCGCGAGCATGGATAGCCTCCGCGTGATCGCTAAGCTTCTCGCACCCTCGCTGATGCCCCTCGTCGCCTCTCGCCATCTTCCAGAGAGCTCCGGCAGCGACACGTACCCCCTCCCCCTCCGCCTATAAATTGCGCCCCTCCCCTCCGTTCCAGCACCACCCACAGCCCCATCAAACCTTCACACACAGCACGGCCGGGCAGGCCTCTGGCCGCCATGCCCGGCCATAGCTCACCCGCGACACCCATAGCTCAGTCACCCCGTCCCGGATCTCCTGGAGCCCAACTTTTCTGTTTATTCATTTAATTCAAATATTTTGACCAGAACTTTGACCTTGAATATCTCCTAGCCTATAAGTCCAAATGAGTTGATTCTTTTTGCATTTGGTTTGTTACAGAAAACTCTAGCAGTACACCAAAGTGTGGATTTTTCCTTACTGCCTAGAATTTCTGGTGATTTTCAGAGTGGTTCTTGATATCTTGTTTTGTGGTTTTTAAATGTTTTCAGAGGAAGAGACTTGTCTTGAAGCTGTCCAGGAGGAGTGTGAACCTTCTCTGCACTAAGGCAAGCCACAATAACATTTGGATGGTGACATCTTAATATCTTTGATTTTCTACTTGAATATGAGCTAATTTTCATGCATTTAAAATAGTTAAATAATTATGTTTTGATGCTTAGTTACTTTGCCATGCTTGTTATGGTTGTTTTAGTTACTGGTTAATTGCATGGAGTAGTTTAATCAAGTAGAGTAAAGTTTTAGCTTTATTTTAATGCTTTGATAAATAATGGTAGTTTCTTTCGATAATTGCTATTTTCATATTAAATATAAATGACTAAAAATGAGGTTTGATAATAACTAGTGTAGTAACATCAGAAGCTTTGTTGATGAGCAGTGCAAGATAGTTATTTCTATGTTGTTGATCCGTTCTGATAAGTTGCATCTTGAGCATATCGAGTAGTTGCATGATCATGGCATCATATGGCTTGTAGTGAGTTTATTTTCAAGTTAAACTTGGTAATAATCCAACTTGAATATTAAGTTGATCAAGTCATGGTGCCTTTGAATCGGGTTCTTTTCAGTGCGACCACATTTACCTTATGGGGGGTCTTGATTCGGTCCTTTGTCACGCCTCTTACCAGTGCCTCCAACTAGGGAAGGTTATGGGTGGGCGGTACCATGGCCCGGTAAGCAGACATAACCTTGTGTGCTTGTTTGTTTTTATGGTACCTTGTCCCTGTTTGGGACCATTTTTCCACGACAGTGGCCACAGATGCCTTTGGTAGGCATGGGACACCCATGACTTAGTCCTGAGAGGGGCGGAGTCGGAGTGGCCGGGAGAGCGTCATGGCAAGGGAAGGGTTTCGTCGGAACTCTGTGGTCCACCGAATGAGAGTGTGTGGCCCTTGAGTTCCGTAGTGTGGGTAAAGTGTGCTACCTCTACAGAGTGTATTTTTAATCTATCGATAGCCGTGTCCTCGGTTATGGACACAACTCGGTAGTAAGTCACACCATGGACTAACAACTATAATTAATCTTGCACACTTGGTATATTTGTGGAACTGGTTTCATGATGACTTGTGAATCATGTGATGATCGTAAGTGATTGGCTTTAGTTGTGATCCGGGTATGATCACCGTTTGGTTACAGTGGTAACCCGTCTGGTAAGCGAGTCCGAGGGACTCGGTGCACATGTTGGTTTCATTACATCTGTAGTATCACTTGCATTGCAATAAACCTGATTAATTGCCATGATATTGTTTGTCATTGTGCTTATGTTTGTTGTGATCTTGCAAGTACATTCAATGTACTGACCTGGCGTGTCATGCCAGCTTTCAGGCAAGACTGATTGGATCGGAGAGCGTCTAGCATCGTGTCCACGTTGGTGTCCCTGTATTATGGAGTTCCACTTCGTCGTTATTCCGCTGCCGTGTAGTTGATATGATCGAGGCCCTTTCATGTTCATTAAATAATGTACATACTGTTCAGCTACACCGTGTGTGCCGCTTGGCCTCTTATCTCGATGTAATATCAGACTTATGTTTCCGCTAGTATCAATAAAGTGGTTGTTTCTGTACCATGATGTTGTGTGTTGCTAGAAGACTTGATCTCTCGACTGGCTATGCAAGGTAAACCGGTTGCTCTGAGCCGGGGTGCCACAACACTTGGTATCAAAGCCGCGCTAATTGTACGACACGCTAGATCGTAGTGCGTTAGTAAAACGGTAGATAGCTGTGTCTGAGTGCCGGTAGTCATAGAAATTGGTTGCTGCATTACATGCATGTTTAATTGTTGTTATTACTAATCATCTGGTGATTGTGAGTGTAGATGGCACCAGTTCCAATCTTGTTCCATCGTATCCAGCTCCGTACACATCGCCGCACTTGCTTCACAATGTGTGGTGACGACTCTATCCAGAGGGTGCTGATCTAGTGTAACAGGTGTATCGGGAGCAGCTGGTCAGTTCGTTGTACGAGTATTACGCTGAGGTCACTCTACACCACAGGTCCCCTTCCGGCGCTTACACTCGTTCCTCTAAGGGTGGTTTCACTTCTACGCCATCTCAGGTGGTCCAGTTTGCTGCTATCGAGGCTCTTGTAGACTTGCACTACAACAAGGTTCGCATGCACACCCACCCAGGTTTTTACTACTACCCATTGATAACCCACAAGTATAGGGGATCGCAACAGTTTTTGAGGGTAGAGTATTCAACCCAATTTATTGATTCGACACAAGGGGAGCCAAAGAATATTCTCAAGTATTAGCAGTTGAGTTGTCAATTCAACCACACCTGGATAACTTAATATCTGCAGCAAAGTATTTAGTAGCAAAGTAGTATGGAAGTAAGGGTAGTAGCAGAAGTAATAGTAGCACTTTTGTAGTAATTGTAATAGTGGGAACGGTAAAGTAACTAAGCAAAGAGCAATATGTGAAAAGCTCGTAGGCATTGGATGAGTGATGGATAATTATGTCGGATGCAATTCCTCATGTAATAGTTATAACATAGGGTGACACAGAACTAGCCCCAATTCATCGATGTAATGTAGGCATGTATTCCGAATAGAGTCATACGTGCTTATGGAAAAGAACTTGCATGACATCTTTTGTCCTACCCTCCCGTGGCAGCGGGGTCCTAATGGAAACTAAGGGATATAAAGGCCTCCTTTTAATAGAGTACCGGACAAAAGCATTAACACTTAGTGAATACATGAACTCCTCAAACTACGGTCATCACCGGTAAGTATCCCGATTATTGTCACTTCGGGGTTAACGGATCATAACACATAATAGGTGAGTATAGACTTGCAAGATAGGATCAAGAACTCACATATATTCATGAAAACATAATAGGTTCAGATCTGAAATCATGGCACTCGGGCCCTAGTGACAAGCATTAAGCATAGCAAAGTCATAGCAACATCAATCTCATAACATAGTGGATACTAGGGATCAAACCCTAACAAAACTAACTCAATTACATGGTAAATCTCATCCAACCCATCACCGTATAGCAAGCGTACGATGGAATTACTCACACATGGCGGTGAGCATCATGAAATTGGTGATGGAGGATGGTTGATGATGATGACGGCGATGGATTCCCCTCTCCGAAGCCCCGAACGGACTCCACATCAGCCCTCCCGAGAGAGTTTAGGGCTTGGCGACGGCTCCGTATCGTAAAATGCAATGAATCCTTCTCCCTGATTTTTTTCTCTCTGAACGTGAATATATGGAGTTGGAGTTGAGGTCGGTGGAGATCCAGGGGGCCCACGAGACAGGGGGGCGCCCCCACCCTCGAGGATAGGGTGTGGGCCCCCTGGCCTTGATCATTTCTGCACAAAAATAACATCATGGCAGTTCTGTTGAAAACAGCGTCAGTCCGGGTTAGTTCCGTTCAAATCATGCAAGTTAGAATCCAAAACAAGGGCAAAAGTGTTTGGAAAAGTAGATACGATGGAGACGTATCAACTCCCCCAAGCTTAAACATTTGCTTGTCCTCAAGCAATTCAGTTGATAAACTGAAAGTGATAAAGAAAAACTTTTACAAACTCTGTTTGCTCTTGTTGTTGTAAATATGTAAAGCTAGCATTCAAGTTTTCAGCAAAGATTATGAACTAACCATATTCACAATAACACTTAAGTCTCATGTTTACTCATATCAATGGCATAATCAACTAGCGAGCAATAATAATAAATCTCGGATGATAACACTTTCTCAAAACAATCATAATATGATATAACAAGATGGTATCTCGCTAGCCCTTTCTCAGACCGCAAAACATAAATGCAGAGTGCCTTTAAAGATCAAGGACTGACTAAACATTGTAATTAATGGTAAAAGAGATCCAGTCATAGTCATACTCAATATAATTAATAGTAATGCATGCAAATGACTGCGGTGCTCCCCAACTGGTGTTTTTTTTAATAAGAGGGTGATGACTCAACATAAAAGAAATAGATAGGCCCTTCGTGGAGGGAAGCAGGGATTTGTAGAGGTTCCAAAGCTCGATTTTGAAATAGAGATAAATAATATTTTGAGTGGCATACTTTCATTGTCAACATAACAACCAAGAGATCTTGATATCTTCCATGCTACACACATTATAGGAGGTTCCCAAACAGAATGGTATAGTTTATACTCCCCCTCCACCAACAATCATCAATCCATGGCTTGCCCGAAACAACGGGTGCCTCCAACTAACAACAATCCTGGGAGAGTTTTGTTTGCAATTATTTTGATTTGATTTGAGCATGCACTACAAAAAAAATACACTTCCGTGATGATATGTGTTTTTGTCATGCATGTACATCCATGACGATTTTATGACAGAATCAAGATATTCATACCTATGATGTCGTAGAGTGTTCCATGACATTACCAAAATTATCATCACGGAAGTGTCCACTCCATGATGATAAATCGCACGTCACAGAAGTGCTTTCATCAAGGGTGACTGACATGTGGCATCCACCGTAACGGAAAGCCGTTAAGCTATCGGGTCGGGTTTTGGATCCGGTAACCCGTTAACAGCCCCGGCCAATAGGGATTTTCCACGTGTAAAATCATCATTAGCTGGAGGAAACACGTGTCGGCTCATCGTTGGGACAGATGTCATCCACTCATTGGACAGAAGGCGCCTATGATACATCGACACGTGGCACGGCCCAACAGAGGCACATTCTTGTGAAAAGGCCGGCCTGTGTGACTTGGTCAAAAGGTGGCGGGCCGGCCCATGGAAAGCCTGTTAACGGCTCGTTCGCATATAGCCCATTTAGAGCCCGCTAACCTAAGGCCCGTTACGCCCTATCCGAATTAGGCCCACTAGCGTCATCTAGGCCATCCAATATGATTCCAGCCCGTTTTCACTTCTGGCCCATGACGTCTTTCGGCCCATATGAGGCCCTTTGTAACTCTTGGCCCATTAACGGCACATGGTGAAACTGGCCCGCAATGAACAGTGCATCACTTTATACCCATTAACGGGCCATGGTGGAACTGGCCCGTAATGAATAGTGTATCACTTTATACCCATTAACGGCCCATTATTCCATTGGGCCGTTTCCAGCCCATGTTATCTTTCGGCCTTCTCAGGGCCCATTTATTCTTGGGCTCATTTCCAGCATTTGGTTACTTATGGCCCGTTACTGTCATTTTCTGCTTGTGGGCCAAATTAAGCCCGTTGTTACAGTCGGCTTGTTTGTGGCCCGTTAATACGTTGGGCCGTTTTCATAGCGTCATCAAATATGGCCTATTAACGACGGCCCGTTATGGTCGGCTCATGAACGGACGATTCCAACTCTAGCCCGTTTACGGCCATAATGTGGTCTGTTATTGGCCCATGTTTGGCCCATCGATAGGCCGGCCATATAAGGCCCATTGATGATACGGCTCGTAGAAGGCCCATTGTGTCTACGGCCCATAGAAGGCCCATTGTTTCTACGGCTCGTAGAAGGCCCATTATTTCTACGGCCCGTAGAAGTCCCATTGTTTCTACGGCCAGTAGGAGGCCCAGTGCCACTACAGTAAATATGTAGCCCATGGTTATTGTGGCCTAGTTTTAAAAAATAGGTTATTGCGGCCACTAGCAAACCGCGGAAACAGAACTGCACTGACTATAAGCAAACAAATAAACAAGACAACAAGTAAATAAATAAGCAAGCAACTTATGCTAGGCTATCACGGCTATTACACATATTACATCCACTGGGCATCAAAGTTCGCCACCAGTGCAAATATAGGGAACAAAGTAGCATATAAATGCCGCAGCAAAACAAGTCCAAAACTGAAACCACTTTAGAAGAGCTCAAGAAACAATATCCTGGGTACCCATAATGCTGGAAAGATGCTTAGCAAGCTTATTAACTTTCTCTTGTTTGGCGCTTAAATCCTCCAGCGCTTGTTGTTGCACAAGAAAGTACGCATCTGAATTCTGCAGGGACTTCCTCAGTCCTTTGGCTTCTTTCTGCAGCACAGCTGACTGATGCCTTTCAGCTTGTAGCTGAGACTGAAGAAGCCGAAGTGATTCAGGCAGCGAGTTCGAAGAGCTTGTGCCAGCGGTACTGGCCAGTAACTCGAACACTACATCAACGCAGGACTGTGGGGTTTTCTCACTGTCTACAAGATCATTTTTATCACCTTTCTTGGAGACCAACAGGGTTGTCTCACTATCTTGAACCTTATCTGCGTTACTTTCTCTACCATTGCATAGTGGGGTGCTCTTCTCCAATATTCTGTTTGCATACTACAAGAGAAACAAGAAGACACATCACAGGTTTAGCTTGTAGTATACGAAACTCATTTTGGTAAACCGGTTCAGTAGTAAGGTGGACAGGATAACAGCATGAAACAAACATATATCTATGTACTATGGTCACTGTATTGTCCATTTCATTCTAGTTTATGTTGCCTAATCAAGATAGAGACACAGTTCAACTCATATATTTTTAAGACACAGCAGCATAGACAGAATATAAGTGTGAGAAACTACACAGCATTGGCAGCACTTGTAATGTGCGTCACATGAGAACATAATTGTTTATACAACTTAAACTGAAATCAACATAGAGCAAGAAGTTAGAATAGCAATCCAGTTAAAGAAATAGGTTTAAAACATACCTGTTGCACCATTGGAGTTTCAATTGGATCCTTCAAATTCGAAAGTAGTTGGTATGAGTAAATACAGTGATGTAATAGCAAAGGAGTATGGACCATAGCTACGGAATCTGACCTGAGAACAGTTGCTCTTCTGCTTTAAACGTGGAGTTTGGGTTAGCTGTGGTGGTCTTCGTGCTTTGGGCACTGCAGTAGCTTTACAAACTACTCGTGTGGGGGTACTCTATGGTGGACATGGTGCTTTGTCAACTAGAAGTGGGTTACTATCCGCTGGGGTTGCGGTTAGATGGGTTGTAGCTGGTTCTCTACCCAACGGTGTAAGTGTGCAATCTGGAAGAGTCTCGATTATGTGTGGTGGGGCTAGTTTGTGGGCCAGTACAACCATGGTTCTATCTGCATCGACGGGTAGCACTGTCTTTTGTGAAGAACGGGTATTTGCTCCCTTAGATACTGCCATCACCCCCTCCAATTCAAATGGCTGATAAACAAGAAAAGAAATTGAACGTACAGACATTGTATGATAGACAGATGTGGTAATTCACATATATGTTGTCTAACCAAACAGGACAGCATGACACAATTTCACATATATGATGCCTAACTAAACAGGATAGCATGACACGGTTTCAGATATATGATGGATAACTTAACAGGATATAATGGCATAATTCAACATATGATGAGTACCTAAACAGGATGACATGACAAAACTATATGATGTCTTTCTAAAATAGGTTGGGATGAAATAATTCACATACATGTTGTCTAAGTATACAGGATGGCATGATATAATTGACATAATTGATTCATATACTAAGCAGCTGGCACTCGCATGTATG
Source organism: Triticum dicoccoides (assembly GCF_002162155.2). Lineage (NCBI taxonomy): Eukaryota > Viridiplantae > Streptophyta > Magnoliopsida > Poales > Poaceae > Triticum > Triticum dicoccoides. The sequence continues at coordinate 515,036,575 of NC_041393.1, read as the reverse complement.
ATCTCTAAACTAAGCAGATGGAATTCAATATTGTGCATATGATGTCTAAACCAAGAATTGCAAGACACCATATGCATCATATGAGAAATATAAAACATTGAAACTTAGAGCATACACCTCAGGTGGGATATAGGACTGGTCATCCGTCTCCGAATCCTCCTCTGAGGAGCTCCCTGTAACCATCGAGTTATATGCTTCAACAGGTACCATTGCCTGCTCTGAAGACCTTGTTTTCACTCCAGATTTTTCCATAACCGACTCAAATGGCTGATACACATGAAGAGTAGTTCAATATACACAGATTGTCGACAAATGGAATATGTAATGAAAAAAAAGATGGCATGAGATAATTCACATATATGATGCCTGGCTACATGGCAGTGCATAATTCACATATATGATAACTGGCTGAAAAACATGGCATTGCATAATTCACATATCTGATATAGAAAGCAAACAGGAGGCATTCACACAAAGCATGTCTAATCTAAGCAGATGGCATGGCAATGCAAGACACCATATGCATGATATGAGCAATATAACCCAGCCAAGTTAAAGCATGCACCTCGGGGGGGGATACGACTGGTCATCTGTCTCTGAATCCTCCTCTGAGGAGCTATCTGTAACCAACAAGAAATCTGCATCAACATGTAACACTGACTGCTCAGAAGACCTTGTTTTCACTCCAGATTTCCCATGACCGACTCAAATGGCTGATGCACAGGAAGAGTAGATGAATGTATAAGCATTGTTGACAAATGGAATACATTATGGGGGGGAAATATGGCACGATACAATTCACATATACAATGACTGGCTAAACAGGATGGCATTGCATGATTCACGTATATGATGCCTGGCTAAAGAAGATGGCATTGCATAATTCCCATATACTCCATCCATTCATAAATATTTGTCCTTTTAGAGATTTCAAATGGACTAGCACATACGGATGTATATCGACATATTTTAGAGTGTAGATTCACTCATTTTGTTCCGTATGTAGTCACTTGTTGAAATCTCTAAAAAGACAAATATTTAGCAATGGTGGGAGTATGATATAGAAACCAAACAGGTGGCATTCACACAAAGCAAATCTAAACTAAGATGATGACATATAAGAGGTATAATGTAAGCAATGCAAGGCGCCATATGCATGATATGACCAACATTAGCATGCCAGGTTAGAGCAAACACCTCAGGTGGTAAACAGGCGTGGTCGGCTTCTTCTGAATCCCCATCTGAACAGTTATCTTCCTCTGGAATACAATCTGGAAATGCAGGAGGGGGGGCACTTCGCCCACCATGGAGCGTCGTCTGCATGACATTATATACCCACGCTACGGTCTTCTCTTTTTCTCTACATGTTCAGTACGATTGTGTACAATATCTGACATGCATAATAATAAAATAGTTAGATTTTGTAAGACCTAAGGGGTGCATGCAAAAATCAAGACTGATGGTAGCAAACGAGTGGATGGATCCAAAACTAATGATAGCAGGTAGATTGTAGCTTCAGTTTAAAAAGATAGACAATGGATCATCTATTGTTTGTTGCCCACCCAACATGAACCACATAGAAGACCCCAGATGAACTAGATAGTAGACAGATACTATTCGTTGCTGGCTCGATATGAGACCTATGTGCATTTCAAAACTCAAGTTTGAACGATAAAGTAGCATGTAATAATAACCTATGTATAACATAAGCAAACACGAAAGATTGCGACCTCTCTTCCGGAACTGTGTAGTCCTCAGGTTCATCTGCTCAGTCAATGATGGTAATGCAGTTGGCGTGGTTGCCGGCAACGGCGAAGATGATCTGAGGCGGCGAAACAAAGTCTACAGGGGGATCTCTGCTGCTGTGAACGCTTCTGTCGATGGTGCACCTCAGGTGGGGTGGATGACGGCACGACAGGACCAGGACATAACACACAGAGTTTTCTTTGACGCCTATCTGAAAATGAAGTAAATCTGTAAGGGCTCCTTTGAATTGGAGGATTATATAAACGCAGGGTCAGGAAAAACACAGGAATAGGATTGGAATGCACGTGCAAAACAGAGCATTTGGAAACATAGGATTTCAGTCAACCTGGGTGTTTGGTTCACATGAATTGGAAGAACACAGGAATGGAGAAACGTGGTCAAATTAAAGTCAAACCACGTGAAAATGAAAAATAAGCATCTTATTATGCCAGTAATGAAATTAGTTCTGTTCTTCATGCATATTAATTTGAAAAGGACGTCCAAGTGAATAAAATTCCTACGTTTTTTCTTCGAAAGAGACACCAAAGGAAAAAATCCTCCAGTTTTGCTTTGCTACACTCCTACTAACAGATTTGCACGAATAGTAGTTCCATAGCAAAGGATCCCTGAGGGATCGACATGAATGCAGAGTAACAAAGTGATGCGACGAGTGTACAACCTCTTTGGCATAGCCTTGTGGACCTCAGCATCATTGGGTTGGACGTGGAGGATGGTGATGCTGGTGTGACTGTCGGAGGCGGGGAAGAAGATCTGAGGCCTCTGGAAATGGCGCCGAGGGTACTGCTCCACTATGATGGACGGTTCCATCGTTGGAGCAGCCCCGGTGAGGTGTACGGCGACGAGGATGAAGTAGGACAAGACAGACAACGTTAATCTAAAGTGGGACCCTAATATCATCTGCGATAGATGATGTAAAATACATCACCAAAAAGTGCTAGATGTAAAACACATCAGCCATGCCACGGCCGCTCCGATAGATGCTGTAAGTACTGTTCACTCTGAACTTAACTGAAGAAAACGAACTTTATAGTCGAAACTGAATTTTACGGTCGAAACTGATTGAACTAGTAGCAGAGCATTGCAATAGATGTTTAGGTTGTTCGAGCACTAGTAGCAGAGAAGCAGTGATCTAAATCAGTAGATGCTCGAGCAGGGAACGCACTAGCAGAGAGCAAGTTGTGTAGTAGCACCGCGAGCGAGTGCTAAAGCAGCAACTCCTGTAGCCGCCGGAGGTCGTGCAGCAGCAGCAGCGCAAGCAAGCAAGAGCAAGAGCAGAGCAGTAGCACGAATGAAAGCAAGAGCAGTGCAGCAGCGCGACCGACAGCAAGAACAGAGCCGCAGCGCGAGCGAGAGCTGGAGCAGCTGCAGCTAGTGCCGTTGTGGAAGTCGACACCGAGGAAGCAACGACATGGGGGAGAGACGCCATGGATGATGTGGACAGTGACAGTGCCGTCGATGGAGACCCGACAACGTGGAGCTTCATTTCCGGCTGAGGGGTAGAAGGGGGATTTCGCGTGTCTGGGCTGCAGGGCCGATTTTGGATGAGGAGGGAGTTTTCACGCGCATCGAAATTTGGGGATAACAAGGCGCGGCGCGGGTTGAAGAGGCGGGAGTTTCAAAGCAGGTGAGACAAAAGATACTCGAGCTTGAAAATTTCGGGATAACAAGGTGCGGATTCCTTGTTTGGCAAAACAAACTTAACATGTAAAAAAACAATTCATACAAGACACAAGAGAGTCATGTCCCCTTTTACTATATTACTATAGATGCCATTGAAAAAACTACAAGAAAAATGTAAAAAAAATCGGGAGAACAAGATTACCTTGCACAGTACCATATCGATTCGCACTTCCCTCAACAACAACAAAAAACAAATCAATTCCCACCAAAAGAAAGAGTAATGTCCCTTTTTATATGATTACAAATGCCAGGATCTCGAATTTCAACTTTTTAATCCACGTTATGTTGAATTCGAATATATCGTTAGGTGACCTTGCGGTTTATAATTGATGTAGTCATATATTTTGATCTTCCATCATATATGAACATTTTACTCCACCATGTGAACATATATATTGTCGTCTACCATATGGACTAAATTTGAATCAATTTGAATACGATTGTTGTCAAGTTATATAATAATTTAAATATTATCTTGATAACAAAAAGCATGCATATATCAGTAATCATATTTCACTATGAACTACATGTACCATACGCTCTCCAATTCAAATATTGTTATCCATTTTATGTTGAATTCAAATCATAGTACATTATTGGTCTAGGTAGCGAGATGTTCGGGATAATCTAAACCCTGTTTTCATATGTATAACTTTTGGCTGAATTGGGACAAGTTTTGGTATAAGCTTCTTGCAAAATCAGAGATTCTCTCAACAAGCCTCGTGGTTCCAAGAGGGAACGTGTCACCTTTGTGTGCGAAACGATATACGCTGCCTCCCCCTTGATTTTCTTTACAGAGGCAACATAGAACTATATGAGCGCCCTGTTAAATTTTGGAATTATTTCGGGTTCATTTGGCCTTTTTATACATTAATTGAGTTTCTAGACTTTTAAAGTGCATAATCTAAATATGAACTGCATGCACATGCTCCGGTGCACCAAAGTTAGTTGAAAAATCACATGTGTGTCCTTGGTTGAATTTCTAGGTCACATGGAAGAAATGAGAATGAAATTCAAACATCTAGGCGTCGTGACTCGGCCGAGAACATCGAGAAACTTAGATTTTAAATTCATGTAAATCCAAAACTCGTCTGGAAATCATAAATCTTGGCATCGTGTCATGTCATGGAACTAACATGTTGTGGTAAAAAATTGGGCCGATTTGGAAGCTCGTGGTTCTAAGAGGGAACGTGCCACCTTTGAGTGTGAAACGATATACGCTGCCCCCCCCCCACCACCCTTGAGTTTCTTAACAAAGGCAACATAGAACTACATGAGTGCCATGTTAAATTTTGGAATTATTCTGGGTTCATTTGTCGTTTTTATACATTAATTGAGTTTCTGGTCATTTAATGTGCATAAGTCAAATTTGAACTACAAGAACATGCTCTCGTGCACCAAAGTTGGCTGAAAAATCACATTTGTGTCCTCGGGTGAATTTCTAGGTCCCATGCAAGAAATGAGAATAAAATTCAAACATCTGGGCATCGTGGCTCGGCCGAGAACATTGAGAAACTTGGTTTTTAAATTCTTGTAAATCCAAAACACGTCTGAAAATCATGAAACTTGGCATGGGTGTCATGTCATGGTACTACCATGCTGTGGTAAAAGAATTGGCCGAATAGGAACAGATTTTGGTCTAAGCTTCTTGCAAACCGAAGCTTCTCTCAAGAAGGCTCATGGTTCTGAGAGGGAACGTGCCACCTTTGAGTGCAAAACGATATAGGTTGTCCCCCTTGAGTTTATTTACAAAGGCAACATAGATCTACATGAGTGCCCTAACAAATTTTAGAAAACATTCCAGCTTCGTTTGGCCTTTTTACACATTAATTGAGTTTTTGGTCATTTAATGTGCATAATTAAAATTTGAACTACAAGCACATGCTCCCGTGCACCAAAGTTGGTTGAAAAATCACATTTGTGTCCTCGGATGAATTTCTAGGTCCCATGCAAAAAATGAGAATAAAATTCAAACATCTGGACATCGTGGCTCGGTCAAGAACATTGAGAAACTTGGTTTTAAAATCATGATACTTGGCATGGTGTCATGTCATGGTAGTACCATGCCGTGGTAAAAAAAATTGGCCGAATAGGAACAAATTTGGGTATAAGCTTCTTGCAAATCGGAGCTTCTCTCAAGAAGGCTCGTGGTTCTGAGAGGGAACGTGTCACCTTTGTGTGCATAATTCAAATTTGAAATACAAGCACATGTTCCAGTGCACCAAAGTTGGTTGAAAAATCACATGTGTGTCCTCGCGTAAATTTCTAGGTCCATGCAAGAAATGGGAATGAAATTCAAAATTCTGGGCGTCGTGGCTGGGCTGGAAACATTGAGAAACTTAGTTTTTTAATTCCTGTAAATCCAGAACACGCATGAAAATAATGAAACTTAGCTTGGTGCCATGTCCGATTTGCGAAGGTGCACACATTAACAATCAACAAAGTCATTTTGGAACAAGTGTTGTCACGTTACAGTCGGAAACACAAGTATTATTGAAACCGTGGGCGTTCTATTTACTACCATTTACGTGCCGCCACGCGTCCCCATTTTTTATTAGCTAGGAGGCGCCGTGCAGGGTAGCTATTTGAGTACGAGAGGCATGCGATCAGACCCCTGCGCGTGCTTATCGGGAGGAGAGCCCTTTGACCTCCATCTGCTGTCTACCTCTCTCCCAAGGTCTCCATTAATGGCGCCCGAGCCTCTGTTTAATGGCGTGGCTATGTCTCACTCGACTGAGATTTAAGAAAGAAAAAAGAAAATCTAAAAGCACGGATCTTGATGTAAGATCCGACGGACCTATATAATATCTACTGCGACTTATAGCAAGACTGATGAATATATAAGGATGATTAATTGTCTTACATTATTAGAAAGATAATTAAAAAATCCACATGCGGCTATGCCCGAAATACACAAGGGCAAAAGAACAAGGAAGACAAGGATCTGGCTCGCTGATATCTACTTTCTTGATGCGTTGTTGCAGGCCGCCAGAACTAGTCTCCGCGACGAGCGGCGATGAGCTCTTTCATGTCCTTAAGACGCTGCTTGAGAACATACATGGATTCCTCCACCAGCCTTTGGCGCTCGATGTGGAGCATGTCATTCTTGTCCATAAGTTTCTTGACGATGACGCCGGTCCTCTTCAACAAGGCACTGGTCTCCTCCTGCTGGTCTGCACTTTGGACGATCTTCGCCCTCACCAGGTCGTGCTCGGCCCGAAGCTTCTCATTGCCCTCACTTAGTTGCCGGATGACGTCGGTAGCCTATTCAAATGAGGCTTTCATGTCGTCCTGCAACCTCGCCCAGTCGGAGATCTGATCCATTTGGCTATGGACAATCGCATGCATGTGCTTGTAACAGTCGTCGCCTACCCGCAAGAAATTTTCCCAGGCCACCGCGGCGCGGCGGGACATCTCTGCTGCTTCCGCGGCGCGGCCGGACCAGTCTGCTACATCGACGGTGCGGCAGGACCTTCGTGCTACTTCAGCGGCGCGGCGGGACCTCTGTGCTGCTACTTCCGCGTGGCGGGACATGTCGGCTGCTTTCATAGCGAGGCGGGACATCTCTCGTGCTTCCGCATCCATACTCGCCTCTTCCTGGTGGCAATCTCTCGACCCAGAACTCACGCTGGCCATGGTAGACGCAAGGGAAGGATGCTGAATGACTTGTTTGTTTTTGTGGATGAGGAGTTGAGGAGGAATGTGCAGTCATCTTGGCATAATAGTATTTATAACCGAGTACTAATACGCTCCTAAGTGGAAACCGTTTAGGTTGTGATCGGTGTGAACATGTTAGCAATTCAATATAGCATGGAGTAATTTGGAATGTGACGAGACGCAAGCTCAAAATGTATTGACGGTTCTAGTTTCGAAGTGCGGCACTATTCCCGGATGGCGTTACATGGGCACGTGTTCTCGACCGTGGTGTAGTAGTTCTTTTAATACTACTGTGTACGTGCAATAATTGGCACTGTCATATACATATCTTACGGTTAATCGGGCGTTTGACACGAATAGCCGTGTGGCGAGCTATAGGCTAGTCTTTTTTTAGACGCATTAAACCTATCTCTCGGGACTTCTTGCATGCACCATCGTGCCACCCACAAAAACATGTACTCTGAGTTTAGTACATTATACAGGAAGAGAAGAGGTGCACGCACGCACTCGTCCTCTCACACATGCGTCTGTTTTTTCTCGAAAAGGAGGATGATGACCCCCAGCCTCTGCATCTGGGAGTCACACACGCATCTGTAGCTACGAATTGTAGTGTTCTCAACCATCCAACTGGCTCTATCATGGATGTACCTATATACTAAAACATGTCTAGATATATCTATATTTTAACAAATGGAAGGCATGTATTGTGGAACGGAGGGAGTGCTTGTCATCAAAATGGATAAAAAGGGACGTATCTAGAACTAAAATATGTCTACATACATCTCCTTTTATCTAGTACTTCTTAGCCAAAGGAACTTTATATCCAATAGACACAAAATATCTGTTCGACTATTGGAAATTATAGATCTGATGTCGAAGTAATTGCTGCATCGCCACCAAAACCCACCATTTCTTAAGCTAAAGTAGACCGAGGTAATCCCTATATTAGCATATTACTAAGATAAATAGAAGGTACTATAGAAACATTTAGGACGTGAGCTTGTCAATCTGAATGTGGAGGGACACCATCTTAGCCCCGGCCAACAGCTTGGGCGGAATTGTGAAGAAGGTCAGCTCCTGCACGTCGACGTCGCCGGGATCCTTGCTGCTTGTCACCTCCATTTCCACCTTGACAGCGCCGGTCTTGCCTTTGGGCTCCCCCGGCGGGCCGTTCTCCCACAACTTGGCCATGTAGTGCGGCAGTGGGGACACCCCCGCTTTGATGCAGACCACTGACACGGTGATAGGTGCACCAATGTCGAGCACGCCGCCGACCAAGAAAAACGCGGGGTCGTCCTCCTCCGCGAACAGCAAGAGTCGTGGCTCCGACAGTGGCACTTGCAGCTGGAGCACCTTGCCGTACTGGATCCTGTGCACGGGCATGGGATGCGCGTTGCTGATGTGGTGGTAGAGCGCCGGCGGCGGGCCTTCGTAGCCGCAGACGGGCATAGGGCATTTGCAGGGCGCGAGCGGACACGTGCTCTGGTGATCGGCGAGCTTGTGGTAAGTGACGTAGATCCCACAGCCTTCGTGCGGGCACTCCACCCTCAGTGACGAAACGACGGCCTCCACCGCCGTGCTCCGCACGTCGAAGCCACCGCCATGCTCGCACTTCTGGCACTGCCGCTGGTTCCCGGGGCGCTCACGCGGCAGTACGCGCAGGCCATGTGCCCTCCCTTGCACTGTAGAAATCAATTGGACAACACATCAATCAAGAAACCTGCACCTTGCTCAATCAGCCGAACGGACGATGTGTATTCAAACCTCATACACTGGAGGCGTCAAGGGGCGGAGGCACAAGGGGCATTGGAGCACGGTGAGGTCCATCGAGACCTTACTGAGCTCCCTCGTCGGTTCCTGTTCGGTCTGCATGATCTCGCCCTCCTCGTGCACAACCATCTCTCGCTTGGGCCGGGGCATTACAAAGCTTTACCATCACATATTTTATACTCTACGCATAACTCTCCTCCCGCATACCAAGGAAGGCAGTAGTTTGAGTTTTCTGGACAAATTTGCCCCTGCGCACGAGTAAGCTGCATAAATATCGATAGTAAATGTGCATGCAATGGTAGGCTGGTCCTCCTTCCTTTTCGCTTGAGTTGGCTTCCCCAGGCGGTCAAGCCGCATCTGGCGCTGCATGCGTTTGCCTGTAGCCATTTTCTGCTTTGGAAACTGGCGCGATTAATGGGGGCAGAACTAATCGAGCGGGGGCACAGATGGAAACCAACGCGGATGCGTAGACTAATCTGAGAAAAAAAAGAGAAAGTTTTAGAAATCGGAGGGAGTACTACTTCAAGTTGCATTAAATCAAAACATGCAAGTATCAGAAGGAGAGTCACGGCATGCACGCATGCATTGTAATTAATGCATCGGTAACCGCAAATTATTGGAATATATTGAGTGCAGTGCTTTGATGTGTCGCGTCAACTCGTACATCAACGAGAAGTTTGATTATCCTCTCCCTCACGGACTTAACTGCACCTGCCTTTGGTTGTATGATAGGTTGGCCACCCACCTATCGGACCCACATGTCATACACGCAAAGGCAGGAGTGTCCCTCCCTCACCCATGAGCGTGGTGGCTGGCAAGACTAGGAGAAGCTTTCGCTGCACGCTCTCCCTCCCGCACATGGTGGACATGCAGCAGTTCAATCGGTGTCAGATGGCGAGAAGCGTACTGTACTCCTCCTCTAGTGCAGTAGTACTCCATCATTGTTCGACTTCCCGAAGAGGCGAAGAGCCAAGCGTAGCCCGAACGCTCGTGTGGCAGTTTCATGTGTAGAGTAGTCTAGGATAGCGTGTACCATGCCTGTAAGCTTAAAATCGTTCGGGTCGGCTCCATGCTATGTGGACGTCTTGAAGTTTTAAAAAAATAGTCTTCTGGCCCTACCTGTCACCCTGGTGATTGTAGTTTGCACGCTCATCTGGTCAAGACAGGAATATATATTTTAATTTGTTTTTTTAAGGGGGGACTCCCCAGCCTCTGCATCAGAACGATGCATACGGCCACATATATTTTAACTTGTGGTGGGTAAATGTTAGAGGTTGTAGAAAATATAATGTACACTGCGGGTCTTTCAGCCAAGTTTAGAGGCAAGCATGTGGGGCCAGTGTTATGATGTGTCGCGTCAACTCGTACAACGAGGAGAAGCTTGATTTTACTACACGCCTTCTCCCTTTCCCATGCGCGCGGTTGCTCGCAAACGAGGACAGGCTTCTACAACAAGCTATCCGTCCCGCTCGCGGTGGACGGACATGCAACAGTGGATTCGACACTGTAGAAGCAGTAGTAGTAACATCATTGTTTGTATTCTCAAAGAGGCGAAGAGCCAAGCGCAAACCAAATGTTGCATGAGACAAAATTGCTATGTGAGCCCACTATTGTACTAGTACGTACAACTACTTGCTAGTATAGCCCTGTAAACCAGAAAGGAGTATTTGCCCTTCTAGAGATTTCAACAAGTGACTAGAATACACCGAGACGGAGTACATATGGAGCAAAATGAGTGAATCTGCACCGTAAATAAATATGTACTAGTTCTATCATTTTCCTCTCCGAGGTGCACAATATTGAGTATACTGACTAGTCTCTTTTTGACACGCATTTACGTTTTTTTGACACAGTACAGACGCAAGCGCTCATATACACGCGCATACACTCACCCCTATGAACACACACACGCACGGCCAAGGTTGTCAGAATCGCGATTCTGTCATACGATTCTACGACTTTATGATCCAAACTAACCCCTATGATTCTACGATTTTAGTTCTTAGAATCTACGTTTCTACGATTCTGATAGTGAAGATTCTATGATTTGCGATCCTACCATCGAAGCTCCGATCCGATTCAAGATCACGATTCTGACAACCTTGCGCACGGCACTATCATCTTGAGATTTACGAAGTCACCATAGGCACCTCGTCGCCGACGGGTCCATAGGTGCTTGAATGCCAAGGAGGGAGAGGGTAGCGGTTCCCAAGACATTGAACGGTCAATGATGCATCCTCAATTACATGCAGAGGGAATTAATTGGAGAAGCAGAATAGAGCCAGCATGATGTGAATGCAATAGAGTTTGGACTCTCATATAATAAAGGCGCCCCACCACTCCAATCCATCTAGTCCCAAGTCTCTGCGCAACACTGCTCACTCCAATCCAAGACAAAGTGACCAGAAGCCACAAGCACCTATGGAGGCGATGGATGTGAGCGGCAATCGGCTGTGCCAAATCATCCAAGGCGCCGGCCTGTGGCCCCGCACCGTGCAGCATTTCCAGATGGTGCTGGCGACCACAGGCATCATAGCCCTCGCCGATGCCGGCTTCGCCTCTCACATGGACGACATGATGGTTAACTCCATCCACAAGTTCACCGCCGTCAAGAAGCGCGCGGAAGACTTTGCCGTACTACTCCAGCCCGCGCGCCCAGGCTCCTCATTGCCTGCCACCCTCATCGGCCTCCATAGTGACGAACTCTTTCAAGCCCTGGTGGCCCTGCAGGTGCCGGAGGTCGCGACGAAGAATGTGCACCTCGAGGCCGCGCTCGCCACGCAGCGCCTTGCCATGCAAGAAACCGTCGACCTGCACATCCACGTCTACGAGGAAATCATCTACATAGGCCACTACAAGGCAAGCGAGGACAGAAAGACGTTGTCCTTCTTCCAGCGGCTAGAATCTTTGGACGCCATTGTTCAGAAGCACGTCGACCTGGCCATGAAAGCCGCTACTACTTAGGCGTCTTTCGGTGGGCTGGCGCCCTGAGTCGAGGAGGTGGACGTCGTCGATGGATGCATCTCTTCTTCTTGCCTCCTATAACCAGCACTGCATCGCCTTGTGGCATTAATGTTTTATTAGTATAGTACTCCCTCCGTTCCCAAATATAAGTCTTTCGAAAGATTCCAGCAAGTGACTACTACATACGGAGTAAAATGAGTGAATCTACACTCTAAACTATGTCTACATACATCTGTATGTTGTATTCCATTTGAAATAGTATCTAAAAGGCTTATACTTATGAACCGAGGGAGTATATGGCATTTTTATTCCAGTCGTAATGTTTTCACTGTGAGGTGGGGATGCAGTTGAGCAAACCCACCTCGCTCACCGTGCGTCGGCCGAGTTTAGAATTAGAAGAGAGAAACGAGGGAGGAGAGCTAGTTGTAGCACGGACGCTGTTGTCAGATGGGACTCGTGTTTATAGAATAGGAGTACTGAGCACTCGTGCCTCTTTTATTTTGAGGGAAAAATTATTCGTATGTCTAGTACCACTAGTTGGGTGCGTGCGACCTATAGCTGTCATCACTTTAGGTCTCCTTTTCGAACCGCGGCTACGCTTCGCAGTACATATTTTTTCACGCATTTATCCTCCTATATGTACTCCTAGGCTATTTCCACGTGCTCCCATTCGCCGACATGTGGGACATAGAGCATCTGGATCGTAGTGCATGCACGACTCAGAGCATATGCCGGGGTACTTTACATTTCAGACCTCACGAATTACATGCAAACCCCCCACAGAAGAATAAATGAATGAATGAATTACTACATGAAACCGGATTATTTTTGTGGAAACCGGAGCATGTTCATTAAATTTTGGACATAACACGTTTATAAAAAATGACTGGACCAAAACCAGTCTAAGGGCCTCTTTGATTTTTCCCGCAAAAAAAGGGCCTCTTTGATTCGCAGGATACTAAAAACATAGGAATGGGGAAAATATGATGGCGATGAACCGCGACGAGGAGAACTCTAACTCGGTTAGAGGTTAGAGTTAGATTCTAACCCTGAACTAACTCTAAACCAAAGAGGTGTATGGATGACAGGGATAGATTGACAATAAATGCTCTATCTCAATCATTTGACTACTTTGGACCCTATTTCCTGCCGGATTTGGAGGGTGCTTGGATACGTTTTAGTTCCATGACTAAAAGTAGTGGGATTAAAACTTGCTAGCCTCACCCATGCCTGGATCCAAATACTAAAGAGACTAAAATCAAGTTAATGAGCATTTATTATCCTCCAAACCCTCCAATCTAGAACTCGCATGTGTTAAAGGAGAGGAGTTAAATGAGGAGAGAGAGGATTAATCCACATTTTAGTAGGGGTACCCCTGACTAAAAAAATTAGTCTCAAGACTAGTTTTAGCCCCTCTTTAGTCAGGGGTTCTTGGAACTTTAGCCTCTTAAAGAGACTATTTTAAGTCAGACTAAAATAAGTCCCTTGGATCCAAACACCCTCTTGGTGTGGCCGGCTCTTTTGTGGCATCCTCTCGCTCACAATTGACATAAACGAACCATCTATACAAATCAAGCATGCAAAACATGATAATTTTTACTTTGTCCATACAAATGAGATATCCCCCTTAAACATACAAGTCGTCAATCAAGCTTACAAAATAAAAAAACACATCATCAAACAAAGAATGAGCTAACTCATCACGGAAGTCATTCATGATAGGGAGGGAGCCCGGATCCCCTCACGCACCAAGGGAGGAGCTCGGCATCGTCGCTCTGGAGGAAGGCTCTGTAGAGCCCAAGCCCCGGGAACCCCTCCGACGCTGGCCCTTGCGAGTTGAGGTCGACACCGGCATGGGTAGCAGGGCCGCTTGCCACCGACTGGGAACTTAATCTTTGGGCCTCTAGAAATAATGCAAGCATGTAACTAAAATACCTAGAAAGGTGAACTGAATCTTTGGGCCTCTAGAAATAATGCAAGCCTGAAACTGAAATACCTAGAAAGGTGAATTGAATCTTTGGGCCTCTAGAAATAATGCAAGCCTGAAAGTGAAATACCTAGAAAGGTGAACTGAATCTTTGGGCCTCTAGAAATAATGCAAGCCTGAAACTGAAATACCTATAGGTGAACTGAATCTTTGGGCCTTTAGAAATAATGCAAGCCTGAAATTGAAATACCTAGAAAGGTGAACTGAATCTTTGGGCCTCTAGAAATAATGCAAGCCTGAAATTGAAATACCTAGAAAGGTGACCTAAATATTTGGGCCTCTAGAAAGATTTATTACCTCCTCAAGCAGAATCAAACAATTCCATGCGTGCACCACAAATCTATACCAAGTTTGATCAGGATCTACTTTTCCAAATCAGAATTAGTGCTAGAGCAAGCAAGATCAATGATATGGCCGTGAGACAAAGAAGGAACGAACAAACTCGCTCCTCTCGCGACCTCCCTGGTAGATGCGCCGCCGCCGCGCATGATAGAGGGAGAAAAACGACTGGTGAAGGGGGAGCGGGGCGACATTCGAAGGCCGGAGGAAGAGGGCGGCCGGAGTAGGGCGGCGGAGGCCGGAAGGAGAGGGCGGCCGGAGGAGAGAGAGAGCGAGCGGTGCTTGGGCAGGCGGCCCTATGGGGAACAGAGAGGAGTCATGCGAGAGGGGGGAGCGATCTAGTGCGGGCAGGGGAGATTTTTTTAGTTCTCTTTTAGTGGCCCCGAGGATAACTAACCCAATTAGAACCTCTCCACTGGGCTAGTTTTTTTAGCTGGGTTAGAGCAAACTAGCTCAAACTAACCCCTCTTCTTTCGATAATTTGAGGCTATTTCAACCCAAACTAGCTCTAACTCAGGGATCCAAACAAAGAGTAGTGTTACTGTACATGCTACAATGTGGACCGTAGCACATTGTTTTTTATGGCCATATCACCACATTGTTTTCTATTGCTGGTTCACTGGGCTATCGTGGTTCGCACTGCTGGTTCACTGGGCTGCCGTGGTTCGCACTCCTCCAACCTGAGTAGTACTCCCTCCGTTCCTAAATATAAGTCTTTGTAGATATTTCACTGTGGACCACATACGGATGTATATAGATGCATTTTATGTGTAGATTCACTCATTTTTCTCCGTATGTGGTCCATAGTGAAATCTCTCCAAAGACTTATATTTAGGAATGGAGGGAGTAGTATAGTACTAGTATATACCGCATCACTCTTTGCTCCTTATTACTACTCCGACATGTGGGAGAGCCAGCATCCGGGTCGACGTGTCATGCACCAGATTAGAGCGCGGAACGGAAGGGGGCATCACCCCGGTAAAGCACCGTCAAATTGCACAGCCCCACTCGCTCACCCTCCTTGCCTCTCTGTCAAGCCGCCTACCCGAAAACTGCCGCGCGTACTGCCCGGGAAAAGCCCCGCCCTCAACTTTTAACTACGCGAAAATAGTTCGAGCTTGTTCGTTCTATATAAATATAGTACTTATTGTATGTTTATTCACCCATGGGGTTGTTCAATGAATGGAGGGGCGGGGAGCACAAGTGAACAATACGGTAGTACTACTAGTAGTAAGTAGGAGTCGTATAGTAGTCACCTTAAATAGAGAGTTTCTTTTCTTTAATGCCACGTACACAAATTGAAAAGCTTGTTGTGGAGAGAAAAAAGATAATCACTCCACTATATATGGACGCAGGGGCCTGAGCGCTTGCTTTACTAGGGTTCCTCTCTTCATTCTCTCATCCTCTCCAGATATAAACAAGATAGCGGTAGCGACATTTTCTCTTTGCTCACCGCTGGTCACAGATCCGGCCGGATCCCTTCGGCCGGTGTGTGTAGAAGACTAAAAGGTGCATCGTTCACGCGGTCATCGCCGCCGAGGGAGGAAACCCACCGCTACCGGAGGGGCCCGATCCTCTGCCTGTGCTGTCGGGGGGATGAACCCCGGGCAGGCAACGGGACCTGAATCTATTTCAAAAACAGCAGGGCCCGCATCACCCCGCAAACCGGCACGCGCTAGGCCGGGTCGCTCGACCTGGCAAGGCCTGCAACCCGGCCAAGACCCTCGACTCAGCAAGGTACGTCGACCCGGCCGTAGCAGCTGGCGCAAGACAATTCAACCCGACACAGCCATGGCTTCCCCAGCAAGCCAACCCACCCGTGGCGTCCATGGCAACCCAGCCACAGGTCAGCTCCTGTCCCATCTAGGCCGTACGATGGGACGAGACCTCAATCACCAATGACCAAGACAACAGTGCTCCCGCCCATGCTTGTGGTCACCCGGAGCGTGGCAACAGTGCCCCATACCTACCCGCTGACCAGGGCTGGCGTGGCAACAGTGTTCTCGCCCTCACCGATGACGACAGCAAGTGGCGGCCTGACGGAGAACACTGTACGCGGCTCAACTCGGCCACGCCATGACGATCGACAAGACGGCGCACAGTCCCCCTAGGTACACGGCGCCCGCACCTAGGGGAACCCGGCGAACCACAAGCCCACAAGCGGGACCTAGCTCGGTACTCCAGACACCGACAATACGGACCCACCAACTGGGCATATTACCATTGTAACCCTGGGTGGGTTGATCTATAAAACCCCCTAGGAACCCGCGCCCATAGGGGCAAGCATAGAAGCAATAGAACATGCAATACGAGATAGACACGAGACACATGTAAGAGAAACCCACGCGAGCATAGGACTAGCCACTGCATAGCAACGCCAAGGAGAAGGAGCAGCCCAAGCCTTGGCCAGCCTCCTTCCTCCTCCACACAGCTCTAGGAGCAACATTGTACTATCGACCATCCAACTAAACTCGGCAGGACTACGGGTGTTATCTCTCCGGAGAGCCCCGAACCTAGGTATGTCCGGCGTCCCGTGCCCACGCATATCAACCTCGCCTCTGGAGCCCACCAGCGCCCTCGAGCCTCCTCCTCTCTTTGGCCATCCCTTGGCATCTGCCGTGCGCCCACCACGACAGTTGCCACCCACCATGGGGCAGCTCGAGGAGCTGGCCGGGAGCATGCTTCAGACGGGGCCCTTCTCCTACTCCGACGAGTCCGTCGCTCTGGCGGATGACGTCATCGGCGTGCTCGGCGCCTCCTTCACCGCGCCGCGCATCTCTGACGCATTCGCGGTCGACGAGTACCCCAGCGAGGTGCTCAGCTACTCCGACTCTCCGCTCTCCCTCAGCGGTGGATTCACTGTCGAGGTGATGGACGCCCATGTGGAGGTCTTTGTCACCGATGATGGCGCCTCTTCCTCGTCGAGCAAGGCGAGGAGGGTCACCGAAGCCACGGCCGCCACGGCACGGACCGAGCCATCCAACCCGCTGCGCGCCGCGATGCAGAGCCTCCGCATCCCCATCGGCACCAAAGTCGACGCCACCAACGTCACTGAAGCCCGAACCCAGCTTGAGGACAGGCGCCAGCAGATGCTGGACCTGTCCGAGACACTGGCCGCCACCAGGCGTCGCCTGGAAGCCGCTCAGGTGGAGCACGACGCCGCCCACGGATTCATGCCCGCCGCAGCCGAGCCAAGTCGGGCCACCGATACTCGCACCCGGGGAGGAGCGATTGGTTGGGCCTTCGGCGCCGTCCGGACCGTCTACGAGACCCCAGTGAAGAACATGCGCGCTGTGGAGGCAGCCGTGGTCGGCCTCGACCAACTCACGGACGAGGAGCTCAAGGAGCGCATCGGGCGGATGCGCGAGCTCCTCCATGCCGCCAACACCCACCAGGATCGCCTCAACCAGCTCGCCAAGCCGGCGGGGTCCGGCTCCGCGCGCTTCGGCCAACCCGGCGAACTCCTGCACACGGCTTCCTCGCCGCCCGGCGAGGCGCACTCCGGCCAAGCCCGGACCCGACACAACCCGGTCGCCACCGCCGTCGACGCTCTGGGCAACGAGCCCGCCCTGGAGACCCAGCACGGACCCGGCCAGCATGACCGGCGTCCGGCTCCAGCCGACCCGGCCCCTCGAGGCCTGGCCGCCAGTCGACTCGGCCCGCGCACCATCAACGACGCCGACGCGCGCCACCGCCTCGATCAGCTCGCTCGCTCCCTGGAGGTGGACGAGAGCGGCGCTATCGGGCTGGCGTGCTTCGGCCCACGCATCCGGGAGGAGCCCTTCCCCAAGGGGTTCGTGGTCCCCCGCGATACCCCCAAGTACAATGGACTGTGAAGCCAGAAGACTGGCTCACCGACTACACCACGGCCATTGGCATCACCGGTGCCAATCATCGTCTCGCCGTGCGCTACGAACCGCTCATGCTCCAAGGGTCGGCTCACACATGGTTGAACAGCCTGCCGATGGGCAGCATCAATGCATGGGTCGATTTCGAGGAAGCCTTTGTCAGCAACTTCACGGGGACGTACAAGCGGCCCGGTCGCCCCAGCCAGCTCGCCATGTGCGTGCAGGGGCCGACGGAGACCGGCCGCGAGTACCTCGCACGCTGGACCGAGCTCCGGAACAGCTGCGAGGGCGTCCATGAAGTCCAGGCGATCCAATACTTCATCAGCGGGTGCCGAGACGGCACCCTCCTCAAGCACAAGCTCCTACGCTCCGAGCCGGTCACCATGGCCGCGCTCATGGTGACGGCGGACAAGTACACCAATGCCGACTCCGCCATGAAGATCCAGGTGGCGCTGGATGAGGCCGACAAGGCGAAGCCGGTTCCTTCCCCGAAGCCGGCCGGCAAAAGCAGCCGGCAGCAGCATCACCAGAACAACAAGCGCAAGGCCGACCAGCCGGCGCAATGCCACAACAACCAGCTCGTCGCGGCCGCCGAGCCCGCGGAAGACCCAGCAGCGAAGCGCCGGCAGACCGGCAAGATGGCATGGCAACCCGCCATGAGCTTTCAAGAGATGCTCGATGCCCCATGCAAGCACCACAGTGGCGCAAGACCCTCCACGCACACGCTTCGACAGTGCGCCATCACCAAGCGCATCATGAGGGGCGACGTCCCGCCTCCTCCGGCTTCGGCTCCGGCTCCAGGCATGGGACAGCCGCCTCCGCCTCCACTGCCGCCTCCCCGGCGGCGCGATGCGGAACGACGCCTACCCGGACCAGAACACGGCCTACGTCGTCTTCACCAGCCTCGGTGACGACAAGCGCAGCGAGCGCCTCCTTCGGCAGGAGGTGAACACCATTGTCCTGGCCAAGACGGATTTCATGCACTGGTCGGATCGCCCGATCACCTGGACCCAGGAGGATCACTCTGCAGTCATGCCGAGCCCGGGTGGATACACCCTCGTCCTAAAGCCTACCATCGTCGCCCGGTGTACATGCAAGTTCTCCCGATTCCTCATCGACAGCGCCGGCAACATCAACATCCTCTACCGTGACACGATGACCAGGCTTGGCCTCAAGGCCGAAGACCTGGAGCCAACCCGGACAGTCTTCCACGACATCGTACCCGGCCTCTCCTGCTCACCCATTGGCCAGGTCCGGCTCGATGTCCTATTCGGTGACAGCAACCACTTCCGACGCGAATCTGTCTGGTTCGAGGTGGTGGACCTGTCCAGCACGTATCATGTGCTACTGGGCCGGCCCGCACTCGCCAAGTTCATGGCCGTTCCCCACTATGCGTACCTGAAGATGAAGATGCCGGGTCCAAAGGGCCTCATTACCATCACCGACGGCTACCGCAAGTCTCTGAAGTGCGCCCGAGATGGTGCCAAGTTGGCCGAGTCACTGGTCATTGCTGAGGAGCGGCGCCAGCTCGACTGGATCGTCGCCTTGGCCGGCAAGGCCTCCACTGCGTCGATCCCGACCCTGGACCCGGCCGACGAGGCTGCCTTCAAGCCCTCCAAGGAGACCAAGAAAGTGAAGTTGAACCCGGAAGACCCCAGCTGCAGCAAGTATGTTGTCGTAGGCGCCCGCTCAGCAACAAATAGAAAGGCGAGCTCGTCGACTTCCTTCGTGAGAATCGGGATATATTCGCATGGACCCCCAAAGACATGCCAGGTATCCCGAGGAAGTACGCCGAGCACAAACTCCACGTCCGCAAGGACGCCAAGCCTGTCCGTCAACCCCTTCGTCGATTTTCCGAAGAGAAGAGAAGAACCATTGGTGAAGAGGTAGCCAAGCTCTTGGCGGCCGGCTTCATAATGGAAGTGTTTCACCCCGAGTGGCTGGTCAGCCCAGTCCTCGTCCTGAAGAAGAACAAGACCTGGCGCATGTGTATTGACTACACCAGCCTCAACAAGGCTTGACCCAAGGATCCATTCGCTCTCCCTCGGATCGACAAAGTCATCGACTCGACCGCCGGGTGCAAGCTCTTGTCCTTCCTGGACGCTTACTCCGGCTACCACCAGATCAAGATGGACCCGGCCGATGCCCTGAAGACGTCCTTCATCACGCCCTTTGGGGCGTACTGCTACATCACCATGTCGTTCGGCTTGAAGAACGCCGGCGCCACCTTCCAACATTGCATGCAGAAATGCCTGCTACCGCAACTTGGCCGCAACATCCACGTGTACGTGGACGATATCATGGTGAAGACCAAGCAGCACCTCACGCTCTTCAACGATCTGAAGGAGACATTCGCCAACCTCCGTGAATACAAGGTCAAGCTCAACCCGGAAAAGTGCGTCTTCGGCCTCCCAGCCGGAAAGCTTCTCGGCTTCCTCGTCTCGGAACGCAGCATCGAGGCGAACCCGGAGAAGATCAAGGCCATCGAGCGCATGCGCAAGCCAGCTTGGCTGCGCGATGTCCAGAAGTTCACAGGTTGCCTGGCTTCGGTCAGCCGGTTTCTAAGCCAGCTGGGCAAGAAGGCACTACCCCTGTACCAGCTAATGAAGAAAACAAGCCTGTTCGAGTGGAATGGAAAGGTGGACGATGCTTTCCAAGACCTTAAGCAAATGCTCTCCACCGCACCAGTCCTGGCCGCGCCGACCGACAAGGAGCCGTTGTTGCTCTACATAGCTGCGACCTCGCGGGCGGTCAGCACGGTGCTGGTGGTCGAGCGACCGAAGAAGGGCAAGATCCAGGCCGTCCAGCGCCCAGTCTACTACCTGAGCGAGGTGCTCTCCACCTCCAAGCAAAACTACCCGCACTACCAGAAGATGTGTTACGACGTGTACCTCGCCGCCAAGAAGCTGAAGCAGTACTTTCAAGAACATGTCGTCACTGTCATCAGCAGGGCGCCTATCAGAGAAATCATCGGGTGCCGGGACGCCTCTGGCCGGGTCACCAAATGGGCGATCCAGCTAGCTGGCCACACCATCCTCTACGAGCCCCGCACCACGGTCAAGTCTCAGGCCCTGGCCGATTTCCTCGTCGACTGGACCGAGACCCAGTACCAACAGCCGCCTCCTGACTCGACGCATTGGCGCGTGCACTTTGACAGGTCCAAGATGCGACTCGGCTTAGGGGCCGGCATCGTACTGTCATCTCCAAAGGGCGACCGACTCCGCTACGCGCTCCAGATCCACTTCGCTGCCTCCAACAATGTCGCCGAATACGAAGCCCTTGTGCACGGCCTCCGGCTTGCCAAGGAACTCGGCATCCGGCGCATCCTATGCTATGGCGACTCGGACTTAGTGGTGCAGCAGTGCTCCGGCGAGTGGGACGCCCGTGACTCGAACATGGCAAGCTACCGCTTCCTCATCCAGAAGCTATACCGATCCTTCGATGGCTGCGAGTTCCTCCACGTCCCCTGCGCGGAGAATGAGGCAGCTGACACGCTCGCCAAGATCGCCTCGTCACGCCAAGCCATCCCGTCCGGCGTCTCCCTCAAGCACCTGCGCAAGCCATCTGTCAAGCCATCGCCGGACTCCGAGTCCATCCATGTTCCAGAAGACCCGGCGCACCACAACCCGGCCCGGGGGCTACTGAACCCAGCCCGGGGGCTGCTCAGCTCAACCCGGACACCATTGCCCCAGACCCGGCCGTCGCCGTCCCCAACCCGGGGGCTGCTCAACCTGGCTCAGGGGCCGCCGACTCGGAACCCACCCTGGTGGCCGTCTTCACCGTGGTCGCGGCCCCATCTTGGGCCTTGCCGATATCATAATTCCTGGAGAATGGGGTTCTCCCCATGGACGGGACCGAGGCTCGGAAAATTCAGCACCGAGTGTCCGCCTACAGCATCATCAACAACGAGCTCATCAAGCGCAGCTCTACTGGCTTGTTCCAGCGCTGTGTCGAGTAGGATCGTGCAATCGACATCCTCCTCGACATTCACCAGGGCGAGTGCAGGCACCACGCTCCATCACGATCCCTGGTGGCCAAGGCGTTCCATCATGGCTTCTACTGGCCGATGGCCCTCGAAGACGCCGAGTCGCTCGTCCTCAAGTGCGAAGGATGCCAGCGTTTCAACAAACGCAGCCACCAGCCAGCATCAGCACTAGGCACCATACCGATTGCCTGGCCCTTCGCGGTCTGGGGACTCGACATGGTGGGACCCTTCAAAACCGCTCGCGGCGGCATGACGCACTTGCTGGTGGCAGTAGACAATTTCACCAAGTGGATCGAGGCAAGACCGATCAAGAAACTGGACGGGTCAACAGCCATCCGGTTCATCAAGGATTTAGCGGTGCGCAACAGCATGCCGAACAGCATCATCACCGACAACGGCACCAACTTCGCCAAGGGCGCGCTCGAACAATACTGCTCCCTCTCCGGCATCTGCCTCGATCTGGCCTCCGTGGCACATCCATAGTCCAACGGGTAGGTCGAGCAGGCCAACGGACTCATCCTGTCAGGCATCAAGCCGCGACTCGTCGAGCCACTCATCCGCTCACCCGGCAGTTGGCTTGACGAGTTGCCTGTAGTTCTCTAGAGTCTGCGCACAACACCAAACCGGTCGACCGGGTTCACCATGTTCTTCCTCGTCTATGGATCCGAAGCTGTCATCCCGACCGACGTCGAGTTCGACTCACCGCGTGTCATGATGTACACCGAAGCCAAAGCAAGAGAGGCACGCGAAGACGGCGTCGACCTGCTCGAAGAAGCACGCCTTCTGGCACTTAGCCGTTCGGCTATCTACCAGCAAGGCCTGAGGCACTACCACGACAAGAAGATCAAGCCTCTCGCATTCCGCGAAGGCGACCTCATCCTCCGACTCGTCCAAGAGCAGGCAGGACAGCACGAGCTGTCCTCTCCATGGGAGGGCCCATTCATCGTGAGCAGGGCCTTGCATGACCGCAACACCAACTACCTCATCGATGCACGCAAGTCGAAGAAGCACAAGAGGTACATCGCCGGCGAAGAAACGACTCGGCCGTGGAACGCGGAACTCCTCCGCCCGTTTTACAGTTAGCCACACGAATGTATGTATCGTTGGCTTTTGTAAGCGTATGAAACTATGGGGACCCCGAACGAGACTCGGGGGCTACCTTTTGCCGACCAACTTATTGCGTCCATATTTTGCATCACTTTACTACCGAACCCGGCCGCCGGCTCGACTCGCTCGACCCGAGATCTCGGGGTAGGCCAGCTTGGTCGCCACCCCGCTGCTTTACTTGGTGATTCCTGATAAAGTTAGGATGCCATAGTCCCCCACTTCGCCCTAAAACCGCAGATCCAGCTCTGGCTGACGGCAGGCAAGCACAATGGGCCAAAGCTACCCTATGATTCACACACTAAGTCAAAAGCCGCCGGGTCGATCAACCCGGCTCATCGCTCATCAACTAAAGTTAGCCGCACGACCGGCTGCTCACCAACCGGCCAAGCCGGATTGCCGCCAGTCGGCCCAGTGGGTGTTTCGCTCGCACTAAACGCTTCTAAGGACCCAACTCCTGCACGCACCTCTCGAAGAATCAAACTCCTTGTCACGGACCGGAGCCTCCGTCGTCTGACTCGCGGGGGGGGGGGAGGTTTCAGAGAGGAGAAACGCATGAAATCAGTTCGAAAAAACGGAAGGCAAAAAGCAAACAAACACTCACAACATTTACACACAAATGATTAAAGCAAAGGCCCATGGCCCGAGTTCATTAAACCCTGAAAACCCATAGTGGGTGGGTGGACCTGGTACTTAACAAAGTTTTCTACAAAGATTCTCAGGCATCCCCAGCGCCGCGTCGCGACATCGACGGCTCTCCCCTACCGGCCTCCAGGTCCAGTGAGGCACTAGTGTCCTCTTTGGCCTCCACGTTGTCGTAGACACCCGTCTCCTCCGAGCTGCCCTTCGGGTCGCGAAGAAGCAAGCCGTAGTCGTCGCCATCAACGACCCCGCCGTCTTTCATCCGCTCCGGATGGAACTCGTCGTGGAAGGCAAACTCGGTGATGTCCGCTCCTGCAGCACCTGCTCCGAACCAGCGCGCTGACCCATCAGCGCGTCCAGCTGAAGATCCGGATACCAAGACAACGCGATCCGGAGCGCCATCTCAGCACCGGCCCGGGCGGCAGAAACACGCCAGTCGCTAAGGCGATCTGGGCCATCTCCAACCAGCGCGCCAGGCACGAGAAGCTGCGTGGATGGACGGAGTCCGGCCACAGGGCCGTTGTCATCGCGGTGCCGGACCGGGACAGACGCTCCATCTGCGTCCCCAAGACTCGCAAGCGGGCCTCAGCAGCGGCAATAATCTCCGGGAAGGTCCAGGCCGTCAACAGATCCATCCCGGACCCAGCAACGCCGGTCGGGTCGTGCTGATAGCGGACGACTTCCTCCGCCAGCCGCTGCGTCTCCGGGGAGGCCCCTGTCACAAAAGAAGAAGCAAGTTAGAAGAACAACAAGGAAGGAAGGGCCGGGTCCCAACCCGGCAAACTATGAGAAGCAGCACTTACTGGAGAAGGACTCTTCCAGGTGCTGTGCCTCGAGCAACGTACCATGTCGCTCCCGCTCCAAGACGCGGTCGCGCTCCCCGAGTGCCTTCTCCAGGTCAGTCGCCTTAGCAAGGGCCGCCTTCAGCTCGGCGTCCTTGTCTTCGGCCGCCTTCTCGGCCGCCTCACGACGGCGAGCCTCGTCCTGGCAAGCCCCCTCAGCCGCGGTGGCCTGCTCCCGCAGACGATCCACCTCGGCCTGGAGCCGGCCCTTGTCGTCGGTCAGCTGGCCGTGCTGCTGGTCCGCCTCGACCAGGGCCTGCTGCGTCTCCACCACCTTGGCGGCCTCTGCCTTAAGACGCTCCACCTCGACCTCGAGGCAGCTCTTGTGACCCAGTATTATGATTAAGGTTTTCAAAGTTGCTTTAGCGCAATGGCTATCATATTATCAATAGATATGATTTATTCTACAATTGAAGGAATAGTCCCGAGTTGCTGCGGGCTTACGACCCGGCACTTGGGGGCTACATTATTTCAGTTGAAATTACATCAAATACACAAGTCTCATGTCGCTGCAAGCATGCACCATGACACTTGGGGGCTAATGCAAAGTCATTTTTGCTCACCTTATTGAAGACCCGACTCATCACATTGTAATGAGCCGGCCCTTGGGGGCTACCAATTGCTCCTATCAACAATTCAAGGTACAAAGCTTTTTATCCATTATATTGAAGGGTACATTGCTTAGTTGGTAAAGCACAAGGCTCTTAACCTTGTGGACATGGATTCAAGCCCCATGATGGGGGTTATACCATATGATGTTATTTTCATTGAAGTATATATCAAGTCCCAACTCAATATTATCTTACTGAGCCGGCCCTTGGGGGCTATACATCATTGCTCAAATCTACATGATTATATTTACAAAGTCCCTGCTCATTATTGCATAATGACCCGCTCCTTGGGGGCTACACTGGTTGAAGTTTTTATGAGCATCGGGCAATTACAGGTCCCAGGTTGCTGCAAGCATGACAACCCGGCACTTGGGGGCTACATATGTGGAATACTCAATTCTGACTAGTGATTGAGATGAACAACCTGGATTTCTTCAAGATTATGATATTTATATTGAAGCAAGTCTTAAGTTGTTGCTATGCTACCTTCTTAAGACTTGGGGGCTACAAGTGATAGGCATATAAGAGGTATATTTTCAAGTTAGATGTTAACTACAAGTATGACCCAGTGCTATCAATTTTTATAAACCGGTGATCTTGGCAATAATAAACTGGCAAGTTCTACGTCCTTAAACCGGCTGATCATCAGATGAGTATTACAAAGACCAATATTTTTTAAGCATTGGGAGCTGAGTCAAATGAATTATTCTTCACAATATTTCTCTATGACAAACCAATGTCAGCAAATTGATTATGAACCTAGCCTATTTACCCGGATTTTCTAGAAGAGGGAAATGACAAGGACTTAAGGATGCTCAGGATCAGTTTAACATGGATAAATCCAAATTAAACTGAGGGCTAATGTCGGGGATATACCCTGCGGTATGACCCGGCCAAAGTCGTAACCTGGCTGGGACTTGGTAAACCGGCGAGTGTTAAACCGGCAGACAGTTAAGACAGATGGCTAAGACAAACGGTAAACCGGCGAGTGTTAAACCGGCAAAGTTAAGACAGACGGTAAACCGGCGAGTGTTAAACCGGTAGAGTTAAGACAGACGGTAAACCGGTGAATGTTAAACTGGCAGAGTTAAGACAGATGGTAGCACCAGTAGGTGTTAAGACAATGTTAAACCGGCAGACAATGTTAAACCGACAGACGTTAAGAAGCCCAGGTGGGGAAGTCAAAATAGTTTAAGTCATAGTCCGAGATGGACTCTACATGTAACCCGCCCCTTTAACTTATATAAGGAGGGGCAGGGCTCCCCAAAGAGGGACAAGTAAGAAGAAACAATCTTAGGGCTAGACACAACTAGGAGAGCCGGTTTACGACGACTCCCTCGTGATGATAATGAGACCTAGCCTCAAATAGCATGTAGGGTTGTTACCGGATGATGTTTCCCGGGGCCCGAAGCTGTCTAAACCCTTGTCTTGTGTTGCGTCTCTCGATTCCGCTCAACCCCTCTCAAGCTACCACATAGATGCGTTGGCCTCGCGACTAAGTCCTCACACTAAGGACATCTGACGTTTAATTCCACGACACGTACGTAGCATTGTCATTCTGGTCGCGAACGTGTACGTACATACTGGTGGATGTAGAGGCGCGCACATGTCGTAGTAGAGGCGCGCACGTGTTGTAGTAGAGGCGCGCACGTAGCATGTACACGTACGTACAACGGCCAATGCGCAAGAAAGAAAATACGGCCACATATGTGTACATACGGGCGGTGTCTCGAACGCCAACTCGCGCATATATATGTACGGCCAAGGCTCGTGTACATGGCTGGATCGGAACGGAGAAACAGTGGCGTCGTCGTGTTCATCGGAAGCCAACCGGCTGGGTCGGAATGGAATGTGTCGTCGTGTTCATCGGGAGGATTTGGACGGAATACGCGATGGAAATGAGGCCTGGCGTACCGCAGAACGGAGGAAACGGCCTTGTGTTCGACCGGCCATGTTCGAAACAGGATCATGTTCATCGGGAGGGGTGTGGCTTACCGCAAAACGGAGGAAACGGACCTCCTATGGTCGAAACGGGGGTCCTGTTGATCGGGAGGGGTGTGGCGTACCGCAAAATGGACGAAACGGACTTGTGTTGGAGCGCTACGGTCGAAACGGGGGTCCTATTCATCGGGAGGGGTGTGGCGTACCGCAAAACGGGACTCCACGGGATACTGTTCATCTCCACCGTCGACCTCCTCCAGCCTCCACGGGCTACTGTTCATCCACCGTCGACCTCCTCCAGCCTCCACGGGCTACTATTCATCCACCATCGACCTCCTCCAGCCTCCACCTGCGACTGTTCATCCACGGGCTCCTGTTCATCCAGCCTCCACCGTGCGCTACTCCACCGGCTACTGTTCAACCACCCCTCTCCACAGGCTCCTATTCAACCACCCCTCGACAGGCTACTGTTCATCCACCCCTCCACCTTCTACTGTTCATCCAGCCCTCCACGGGGTCGTCCTGTTCATCCACCCCTCCACGGGGTCCTGTTCATCCAGCCCCAACCGGCTCAATCGATCGGGGTCCTGTTCATCCAGAGGCAATGCCACAGGTCCTATTCATCCACTCC
>NC_041393.1:514996125-515008602 GCF_002162155.2 Triticum dicoccoides | reverse complement strand
GTTCATCCAGAGAGGCAGCATCGATCGGCTTCAGTTAGCAGCAGTAGCGATGGAATCGATCGCTCGGGTTCAGTAGCGCGTAGCCTACAGTGCAATCACTCAGGTTCAGTTAGATCCCAATGCCTCGCTTGGGTTCAGTTAGAGCCAATGCCTCGCACACACGAGCGTACGTGTACGAGAGAAACACGCATCGCTCTGCCCCCGGCCACCCACCGTAACCAGGAACTCCCTGAAATTTTCCTCGCCCTTGCTTCTACCACGGTTTTTCCGTCATGGACAACCCAAAGAATGTCATGCAGCTGCATCTCCGGCCCGCCCAGGACGAAAAGCCCATTTTTTGTCATGATTTTTTGTCATAGAAGTAGGAGCCCACTGTCGGCGTTCTGGGAATGGGGGTACCCAGACTTGCCTTCCTGCGGCCTGCGGCGTGGCTCAAGGAGTGGCCCAGTACGGCCCATCTTCATCAACCCAAGCTCAAGACCCTCGCGAGGGGCCAAGACTCGCAGGGCGGACGGCAGACAGCTTCCTCAGGCGCAGCCTCGTAAGGAAGGCTCGCGAGGAGGCGGAGAGATCAAGGCGGGGGTACCTCATGAGGTACCCGTGACGCAAGCCATGACGACCAGAGCCAGGCGGGCGCTAGGCGGGCGCCCGCTTATGAAGTGTCCTTGTTTCCCCTTTGGTGCAAAGGGAGCAAGCACAGGCCAAGGCATCAGGCAAAGGCTACCATTTCGGTGCAACAAGACCAAGACCAGCAGAACGACAGGATGGAGGTCGCCATGGAGCCCAAGATGGCGTCATCGTCAGAGCCTTTAGCAGGCGAGGACCAACTTTAGTCAGGATAAGTGTACTAGATGTTCCCCTTCAAAATGGCCAATTGTTGGCGCCCTTCCCGCTCAATATTTGGGAAGAGCACCAGGGCCTCGCTCTATAAATAGGGCTAGCCACCACAGTAGAAAGGGATCCAGATCCAATCCTCCCCAAGAGGCAACACCTCCGCAAGAACATCCCTCGCGAGGCTGTTCTTCCCTTGTATTGTTCATCATCAGCCCCAGAGGCAATCCACCACACACACACTGGAGTAGGGTATTACACCGCAATGGTGGCCTGAACCAGTATAAACCTCGTGTCTCTTGTGTTGTTCATCTTCGCTAGCCTAGCTCCTTTGCGAGGTGACGAGACGTGAGTTGGTAGAGGAGAGATCTTTGCACGCACCCCAGAGTTCGAACCTCAAGGGTCTGCCGAAACCCGTAATCCGACATTTGGCGCGCCAGGTAGGGGTGCGCCGGAGCTCCTCCTGCCAGCGGCCCACTCTTCATCAACCTCGCGCTTCGCCGCCATGGCCGGCAATGCACCGCCCGCTCCACCTGCGGAGGCTAGCCTAGGGCCCCGGGGGCTCCGGGCACTGACCCCCGCCCTGCGACAGATGCAGTGGCCAAACAAGTTCAAACCAGAGATGCAACCGCGCTACGATGGCATGGCAGATCCGCTAGCTTTCCTGTTAGCGTACGAGGAGGCCGTCCTCAAGGCCGGAGGCGATGGCCAGGTCATGGCCAACTGGCTTCCCATGGCGCTCACCGGCGTCCCGTGCATGTGGCTGCTCCATTTGCCAGCATCTTCAGTGAATTCCTGGGAGGAGCTCCACGACCCCTTCCTCGCCCATCACGCAGCCCCAGCGCTCCCGGTCGTCGTGGCACTCCTTGGTGGCTCCCAAGCACCGCCCTCGAGTTGCCATGTTAAGCCGTTCATCCGTTAGGTCGGCGCTACCCAGACTCGTCGCTCAGCTCCTCCAGGATGGGTGTTTGTAGGATGGGAAGTATGTCTAGAGGGGGGTGATTAGACTACTTGACCAATTAAAAACTTATCCTTTTCCCAATTTTAGTCTTTGGCAGATTTTAGCTATCTTAGCACAAGTCAAGCAATCTTCACACAATTCATGCAAGCATGCAAAGAGTATATGAGCAGCGGAAAGTAAAGCATGCAACTTGCAAGAATGTAAAGGGCAAGGGTTTGGATAATTCAAACGCAATTGGAGACGCGGATGTTTTTGTCGTGGTTCCCATAGGTGGTGCTATCGTACATCCACGTTGATGGAGACTTCAACCCACGAAGGGTAACGGTTGCGCGAGTCCACGGAGGGCTCCACCCACGAAGGGTCCACGAAGAAGCAACCTTGTCTATCCCACCATGGCCGTCGCCCACGAAGGACTTGCCTCACTAGCGGTAGATCTTCACGAAGTAGGCGATCTCCTTGTCCTTACAAACTCATTGGTTCAACTCCACAATCTTGTCGGAGGCTCCCAAGTGACACCTAGCCAATCTAGGAGACACCACTCTCCAAGAAGTAACAAATGGTGTGTTGATGATGAACTCCTTGCTCTTGTGCTTCAAATGATAGTCTCCCCAACACTCAACTCTCTCTCACATGATTTGGATTTGGCGGAAAGAAGATTTGAGTGGAAAGCAACTTGGGAAAGGCTAGAGATCAAGATTCATATGATAGGAATGGAATATCTTGGCCTCAACACATGAATAGGTGGTTCTCTCTCAGGAGTGGTAAGTTGGAAGTGTAGGTTCGTTCTGATGGCTCTCTCCACGAATGAAGAGGAGGTGGAGGGGTATATGTAGCCTCCACACAAAATCTAACGGTGGGACTGAATCAACAAACTCGGTCAGACCGATTTAGTAAACCTAGTGACCGTTAGGATTTTCGGTGGGACTGACATGCAACTCGGTAGGACCGATATGTCTAGGGTTAGGGCATAACGTAATCTCGGTGAGACCGATTACTCAAACTCGGTGAGACCGATTTTGGTAATAAGCTAACCAGAGAGTTGGTCAGATAAACTCGGTGGGACCGGTTCGCTCATTTCGGTGAGACCAAAATGTTACGAAAAGGAAACAGAGAGTTTACATTGCAATCTCGGTGGGATCGATCGCTCATCTCGGTGGTACCGAAATGTTACAAAGGGAAACAGAGAGATTACAATCCCATCTTGGTGAGACCGAGATCCCTATCGGTGAGACCGATTTGCCTAGGGTTTGTGGCAGTGGCTATGACATCTGAACTCGGTGGCGCCGGATAGAAAGAATCGGTGGGGCCGAGTTTGACTTTTGGTTTCGGTCATATGTGGATATGAGAAAGTAGTTGAGGGTTTTTGGAGCATATCACTAAGCACTGTGGAGCAAGAAACTCATTAAACAACACCTCATCCCTCCTTGATAGTATTGGCTTTTCCTATAGACTCAATGTGATCTTGGATCACTAAAATGTAAAATGTAGAGTCTTGAGCTTTTGAGCTTGAGACAATCCTTTTATCCTTAGTATTTTGAGGGATCCACTTTCCTCATCCATGCCATGCCATTCATTGAGCTTTTCCTGAAATGTTCATCTTGGAACGATGTTAGATCAATGAGCTATATGTTGTTAGGAATTACCAAAACCACCTGAGGATAGTTGCACTTTCAATCTCCCCTTTTTGGTAATTGATGACAACATATAGATCAAAGCTTCGACAAATAATAATAAGAGTGAAAAACATTGTCGCTTTGAGAAGTATGTGATAAGCAAGATCTCCCCCTAAATTTGTGCATAGTTAAGATTTGCTTTGGACTGCAAATGCACAAGGAGTTAGGCTCATGGGTTACTCTTCCATGTCACATACATCTTGGTGGAGCGCTCAAAATAATAAAGATTGAATACATGCACTCATCACCAAGCAAAGTGAATGATCATATAAAGATAAATGGGATAATGTCATCTAACAAGCATAAATGTAGCATATGATCAAACACATGATCAGCCAGGTATCACACAGACGTAAGGTATCTCAAACAAGCAAATAAAGTTGAACCACCAAAGCAAGAGAGAACAAAAGCAACACTCTCTGTCGAAGCCTATGATCTATACATTTTTCTCCCCCTTTGGCAACAAGTTACCAAAAAGTTCATAGAAAATGCATAGTACTAACACGACTCTCAGGCTTGATCTTCAGGTGGTGGTGTAGAGATGGCTCCTTGGACGAAGACTTGAGCTGATGTGGATGGAGCTGGAGGAGTAGGTGCTGGAGCTGGTTGCACTGGAGTTGTAGCTAGTGCAGATGTAGTGGCTCTGGTGTCTGTCACTGGCACTACAACTAATCTCTGAGCTCTAGGCACTCTGGCAAATGCATCAGTGGTTGTCTTGCCCTTCCTCTCCTGCATATCATCCTGAAGCTGCTCAACGACAGACTGGATCTCAGTTACCTTCACATCCAAGTCATAGAACTTCTGCTCCATGATCCTCTCCAGGCTCTACTGGTTTTGAGTCAAGGTGGCCACCCCTTCTCAATCCTCAGAGTGGATGCAATCAAGTAGGCAAGTTGATCTTGTTTTCTCTTCAAAAAGTACTGAGATGCCACTACTAGAAAAACCCCTACTAATGGTGCACCTAGTATGGCTATTAATGGCGCATCTGTGGTGCGCCATTAATAGCACGCCATTAGTAATTTTTACTAATGGCGCACCACCTGGTGCGCCATTAGTATCTGGTATACTAATGGCGCACCTCGGGTGCGCCATTAGTATAGGCCAGGATGCGCCATTAGTATGCCTCCCAGGGGCCATGTATACCCAGGTGCTTTGGCATACTAATGGCGCACCACCTCTGGATGCGCCATTAGTAACCACGGCATACTAATGGCGCACTGCCCAGTGATGCGCCATTAGTATGCACTGTCATACTAATGGCGCACTGTCATGTGATGCGCCATTAGTATGAATATTAGGTTTTTTTATTTTTTTATTTTCTGTTTTTTGCACAGGTTACAAAATGTATAATTTGACAAAATATAGACAGCACACATCAACAACAGATTCATCAAATACAATAGAAGATTAGTCTTTGAATACAATTCATCATATTAGTCTCCGAATACAATTCATCATATTAGTCTCCGAATTGAAAAGACCGAACAAAGATAGAACATTATATTACAAGTCTCGAGACCGCGAGTAGCGAGTCTGTCTTCACATTACAAGTCGATATCGATCATCTAAACTACCATCACATAGAAGAGAGCTGCGGTCATCACGATGAGCATCATCACGATGAAACTCGTCTTCATTCGGTTCCTCCAACGCTCCCTCCCCTCTCCCGCTAGATAGCGGGCGTATCTAGATTCGGCCTCGGCCCTAGTGGTGTACCCTTTGTAACTGTTACCGCTGAATCGGTGAACCTGTCTCCGACACTCCTCCCAGTCATCGTAGACTCCGGGAACCTTACCCTTGTACACGACATACGTCAGCATAGCTATGCACTAGCCAAACGAAACGTTAGTACCAATTCACAGACAATACATAAGCAATATATAAGTATGCAACAGAACGATCGGAAGAGAAAAGCAAGACATTAATAGCATCGATTACATCTAAGTTGAATGACTCTCGAAACCAAAGAGACATACTACAAGTTCATTAAAGTTTAATTACAACATGAGCCAATCGATGTTTCAGAACTAGACAACTCGACTCAAGGGACTGGAGCATGGATGAAGCCGCCGTCTTTCGTGGGAGTCATGAAAGAACGGGCGTTGTCATCCTGCATTTGTAGCATTGTGTCGATGTCACTGTTGGACGGTTGATTTCTGAGGTAGAACTGCCCCGACGTACGAAGGACATCTTGATGGATGATTTCCGCAAACTCCGACTGGATGCGAAAGAATTCTTGTCGGAGGTCCGCGTCCTGGATTGCCGACACGCTCGCGGCCCAATCTTTGAGTTTACTCGGTAGCAGAAGTTGATGATGGTCCCGTACGATCGCCCGCATGTGATGGATGGCATAGTAGGCACCCTTCTGACCGCCAGGCGGCTGCTTGACGCAGCAGAACGTCGTATTGTGGGAGAACACGTGCTTGCCGTACTTACGAATAGGCCTGGTGAAGGTGCCTCCAGATTGGGCGTAGCCGGGGAGAACATCATCAAGAACCTTCTTGACATTTGTGTAGTCTACGTTCGACTGACGGTCCGGGTCGAAATACGTTGCCATGGAATATTTGGGGCTTAGGAGGATGAGCGTGCAACGTGTGTCACTGCAGAAAACACGGAATGTTAAAAGAAAAACGATCGAAATGTAAGAATTCATATGTTACGGGCCGGTTGAGGGGAGGACTTACTCGGGAAAGTAAGGCACGAGGAAGTTATCCTTATCTTGGTTTGCCAGAATGATGCCTTCGAGGTAAGAACTCGCGACTTGCCGGTCCCCAGCGCTGCCCAAGATCTTGGCACGCATGTAGAAGGGGTCGACTATCACGATGTCCGGGGTCTTGTCGCGAATGATCCGCATCTCCATACTCAGCGAAAATAGCCGAACGAAGGTGTAGTGCAGCGGATGAAGGTTCAACATAGCGTCGATGTCATCAAAACGCAGGACGATCGTACGCCCGATGGAGTTATCCACAAAGCCCTTGCCCTCTGGCACCTTGGCCGCGAAAACCGGGTATGCCACATCCTTCTCTCTGAGACGCCGCTTCTCCAAAGCAAGAACACTGTCATGCAGACTCCGCATAGCACCGGTTGTAGCATTGAGCATATTTGTCGGTAGCATCGCCCTACCCGCCACATGCACCCTCCTCGAGATATCCTGCGGTGAAGGTGGCCCGTCCTGAGCACGGATCGTACTCGGTGCCGGCTGGCTCGCACCCTTCTTAGTCTTTCTTTTGTGTGCCTTCTTCTTCTCCTGTAATGGGACCGAGTTCTGCTCACAGACCGCCTTCTTGAGTGTGTTGGGGCTGATAATATTTTGCACCTCGCCTATCTGAGGCTCGGTGAAGTCGGCAGCTGGAGGCGTCTCCTGAGAGCTGAACGCCAGACGGCGCCTGTTGCAACTTGGCTTCTCCGTGGTACGAGCTAGATCGCACACGTCTTTTGTTGGGTTTGGTTCTTGAGAAGGAGGCCCCATGAAGTCGCCATCGTACCCATGCTCGGCAAAGTACTGATCGACATTGCCAAATGTATCATCTTCGTCGTCGTCGTTCTGATCCTGTGCCATATGCATGTTTGGATCCAGTGGCATAGGGATGTCCGGCACCGTTACGGTGGTCTTGCCATGGGGCCGACTTGGCGCCGGCACGACTGGCGGTGTTGTCTTTGGGGTGGTGTCCCCCGCCCCCAAACGAATCTGGCTCTTCGGCCAAAGCAGGGGCCAGCTCAGGCAGGCGCTGAGGGTCATCACGTCTTCATCGTCGGCCCCGACGGGTCGAATCAGAGGTAACAAGTCGTCGCAGCCTGGCAGCACCCGAACCAGTTGAACCCTAAACAAGTTGGGTGGCATCTGGGTACCGTGGAACAAGGGGTTGCCCGGTTGAACGATTTTGCCCTTGGCGACATCGACCAACTCGTTGTTCACGAAGTGGAGGAGAGTGCACGGAACATCGGCGGCGCCCTGCAAAAACATGTAGGGCGTCAGGGATGCCCAGTCAAAGGCAAGGAGATGAAGTCCTCGTCCGAGAGAGGCTTAATTAGTTACCGTGATGATGGCGTCGAGCTCGGCTAATGACGAGGCACCGCCAACGGCGGGCGTGCAGTTGACGGAGGGGCCGCTTGCTGAAGAGGTGCCGGCCGGCGTACACCCGGGTGCATTAAGCTCCCGTGCCGGCGTCGGAGACACCAATGTCGCCTCCGCCGGAGGCACCAATGGCCCCGCCATCGCATTATGTGAGTTGCTGGCCGTGAAGCTAGGAATCGGGGGCGGCCCCTGTTGGCCGCCCGCAATCCACGCACTCAACCCCGAGATCAAGGTAGGCACAAGGGCAGTGATCGTCGCTCCGAGTCGTTGTTCCACTTGCTCTTGGACAATCTCCGGAATCCGCGCCACCTGTGCCTTGAGTTCTTGAACCTGTCGCGCCTGGCTTTCCGAGCTGGTCTTTTTCTCCTTGCGCACACCAGCGGTATAGTATGACCCCCATTTTGTCGACAAGCCTTTGCCGGCCACACGACCAGCTGACGTCGGCTTACTGAGCTTATCCTTGTTCTTCATTACATTCAACCCCCTATTTAGAGTGGTGTCCCAAGGGTTGCTCTTAGTCGACCCCGCGCTACTGCTTTCAGTCGCCTGCGGAAGGAATGTGAACCATTTAGAAATTTGGCTTCATTAATTAGAATGCAACCATATGGAGCTAATTACGCGGGGGTGTATTCCTTACCAGAACAAGCTCAAGCGCCCTGGTCTTCGGATCCGTGGTAAGCTCCTTTGTTATCGGGTCCTCCTTGTACCGGGCCCTGACATAGTTCCTAGTCTACTTGTTACCGCTATATTTCTCGAAGCGGGGCGGTAGGCATTGCTCGGCACGGTCCGCGTCCTTCTTGTCCCATATAGGCTCCGCCACTCTGTAACCGCCGGGACCGAGTGTGTGTTCCCCTATGTTCAGCTCCCGCATTTGTTTCCCCCACTCACTTGATTGGGAGCTTGCGGTGCTCGAGCAATTGATCTTGAAGTCATTGTAGTCATCTTCGGTGATCGAAGGATTTTTCTCCTTGATCTTCTGATAACTCTCACCTTTCTCGATCATTCTCTTCACATTGCTTTTCCAAGTAGACAGGGCCTTGCTCATCTTCGTGAGGGCAGCATTGTTCACTTTATTCCCTTTGAGGCTTGTGTTTTCAAATTCAGCGGGGAACTTGTATCGTTCGTGCAGCTTCGTGAAGAGGAGATTGCGCAAATTCCCTCGGTCAGGATGCCTCAGGTTCTCGGTGTTGATCGAGACGGTGCTCCGGACAATGCACCCGAGCTGAAGCGAGTACCCCTTGACTATTCGTTCGGGCGCCATTGGATTCCCGTTGGAGTCCACTTCAGTAACTTCCTCCTTGAGGGTGCGGAGCACGATCGGGCGCCGGTCCTTCCGTTGCCTCTTCGGTTGGCTTCCATCTGTGCGTGTGCCGCCATCATCAGTGGTGGCATCCTCGGCGGCACCATCAGTGGTGGCATCAGTGTGGTCATCCTCGGCGGCACCATCCGTGGTCTCAGGATCGGTGGGGAAGGCAGCGGCCTCATACAAGTGAGGTTGTTCCTCCATCTCCTGGGACAGCTCCCAGAATGCCTTGCCGCCCGAACCCCCGGCCTCATCGTTGTGGGCCATGTTTCTCTCTAAATAGAAACAAAGTTTGGTCAAAAAGTTGGTTATTGTCAAGGAACAAGATCATGGTCTCATCATTTAGGGTTTGTCGACACTGAGGCATCCTAAAATCTAAGCTTTTATCATTGAGGGTTTTTCGACGCCAAGGCACCCTAAAAGCCTAACCTTTCATCATTTCGGTTTTTATCGACACCGAGGCACCCTAAAAGCCATGCATTAGTCACAAGTACGCCGGGGCACTTGATCCTACTTAATTAACTACTAAGATACCCCGGCCCATGCATTAGTCACAAGTACCCCATATGTCCTATTTTTAGCAAAGTCATGCTAAAATTCACAGAAAATTTCAGCATGACCTTTGCTGAAAATAGGACATATGGAGTACCCGAATTTGTCGGAACGGAAGTTAATCGACATTCCGGCAAACTCAAGGGCCTCTCGGGGTACCTGCAATATCATCACGACACGATGGTCAGAGACAAAACCCAGCAAACTAGCACCACAATGTGCCTCTACTTTCATATGGATGAAAAGGCCACAATGTGCCTCTACTAGCACCACAATCTTAGTTGCAGGTAATCTGTGTGTGTGCTGTTCCTTGCGTGTTTGTGGATAGCTGCTGAATATCGACACACAAAGCTACTTGTTTTCCTCAGAGAAAAAAAGCTAGTACTTATTTCCCTTATCAAATAAACAGTCAAAAGGAAATTTTATTGGTTTGATAAAACAAATCTGAGTGTGTGTGGATGTTAACAGTCAGCTGGTTTGAGTGTGTGTGGATGTTAACATGTCATTATGCACAGTGAACTGCCACATTCACATATTTTGCACTGTCAGTCTGATACTAATATATATAGAACCAAACTAATTTTAGAAAAAGTTCAAAGAAATACTGCATATTGGGAATCAGCTAGCCAAAAGTTAGATTTGATGATGATGATGTTTTGTAAAGCCAGAAAGCCACATGCCATTGTAATGACAAGGAAACTATGCAAAACTAACCAGGCTTAGTGGGATTATTTCTCCTCTTTTTATAATCTTTCATAGCATCACAAAAAACCCCTTGAGTTAGAAGATGGTATCCTCCATTTTGTACATCTTTGCGACCGCACGGAGCTAATTTTCTCCATGCATGAAACATGACATATGAACATCAGTATGCATTGATTTATGAAAGAGACAGCCTAGCATGGGCAGCAAGAGCCACTCAGGCTAGCCAAGGAGACTGCCCATGAAACCACACCCCAAGGTAGAAGCCATCATTCATTACAAATTTGAATATATGATATTCCAGAAAATAATTTGTCTACAAAATGAGATACATTTCGTTTGAACTACCAAGTTACACAAAGAAAATGCACCTAAGCACCAAGAGGAACTGTTACAACTCCATAAGGTATATCCAAGTCACTGCTACTCATATTCAAAAAACCTAACTCCAATATAACCAGAAAGATTGTAAAACATTATATCTCCCTGCTGACACGAACTGAAAGCGTCACAAAAATACCTATTATTCTAGGCAGCTGCCTTGCTAGTGATTCGGTGTCGTTGCAACTGGATCCCTCCCACTCGACCTGCGATCTTCTACAAGGAAAAAGTAGCAGCTCAGTCAACCACCATATAATTATACAAGGAAAAAATGCTACTTGGCACAAGTGTAAACGAGAAGCTTGAGGTAGCAGCAGATTGAAGTGATAAAGTGCAAAGGAGAAGCTTGAGCTAGTAAACAATTTCTGAATGTTATAAAGTGGGGAAAGTAAAATAAAATTCATGACTAGTCATGGCACTAGAAAAGAGATGAGATTTCACAAAACCAGAGCCAAGCATAGTCCAAAATGTCAAATTTTCAGTTAGTTAATTATTACTCTGTGGCATTGCCATACTTAGCCAAGAGTCCCCATTTCTTATATTCTGTGAGATGCAGTCATCTTTTACTCCAGTTCTTATAGTATTTTGGAGTACATTGCCTGTTATGCTGCTTGCAAGGTTAGTATAGGTTCAGAAATGGGGACTAAAAAACAGTGATTTAATTCTCCAATTCAATTTTCATTTTCAAGTTTAAATTTGAATATCAACAGTAGTGATTTTACACCCAGTTCAACAGTGATTTTACCTCGATTTCAACGGTAATTTCAGCAGCAGAGTCACTAGTTTCAGTTAACTGGAGTACTACAGCAAATGGAGTACCAAATCTGATCCAGTTAAAGTCTCCAAATGGAGCACTACAGCTCTTGCACCTGCTTCTATTATGTTTGTCTTGATAAGGAAGATTGTGTTTCCATGTATAGTTCTAAAGGACTACCAGAACACAAAGGCACCTGCTTCCATGTATAGTTCTAATGTGCATTTTATTTTCTACTTGTAGCCTTGTAATCTTAATTTAAATAAATATAACAGGGGGTGTGGGGCTTTGCCCTACTGCGCAACTCAAAACAAATGAACTGAATCGCATGAACATAAGGCATAAGATAAATTTATCCCCATGGAAATAGAAAACATTTTGAAAAAATCACCAATTGCACAGACCATTACAGTTGTATCAACATCACAAGTAAACAACAATTTGTTTTCGTATTTTGAGCTTTGGACAGAGTTCTAATACATGAATAAAAAGTGGTATATTATAGTATTTCACAAAGTTTCTGGAACTTGTTGAGAAGAAATCATGCACACGGAGTGACGTATATTAACACTAAAAATGACTAAATATATACTAATCAGCCAGCTTAACTGGCAGGATTTTCCCCAATTTTTTTGACAGAGCAGACACGAACACTAAAACAAGTTCAACACTGCAGAATGGAAATCACATATTTTTTGACAAAGAATTCTGCATCTAATCAACTACTCTAGGTATGTACGTACATGGCAGACAAAAACACCTAGCAATAGCAACAAGAGAACATAGTTTCGTCCCTTAGGAAAAAAACACGCCAGAGCATGAGAGATGGAGAGAGCAGAGAGAGAGGGGGGGGATGATACCTTGACGAGCTCCCCTGATGGCGTGGGTAGTAGGGTCGGGGCAGCGTCCCGGGAAGAACTAGGCACACGCGGTCCGAGGTGCGTGCAGCCTGCGCGCGAGAGGAACCAGCATCATCAGGGAACCTTGACAGCGGCACAATCGAATCGAACAAAGGGGGAGGGGGAGGAGAAGAGGACCTTGCGAGACCTTCAATGGCGGGGTCGCGGGAGAGAAGAAGCACGCGAGCAGCAGCGTGGTCGATGGGAGCAGCTCGAGCAGAGGTGGCGGCGGATCTGGCCGGCGTCGAGGGCGGCGGGGCGGCGGCGTCGGGAGAGGAGAGGGGAAGGGGATCGAGGGCGAGGGCGAGGGCGAGGGAGAGAGAGGGGATCGAGGGCGAGGGCTCGG
>NC_041393.1:514991531-514995730 GCF_002162155.2 Triticum dicoccoides | reverse complement strand
ATCGAATCGAACAAAGGGGGAGGGGGAGGAGAAGAGGACCTTGCGAGACCTTCAATGGCGGGGTCGCGGGAGAGAAGAAGCACGCGAGCAGCGGCGTGGTCGATGGGAGCAGCTCGAGCAGAGGTGGCGGCGGATCTGGCCGGCGTCGAGGGCGGCGGGGCGGCGGCGTCGGGAGAGGAGAGGGGAAGGGGATCGAGGGCGAGGGCGAGGGCGAGGGAGAGAGAGGGGATCGAGGGCGAGGGCTCGGGCAAGGGAGAGAGAGGGGATCGAGGGCGAGGGCTCGGGCGAGGGAGAGAGAGGGGATCAGAAGTAGGGGGGCACAATACTAATGGCGCACCACCCCTCGGTGCGCCATAAGTATATACATGCTAATGGCGCACCTCAACCTGGTGCGCCATTAGTATTTTTTTTTATTTCCGCTCGAGCCAACAGGTTATCTCCCACCTGACCTTATCCACATCAACTCCCCTCTACTAGCTCGACTGGTCAGGTGCCCGTTCTCACACCAGGAGGTCCTGGGTTCGATTCCTAGGCTCCACAAAAAAAATTATGCATTTAAAATGTTGTTTGATACTTTTTTGTGTTTAAATATGTTCAAACTTGTTTAAATCATAACAGTAATTTTTTTTATAAGACAATAATATTTTTTTAAAAAATATCATCAAACAGTAATGCCGGTGGAGCGGGGGAGGGTGCGGGGGGTCGGTGGCAGCGGTTGAGTAGGGGAGGGGTGCGGGGGGTCGGCGGCGGCGGTTGAGTAGGGGAATCGAGGGTGCGGGGGGTCGGCGGCGGCGGCCGGTGGACCGGAGGGTGCTCGGCGGCGAGGGGGACCAGATCTGGCGAGGTGGGATAGCGATCGAGATGGAGGGGGATAGAGATCGAGTGTCCATGAAATTTAAAAATATTCATGATAGTTCAAAAAGTGCCCATGAAATACAGTCGAGAAATGAAGGCTACGATTTAAATACAATCGATCTTAGCTAGATATCTGTTAACAATCTTCTTGCCCTTCTTTTTCGCAAATGGAGTTCTTCTGTGGAACGGACGTCCTTTAGGTAGGGTGGTCCTGCTTCTTCTTGTGGTGTATGCTGCTACTTCATCATCGTCGTCATGTTCGACCCTCGGGTCGCCGTACCTGTCGAAGTCTTGCTCATTGGCTACTCCATCCATTCCGATGATCTTCCTTTTGCCTCTCCTCACGACAACACGACTGGTCTTTGACGGGTCGGTAATGAAGAAGCATTGGTCCACTTGGGAAGCCAGTACCCATGGCTCATTTTTCGCGGTGA
Organism: Triticum dicoccoides; assembly: GCF_002162155.2. NCBI lineage: Eukaryota > Viridiplantae > Streptophyta > Magnoliopsida > Poales > Poaceae > Triticum > Triticum dicoccoides. Next base: position 514,994,441 of record NC_041393.1, on the reverse strand, counting down.
CGTTTGCGCCTGCAGTCTTGGATTTGGCTTCGGGTATAACCATGGTGGTGAAATACCGGTCTTCTTTTAGGACGCTCTTGGCCCATCTGACACGGAACATCGGGACCTTCTCTCCAGCGTAGCTCAGCTCCCAGATCTCCTCGATCCTTCCGTAGTATCTGTCCTTGTCGTTACCGGTGTAGGATTCCATCGTTACCCCGGAGTTATGATAACCATCGCTCTTCATGTCCTTGGCCTCAGTGTAGAATGTGTAGCCGTTGATATCGTACGCCTCATAGGTCATCAGGTTGTGCTCGGCGCCCTGTGACAAGGCGAATATGAGTTGTTCTTCCGCGGAAGAATCCTCATGTAAAGGGTACGACAGAAGCTTCTGCTTGAACCAACGCGTGAAACATGAGTTGTGCTCTTTGAGTATATCTCCGTCCGTCCTCTGTTGGCCTCGGTCATTGTACGTCTTCTTAATAAAGGTTTTGTGCTCTACCACCCAAGGATCGACCACGTCTATGTGTTGTAGCGCGACTAGGTTTGCTCTTTCAAAGTCGGCGAGTCGACCCTCGAAGTCGACATGCATTTCGCGGCGACCCTCACGGTGACCCCATCCAGCGAGCCTGCCGAGGTGCCTGTTGACGGGCAGACCAACGGGGTTCTCGATGCCTAGATAATTCGTGCAGTAGGAGATGCACTCTTCGGTCAGAAAGCCCCTAGCTATGCTTCCCTCTGGACATGACATGTTGCGAACGTATCCTTTGATGACACCATTCATCCTTTCGAACGGCATCATGCTGTGCAGGAACGTCGGCCCGAGTTGGATGATATCCTCCACTATATGGACCAGCAGATGCACCATAACGTCGAAGAATGCAGGCGGGAAGTACATCTCAAGCTCGCATAGTATCACCACGATCTCTTCCTGTAGCCTTCTGAGTTGCCTCACGCCAATCGACTTCCGAGAGATGACGTCGAAGAAGTTGCATAGGCCAAATAGCGTTTCACGGACGTGCGCGTCCATGATCCCACGGATTGCAACTGGAAGTATCTGCGTCATCAGCACGTGACAGTCGTGAGACTTCATCCCGCTGAACTTCTGCTTCGCTGGGTCTAGGTATCTGCTTATCTTCCCCGCGTAATCGTAAGGAAGTTTTACTCCTAGGAGGCAGGTGAAAAACTGCTCGATCTCCTCCTGACTTAGAGTGAAGCACGCGGGAGGGTAGTCATTTCCGGTCTTCTTGGCCTTTTTGCCTTTGCGACGACTTTCTGTGTCCTGCTTCGCCTCATCATCATCATCATCATCATCATCATCATCATCATCATCATATATAGCGTGAAGCTCCTGCCTGATGCCCATTGATTTCAAGTCTGCCCTTGCTTTCGGCCCATCTTTGGTCCTCTCTGGCATGTTGAGCAGGGTACCAAGCAGACTCTCGCACACGTTCTTCGTGATATGCATGACATCAAGGCTGTGAGGCACACGGTGGATCTTCCAGTACGGCAAGTCCCAGAAAACAGACCTCGTTTTCCATACCTTCAGCAGCGGCTCTGGCGCCTTTTGCTTCTTTCCCGGCAGTGGGCAGTCTTTCCAATTTTTCAACAGCTTGTCTATTTCCTCGCCGCTCCTCGTACACGGGCGTTTTCGGGGTTTGGTTTCACCATCGAACAGATCCTTGCGTTTCCTCCACGGGTCATCGTCGCGAAGCCACCTTCGATGTCCCATGAACACGGTTTTCGAAGACCCGGGATCTCTATCTAGCTGGCGATACGTTGTGTCATCCATGCACCTTACGCATCCAGAAAATCCGTGGACTACCTGCCCCGCAAGATATCCGTAACCGAGATAGTCGTGCACCGTCGTGAGCAGTGCGACTCTCATAGGGAAATATTCTTTCTCTGCGGCGTCCCACGTATTGGCTGGCGTTTTCCACAGCGTGTCAATCTCCTCTTTCAGCAGCCCCAGATACAGATTGATGTCGTTCCCTGGTTGTTTCGGCCCTTCAATTAGCATACTCATGTGAATGTACTTCCTCTTCATGCACAACCAGGGGGGAAGGTTGTACATCCACACGAACACAGGCCAGGTGCTATGTGTGCTTCTCTGGCTGCCAAACGGATTGACTCCATCGGTGCTCGCGCCCAGCATGATGTTCCTTGGATCGTTCCCAAATTCTGGGTATTCGAAGTTCAACGCTTGCCACTGGCTCGCATCCTTAGGGTGACGCAGCATCTTGTCTTTTTTATCTATCTCCGGATCATTTGCGTCATCTTCTCGCTTCTTCTCCTCCCTATCCGCGTGCCAACGCAGGAGCTTTGCTACCTTAGGGTCCGCGAAATACCGCTGCAGACGAGGAGTGATCGGAAAGTACCACACCACTTTTCGAGGAGCTTTCTTCCTCTTCTTGTATCGAGTGACACCGCACACCGGACATATGGTAGACTACGCGTGCTCGTCCCGATAAATGATGCAATTGTTCATGCACACATGGTATTTCGCGTGCGGTAAATCCAGAGGACACACGATTTTCTTCGCCTCCTCCAAACTGGTCGGGCACTTGTTCCCCTTGGGAAGACGTTCGTGCCAGAATGACATGTTCTCGTCGAAGCATGCGTCGGTCATTTTGTGTTTTACCTTCATCTCCAGAGCCATGAGCGTTACTTTCAGGCGGGTATCCTCGGGCCTGCATCCTTCATACAATGGAGTAACCGCATCTAACTCAAGTTGATCCATCTTGGCTTTCTCTCGGGCGGCAGCTCTTGCGTTATCCATCTGCTTGAGAAGCAGCTCTTGAATATGAGGGTGCTGCACCCAGCCCATCGATGGTCCAGCATCGTCTGCTCCGCCGGCATCATCATCATGTCCTGCATCTTCTACATGATGACTGTGTACAGCATCACCATCGTGATCATCTCCTAGGGATT
>NC_041393.1:514977466-514991195 GCF_002162155.2 Triticum dicoccoides | reverse complement strand
CCGGCCCCCATGGACGACTTCGTAGTCATCTTCATCACCTTGCCACCGATAGCCATCCATGAAACCACGCAAGAGCAGGTGGTCCCGCACCTGCCCGGAATCCGGGTCCGCAATAAGGCTATTCAGCTTGCATCTTCGACACAGACATCTTATCTCCGTCTCGTTCTTTTGAAGCATCTCGGCCTTCGCAGACCTCAAAAACCTATTCACGATGCCTTCGGTCATCGTGCGGACCATGGTCGCCTGCGGGGTAGAGCAAAACGATATTTTAGAACCAAGAAAAAAATTTGGCATGACTTTCCCTAAAAATAGGACCAAAAAGAATGCTTAATGCCACAATTCTCGCCGAAACGGGAATGAATCAACATTCCGGCAAAATATTGGCAACTATCACATTTCAAATACCGGTACACCTCCAAACACAAACACATATGCAACACCACAAACATATGCAACAGCACGAACATACATAGATCTAGCTAGGCCATAAAAAGTGCATGTGCACATTGTTGTAGGGAGAACAACATAAATATAGCTTCCCCCCTTACTTACCTAGCAAAACAAGGTAACTTAACCACTTAATTTGAATGAATCTATGGTGGAAATGAGGTGAAAAAGAGGAGGCACCCGAGACAAGGAGGAGGCGGTGGAGAGAATGAAGTGGGGAGAAAGTGAGTGTGGGAGGAGAGGCTGTCCAAAATATCTTGTTGCTGCCCACTTACTAATGGCGCACCAGCAACAAATGCGCCATTAGTAATCCAGGTTACTAATGGCGCACCCCCTGGTGGTGCGCCATTAGTACTTTTGCAAAAAAAGGAATAAAAACAATAATAAAAAAAATAACATTAGTGGCGCACCTTCTGGCTGGTGCGCCATTACTAGTTACAACTAGTAATGGCGCACCACCAGCGGATGCGCCATTAGTATGTTTGGACAGGCGCACTAGTTCAAAAAAAATTTGGTACTAATGGCGCACCGTGGGCAGGGTGCGCCATTAGTAGTTTCAACACTAATGGCGCATCAGAGGGTGGTGCGCCATTAGTATATACTAATGGCGCACCACATGTCTGGTGCGCCATTAGTGTCAATTCCATCTATAGCCCTTTTCCTAGTAGTGTGCCTCTTCCATTGTTGGCATCTTGGTAGCCTTCTCTATCCTTGCCTTCTCCTTCTTTGCTTGAGCATGCACAGAAGATGGTTCATCTTCATCCATAACCACTTGGTTGTCCTCAAAATTTGGATAGATAGCAATGTGATCCTTGTCCAACAAGTATGTGCCTGTGCCCATCTTGGAGTTAATCAGCTCCTGGATCTGTGGGGCATACCCACAGCTTCTCTTCTGGTCAGTTGCTGTCCTCTTGATAGTCTCAACTATGAGCCTCATGACCTTGAACTTCTGTGGCACATCAAATAAGTGTAGCAAGTTTATTGCATGGCCTCTGATCATGTTGTGGTCACCTGACTTGGGAAAGAGTGTGTGCCTAAGGATCCAGTTGATGGTTGGCAGTCCTGACAGAAGATAATGTACAGATCCAAACTTATGAGCTTCAAGAGCTTTATTTGGGATCTCCTTGTACATGTGTGCCATAGAATTGTAATCCATCTTCTTCTTGGCATAGACATCCAAGTCATCTTCTTTCTCCTTTGGTGCATTGATCAGATTTGCCCATTCTTCAATAGTTGATTGGTATCTAGTACCTTCAGACATCCATACTATCCTGCCATCTGGATAGAAGTGTGCTGTGGAGTAGAATTGCATTATGAGCTCATCATTCCACTTTGTGAACTTTTGTCCAACAAAGTATGCAACTCCACAAGCACTGAAACTGTCATACACACTAGGATAGTGTTCCTCATTCTCCTTCATGTATTTCTAGTCCACCCACCTCATGTCACAAACTATAGGTTTCTTGTCCAGCAACACTGTCTCATAGAAATCCTGCTGTTCTTTAGTGTGGAACCTATAGTCAACAGCAGTCCTTCTCCTGTTTGCATAAGGATCAGACAACCTCCACTATCTCAGTCCTGCATCCTTCCTCAGCTTCATGTTCTCAGCCACAGGATGAGCATCATTGTGGTCTGGAATATTTGGCTTCAACTTTCTCAAGATATGCTCTTCATCATCTTCGTCTTCAGCAACAACTTCAGGCACTGGGGCCTTGTTCTTCTCAGCAGCTGGTATGTTCTTGGTATTCCTTTTAGGTGTACTCTTGGGCTTGGAGACAACTCTGGGTGCTTCTTTGGGCTTTGATGATGCAGCCCCTGACCTAATAGCATCTCCCATAAGCTTTTGAGCCTTGGGTGCTGGAGCAGCAGCCTCTTCTTCCTCTTCCTCTTCCATCATGGAAGGCTGTCCAACAACTCTGGCCATGGTCTTCTTGACCCTTTCCTTCCTCTTCTTCCCTTCTATAGCAGCCTCTTTGGGATCAGATTTCTCGGGTTCTTGAGCTGATGCTCTGACTTTGAGCATAGGAGTCCTCTTGGCAGGGACCTTCCTGTTTAGTCCTGGCTTGGTGGCTGCAGATGTGCCATATTCTTTCTTGAGCACTTTCTTCTTGGAAGTGGCCTCATCGTCAACTACCACATAGTCTTCATCCTCAGATTCTGAGGTTCTCTTCTTTCTGGCCCTGATGGCAGCTTTGGGCAAGTTGCTTGGGGTGCTCATGCTGCCATCATCTGAGGTGCTAGAGGGACTAGTGCCCTCACTCATGTGAATCTGCTCCTCTGACTGGTTCTGGGTGTCACTTTGTTCAGACATATTGCAAACACTGACTGCAGACCCTGTGAATAGATATAGATGAGATAGAGTGGATGAGCACCAAAAAATATAGAGGTTTTTGCAAAAGAATGATTCAAAAACTTAGTTTTAGTTTCCCACAGAAAGCATTTTGGATCAACCGATTTGCAAACTCGGTGATACCGAAGCAGCTTTTGGAACCTAAACTAGTGAACTCGGTCAGACCGAGTCACAGTTTGGTGGCACCGAGACTGCTAGGGTTTCACAAAGTCCTGAACTCGGTCACACCGATTTGCAATTCTCGGTCTGACCGAGAATCACTTGTGCAATGGCCTTAGCCGAATCGGTGGGTCCGAGATGGTTTCGGTGGAAACCTAACCCTAAATTTCCAATTCACTTCTAATCTATGGATTGTTTTGACTGGATAGAATCGTTTCAATCGTGGCAAGAATCATGATGAACACAATGTGCTAGGAATCAAATGGGGATAGCACTATGATCGAGTCCATACCCTAGCTTGGCGATGAACTCGCTACGGCGGCAACGGCGGGGTTGAATTCCGTTGACGGCGGCGGCGACCAGCGACTGGAGGCGGCTGGCGACGAGGAGGACGATCCAGAGACCCTGGAGGCAGAGCGAGCTATGCGGCAGGCAAAGGGATTTGGAGAAAGTTTCCAAATTTTTGCCCGTGAGTATATATAGCCCGACCTTGTCGGTGTGACCGAGTGGAACAACTCGGTGGCACCGAGATGCATAACTGTTGACAGTTACAGCAACTCGGTGTGACCGAAATGTTTGAATCGGTTGCACCGAGATTAAAAACCTATATCGACTTAGTGATCTCGGTATGACCGAAATGGAAGAATCAGTCAGACCGAAATGCACAAAGAAATTTTGGAAGATTAAGTCTATGACGAATCGGGGACTCTGAGTGCTCCTCACACAGAGTGGTTCGAATCTGACTTGATCAAATTTTGTGATGTAGCATGAATAGAGTTTGAGACAAGAAAAGCATAGATAGCTAGAGAAGGTTCTTAGGCATTCTTGTTCATCCACTTGGCAAAAGAAAAAGAAGCCAATCAATCAAAGCAACAAGTGGATGTTCTCGAATGAGTTAAATATGCAACCAACATGCTCACACAATAAAATGGCAAATGAAATATGTGGCAAAGCATGCACAACCAATTCTAGCATCTATCAAACAATTGGCGATGACTAGGTCATCTATATATGAGTATATTGACTTAGGAGTCAAATGAGAACATTTGATCATAGGTCATACTCATCGTTTAAGCTCAAGTGGGGTTACCACTTTTACATAATGCATTGATGTGTTCACACCATTAGAGTTGCTTTGACTCAATTCTTAGAGTTAAGCTCCCCCTATATGTGAGATCCCCCCTTAGAGGGATGAACTAACCTTGGGTTTTGTCGATGATGACTTCATGTAGGTGGTGAAGATGTGGATGTTCAATGTTGATGAAGATCATTTGGAGCAATCCTTTGGAGCGAGTTGCACTTTGAATACCTACACGGGTTAGTCCCACAAGGAATAAACAAGTATATCCACAGACATAGAGTGATGCACACACAAGACGATGTCCATGAAAGCATTAGGTTACCTTGTCCCTTGTCTTACCAACAAGAGGGTTTGTGACTCCTTGAACTAGTGCAAGATGTGGAAGTTGATTGCACTTGTTGTTGCCAAAAAAATATGAGTGAAGTATGTTGGCGGAGTCACCCTCAAGAACTATCTAGTTCTTCTTCTTCAGGATCCACATCATCTTGATGGGAATCCTTGGAGTTGTAGTCGTACTTGATGAAGTAGAACTTGACGTAGTCTTGGGAACCCACTTGACCAAGGCCTTAGGAGCTTCTTCAAATGCATCAATCTCCTCTTGAAGCTTGTCCTTGCCTTTTTGCTTGTGGTCTTGTGGTGGAAGATCATCTTGAGCTTGTGTCCCCTTGAAGGAAGTAGGATCATACTTCTCTTGTTGAGGAACAAACTTCGTCTTGGGATATTGATCTTCTTCCCACTCAACTCCATTCGCATTGAATTTTCGTTCAAAACCAACACCTTGGTTCTTCCGGTGCCTTCCTTGCTTGCGTACAATTTCCTCAAATTGCTTACTCCCGACAAGGCTCTTGTAAACACCTTTCTCTATAATTCTCTTCAATAAGCTATTTTCTTGCTCAAGTGTAACTTGGCTAAGAGAATCATTAGTGGAATCAAGAGAACTACTAGAAGCAACAATATTGAATTTAGCATGATTTTTTTTAGGGAGGATTTAGCATGATTTTTGTTACTACTAGAGGAAGAATCCTTCTTGTTTTTGTTAATGGACTTGACTTGAGGCATGTAAGTAGATAAGAGTAAACGCTTGGCAATGTAAGACGAACTTTTCTTACGGAGATCATCATTGATTGCCTTTAAGAATTCATGCTCTTGCTCAAGGTTGAGCTTTTCAAAGCGTAATTTCTCATGAGATCTTAAAAGTTCTCGATGATCTTCTAAGATAGTTTCATGAGCTAACTTAAGAGTGTTTAGTTCTTTAGTAAGAAGCTCAATCTTTTTCTTATCATTGTCATTTGTTTTATCTTGATTAGCATGATTAATTGACGTTTCATCATAGTATTCATCACTAGAGTTGTCAACAAGTAAATCATCATCACCTAACAAGTCATCTTCATCACTATTGAAATCAACATACTCGGGGTGTGTTACCTTAGGGCCTTTAGCCATGAAGCATCTTCCAAGTCCTTCATTTGGTGAATCAAATATGTCGTAGGAGTTGGTTGACACAAGTGCTAGACCGGCAACACCTTCATCTTGAGTATGTTCGGAGTCAGACTGATAGCTTCTCTCGGAGTGATGTTCAGAGTCGGAACCGGATACGCATTCACCAACATGAGCTTGATGTCTTTGTTTTGTGTAGCTCCTTGATGACTTGTCCTTCCTTTCCGAATCCTTGCTTCTTCGGGATGTTCTTCGTTCATAACAATCATCTCTACTACTCCTCTGTCTTGGTGGTCATTCGTCTCTTCTTTTGTGGGATGTCGTACACTCATTGGAATAGTGTCCGGGTCTCCCACAATTATAGCAATTGCGCTCTCGACTAGAAGATCTTTTGTCATTATATGACCTTGACTTGGAGCTTCTCTCTTTGCTTCTACTCTTGTAGAATTTTTTGAAGTTCTTCACCATTAAGCTCAATTCTTCATTGAAGGTTTGTTTCTCACTTGATGATGTAGGGGATTCACATGAGGCTTTGTAAGCACCACTTGACTTGTTGTGAAGTTCCTCCTTATCCTTGAGTGACATCTCATGAGCAACAATTCTTCCAATGACCTCCGTTGGCTTGAGATTCTTGTAATTGGGCATCATTTGGATCAATGTGCACACGGTATCATATTTTCCATCCAATGCTCTTAGGATCTTCTTGATGATGAATTTTTCGGTCATCTCTTCACTTCCTAAGACCGCAATCTCATTTGTGATAAGAGCAAGCCTAGAGTACATTTCAACAACACCTTCACCATCCTTCATTTTTAACTTGTCAAGTTGACTTTGGAGCACATCCAACTTGGATTCCTTGACGGAGTCGGTACCTTCATGCATATCAATCAAAGTATCCCAAATTTCCTTTGCATTCTCAAGACGGCTGATTTTGTTGAATTCTTCGGGGCACAATCCGTTGAAGAGGATATCACAAGCTTGAGCATTGTATTGCAGCATCTTCAACTCTTCCATGCTAGCTTCACGGTTTGGTTCTCTCCCATCAAAGAATTCACCTTACAAGCCAATACACACAGTAGCCCAAACGGTGGGGTTATGTCCGAGAATATGCATTTTCATCTTATGCTTCCAACTAGCAAAATTCGTACCATCAAAGTAAGGACCTCTAAGGTGATAATTTCCCTCGCTAGACGCCATACTCTCCTAGGTTGTGAAACCAAGGCTATGACCACCAAAAGCTATGGAAATCAAAGCAAATGGAGACCAAAGCTCTGATACCACTTGTAGGATCAGAAGTATGTCTAGAGGGGGGGTGATTAGACTACTTGAACAATTAAAAACTTATCATTTTCCCAATTTTAGTCTTTGGCAGATTTTAGCTATCTTAGCACAAGTCAAGCAATCTTCACACAATTCAAGCAAGCATGCAAAGAGTATGTGAGCAGCGGAAAGTAAAGCATGCAACTTGCAAGAATGTAAAGGGGAAGGGTTTGGAGAATTCAAACGCAACTGGAGACACGGATGTTTTTGTCGTGGTTCCGATAGGTGGTGCTATCGTACATCCACGTTGATGAAGACTTCAACCCACAAAGAGTAACGGATGTGTGAGTCCACGGAGGGCTCCACCCACAAAGGGTCCATGAAGAAGCAACCTTGTCTATCCCACCATGGCCGTCGCCCACAAAGGACTTGCCTCACTAGCGGTATATCTTCATGAAGTAGGTGATCTCCTTGCCCTTACAAACTCCTTGGTTCAACTCAACAATCTTGTCGGAGGCTCCCAAGTGACACCTAGCCAATCTAGGAGACACCACTCTCCAAGAAGTAACAAATGGTGTGTTGATGATGAACTCCTTGCTCTTGTGCTTCAAATGGTAGTCTCCTCAACACTCAACTCTCTCTCACAGGATTTGGATTTGGTGGAAAGAAGATTTGAGTGGAAAGCAACTTGGGGAAGGCTAGAGATCAAGATTCATATGATAGGAATTGAATATCTTGGCCTCAACACATGAGTAGGTGGTTCTCTCTCAGAAATGGTAAGTTGGAAGTGTAGGTTCATTCTGATGTCTCTCTCCACGAATGAAGAGGAGGTGGAGGGGTATATATAGCCTCCACATAAAATCTAACTGTTACACACAATTTACCAATCTCGGTGGGACTGAATCAACAAACTCGGTCACACCAATTTAGTAAACCTAGTGACTGTTAGGATTTTCGATGGGACCGACATGCAACTCGGTAGGACCGATATGGTTAGGGTTAGGGCATAACATAATCTCGGTGAGACCGATTACTCAAACTCGGTGAGACCAATTTTGGTAATAAGCTAACCAGAGAGTTGGCCAGGTAAACTCGGTGGGACCGGTTCGCTCATTTCAGTGTGACCGAAATGTTACGAAAAGGAAACAGAGAGTTTACATTGCAATCTCGGTGGGACCGATCGCTCATCTCGGTGGTACCGAAACGTTACGAAGGGAAACAGAGAGATTACAATCCCATCTCGGTGAGACCGAGATCCCTATCGGTGAGACCGATTTGCCTAGGGTTTGTGGCAGTGGCTATGACATCTGAACTCGGTGGTGCCAGATAGAAAGAATCAGTGGGGCCGAGTTTGACTTTTGGTTTAGGTCATATGTGGATATGAGAAAGTAGTTGAGGGTTTTTGGAGCATATCACTAAGCACTGTGGAGCAAGAAACTCATTAAACAACACCTCATCCCTCCTTGATAGTATTGGCTTTTCCTATAGACTCAATGTGATCTTGGATCACTAAAATGTAAAATGTAGAGTCTTGAGCTTTTGAGCTTGAGCCAATCCTTTTATCCTTAGTATTTTGAGGGATCCACTTTCCTCATCCATGCCATGCCATTCATTGAGCTTTTCCTGAAATGTTCGTCTTGGAATGATGTTAGCTCAATGAGCTATATGTTGATAGGAATTACCAAAACCACCTGGGGATAGTTGCACTTTCAGCATCACCCAAGGCCGACTTGACCTTCAGCCTGGATGATCACCCCGCCAACACCACTTGCTCGGGCGCACTCCCGATGCTGTGCACTCCCACTATCTGCCAGATGGCCATCACCAGGACCCTCATCGACGGCGGAGCCAGCCTCAATGTGCTCTCGATCGAGGCCTCTAGCCTCCTCCACGTGCCGCTGGAGCGGCTCCGACCCAGCCAGCCCTTTTCGGGCGTCGGGGGCAGCCCCGTCGGCTCTCTAGGGCAGATCCGCCTCCCGGTGACGTTCGGCACCCAAGCCAACTTCCGCATGGAGCTGGTCGACTTCGACGTCGCCCGCATCAGCTTCCCATACAACACCATCCTCGGCTACCCAGCTTTGGCCCAGTTCATGGCAGCAACCCACCCGGCTTACAACCTGATGAAAATGCGCGGGAGCAGTGGTGTCCTCACCATAGCCGGAGATGCAAAGGATGCTCTGCATGCGCTCAAGATCTCCTTCAAGACTGGCGCAGCGCCAGTGCCAACCCCCTCAAAACTAAGGGGGCTGCACCCACCAAGAAGAGGCAGCTGTTCACCCAAGACAAGGCAGAAACCAAGCAAATACCAGTCGACGAGGACGGGTCCTCCGGAGCCACCTTCACCATAGGCGCCAATCTGGATCGCGAAAAAGAGGGGACCCTGGTGAAGTTCCTACGCGCAAACAAGGAGGTGTTCGCGTGGGAGCCCAAGCAACTTGCGGGGGTCCCCAGGCAGGTGATTGAACACCACCTGAATGCATGTCCCAACATGCGCCCAGTAAAGCAAAAGGCGAGGCGGCAATCCACCGAGAAGCAAGCTTTCATCGTCCAGGAAACCCGCAAGTTGGAGGCCGCGGGAGTCATTCGCGAGGTTCGATACCCAGAGTGGTTGGCGAACCCAGTCATTGTGCCGAAGAAAGGGGGAAGCAGCGCATGTGTGTCGACTTTACCAACCTCAACAAGGCCTACCCACAGGATCCGTTCACACTCCCCCGCATCGACCAGATCATCGACTCTACCGCTGAGTGCGACCTGTTGTGCTTCTTGGATGCCTTCTCAGGCTATCATCAAATCAATATGGCGGTCGAAGATGTGGAGAAGACGGATTTTCTGACCCCGTGCGGGGTGTACTGCTACACCTGCATGCCGTTTGAACTACGCAACGCGGGTGCAACCTTCCAGCAGCTGATGCACATCGTTTTAGTCCGACAGCTCGGGAGGAACGCTGAGGCGTACGTCGATGTCATAGTGGTAAAATCTCGGGAGGTGAAGACCCTGATACAAGACCAGGAAGAAACATTCACGAGCCTACGCGAAGTGGACTTACGGCTCAACCCAGAGAAGTGCGTGTTCGGTGTACCTTCTGGCAAGCTTCTGGGTTTCCTCGTGTCGCATAGAGGGATCGAGGCCAACCCAGAGAAGGTCAAGGCAATTGAAGACATGAGTCCGCCCCAAACTCTCAGGGAAATGCAAAAGCTTGCTGGGTGGGTAACCGCGCTAGGGCGCTTCATCTCCAAGCTGGGGGAACGCGCTCTGCCCTTCTTCAAGCCGATGAAGAAGAAGGGCCTGTTTGAATGGACTCAGGAGGCCGACGAAGCGTTCCAAGACCTCAAGAGGTATCTGACCAGCCCTCCTATGATGGTAGCACCATGCTCGCAGGAGCCGCTGCTGCTTTACCTCGCCGCCACACCATATTCCGCCAGCGCCGATCTGGTGGCCGTTTGGGAGGAGCGTCGGATCAAGGCCGCACCAATTGCGGCAACCCCAGGGCAGGAAGGACCCTCGGGGGTCATGCCCGCAGCAGATAAGAGTCAGCCTCAACCGGGAGGCGTCCTCGAGGCTGAGGGGACTCCGCAGGTTTGCCAAGAGCTGGGGGCTCTCGCGCCTTAGGAGGCGCTCGACTCCCCAAAGGGTGCTGACTCCACCGCTGCGCCCGCCCTCGTCGAGCACCCCGTGTATTTCGTCAGCATGGTGCTGAGGGACGCCAGGGCGCGGTACCCCATGCCTTAGAAGCTTCTGCTCGCGCTGCTAGTAGCCTTGCGGAAGCTGCGGCACTACTTCCAGGGTCATCCAATCAAGGTCCTCTCGGCGTACCCATTGGAAAGGGTGCTCAGGAGTCCCAACTCAGCAGGAAGGGTCGCCGAATGGAACATCGAGCTACAAGCGTTTCAGCTGGAGTTCAGCACGACTAGGGTCGTTAAGGGAGCAACACTTGCAGATTTTGTAGCAGAGTGGACAGAGGCGCCAGGACTCGAGGCAGGCGAGGATCGTTCGCTTTCCCCGGGAAGTGAGGCGTCAGACGGCTGGGTTATGTACTTCGATGGAGCTTTCTTGCGGCATGGCGCGGGGGCCGGTGCAGTGCTCATATCCCCCACTCAGGACAAGCTCTATTACACCGTGCAACTCTGCTTCCAGCACGGGGAAAAGGTGTCCAACAATATAGCGGAATATGAGGGGCTGATAGCAGGCCTGAAAGCTGTGGTGGCCCTGGGGGTGAAGCGCCTCGTCATCAAGGGCGATTCCCAACTCCTCGTAAACTTCTCCAACAAGGTGTATGAGCCGAAGGACGAGCACATGGAGGCTTATCTAGCAGAGGTTCGCAAAATTGAGAAGCAGTTTTGGGGTTTGGAGTTGCAGCATGTGCCGCGCGGCACCAACCAGGAAGCTGACGACATCGCGAAGAGGGCGTCCAGACGGCTGCCTCAGGAGCCCGGGGTCTTCGAAGATAGGCTCTTTAAGCCTTTGGCAATGCCGCCACAGTCGGGCGGAGCGCAGCCTCAACCGGAGCTCCCCCAGCCGCCTGCCTCGGGAGCCCTGGCCTGTGGACCGACCTCGGGAGCATGCTTGCTCCCGACGCTGGAGCCTCAGGAGGGGTGTTGGACCATGGAGCTCAAGAGCTACTTGACGGAAGGGACTCTGCCGGAGAAGGAGGAAGACACAGAATGCGTGGCGCGGCAAGCTACGGCATACTACATTCAAGATGGGGAGCTTTACCGAAAGAGGCCGAACGACGTGTCCCTATGTTGCATCTCTCGGGAGCGGGGGAAGGAGTTGTTGGCTGACATACACGGTGGAGACTGTGGGCACCACTCGTCATCATGAACCCTCGTCGGCAAGGCGTTCCGCAGTGGGTTCTACTGGCCCACAACAGTCAACAACGCCGTCGAACTGGTGAAGGCCTGCGAAGCCTGCCAATTCCACGCCAAGCAAATCCATCAGCCGGCTCAGGGCCTGCAGACCATACCTCTCTCGTGGCCATTCGCGGTTTGGGGGCTGGACATTCTGGGCCCGTTTCCTCGGGCGCCAGGGGGCTATCGCTACCTCTACATCGCCATCAACAAGTTCACCAAATGGGCTGAGGTGGAAGCCGTCCATACCATCCCAGCAGGCTCCGCAGTCAAGTTCATCAAGGGCATCGTGAGCCAATTCGGGGTGCCTAACCGCATCATCACCGACAACGGTTCGCAGTTCACCAGCAATCTCTTTAAAACATATTGTGCTAATCTTGGAACGCAGATATACTACACTTCAGTGGCACACCCACGAAGCAACGGCCGGGCTGAGCGAGCCAACGCAGAGGTCCTGAAGGGCCTCAAGACCAGGACCTTCAAGAAGAAGCTGGAGGCCTGCAGCAGGGGCTGGTACGATGAGCTCCAGTCTGTGTTGTGGTCTATCCGCACGACAGCAACCAAGTCAACTGGAGAAACTCCATTCTTCCTCGTCTACGGAGCTGAAGCCGTCCTCCCTCACAAGGTCAAGCGTCGCTCCGCGCGGGTCCTGGTGTTCGATGAATCGCAACAAGACGCCATGCAGGGGACGGATCTCGCGCTAGGGGAGGAACACCGTCGGGAGGGCCACGCTGCGAGCAGCAAGATATCAACAGGCATTGCGATGGTACCACTGCCGCAACATCCGCCCCAGGACCCTTGAGGTAGGAGACCTCGTGCTCAGACGAGTCCTCTCTAGGGAAGGGCTGCACAAGCTCTCTCCCATATGGGAGGGCCCGTTCAAGGTTGTTCATGTTTCCAGGCCTGGCTCCGCGCGCTTGGAGACCCAGGAGGGGGTGCCCATCCCGAACACATGGAACATTTAGCACCTCCGGAGGTTCTACCCTTGAGAAAGGCCCGGTGCCTGTGAAGAAGGCGAATGCCTATGAAGTTTGCCCTTTTGGAAAAGGCCCGGTGCCTGTGAAGAAGGCGAATGCCTGTGAAGCTAACCGCTCTGGAAAAGGCCTGGTGCCTATGAAGAAGGTGAATGCCTGTGAAGTTTCCCATTTTGGAAAAGGCCCGTGCCTGTGAAAAAGGCGAATGCCTGTGAAGCTAACCGCTCTGGAAAAGGCCCGGTGCCTATGAAGAAGGCGAATGCCTAAGAAGTTTGCCATTTTGGAAAAGGCCCGATGCATGTGAAGAAGGCGAATGCTTGTGAAGCTAGCCGCTCTGGGAAAGGCCCGGTGCCTGTGAAGAAGGCCAATGCCTGTGAAGCTCGCCGCCCGTGACACTCTCACGTAATAATGAGTGGGGCTGTATACGCCCTGGTGTCTCCGGAGTGCCGCCCCCGGGCCTCGGGGGCTTCCGCCCACGCCCAGTGGCAGCACTTAGCTCCGCGCTGGTGAGAAGACGTCGAAGACTAGATTAGGTGCCGAACGCGGCTTTTCATTTGCTTTCTGCAGTTGGCTAGTTTTTTGTTGCTTGAAGCTTTTAGTTGTAGTTGCCTCTGGTGTTGTGCGGCACTCGGCCTATGTTTCCCATTTTTGTCACTCGCCTGACCCTGCTTTCTTTTTGCAACCCTCGCGAGGGAAGCTGCGCGGGCACCCTCGCGAGCGTTGCCTGGTTTGGTTTTGTGAGGTTCCTCGACCTAAGTTTACAGCGGGAGCACTCCTCCCAGTCAATGCCCCACGAGCATCACGACGCGAACGCAGGGCCCAAGCGGGCCACTCCCGCGGCCGGGGATCGAATCCTAACCCTCCGGCAAGTTCCTTTTGCAGGCCTCAAGACCTATGACGCGGCTTCTGGCCGGAGCCTCCCGAGGATGGAGTCGCGGCAAACCCCTCCCACTGAGCTAAGTTGTTCCTACTCGTGAACCTGCAGCACCATAGCACGGCACGAAAATAAGAACAGCGTGATAATTAAAAGCAATAGTCTAGCATGCCCCCGTGGGGCATCGTACTTCCTTCTCCATGCAGGTAAAACAAAATGGGCACGACTCGACCAACTACAGCCCGGAGAAGAGGACCTATGTCGCCCTCCGAAGCTCAAGCAGTTTCCTCTTCACGCTTC
>NC_041393.1:514932460-514977057 GCF_002162155.2 Triticum dicoccoides | reverse complement strand
CTGGTCACGGCTGCCGCTGGAGGAGCTGCCGTGCGAAGGGGAATCGCTGAAGCTTGAAGAACCACGGGCGCCGCCAGGCCCATGCCCGGCCTCGTCTTCGCCGCTACCATCACCGAGGATGAGCGTGCAACCATCATCGTCACCTTCGGGGCAGCACCCAGCGCGGCGGCCATAACCTCCGAACGCCCTCACAAAGAGGGTGGCATTGCCGTCAAACTTAAAGTGGAGAGTGCACCGACGGCCCAGACCACGCGCGCGGGCGAACGTCTGCCAGCCGCGGGTCAGCGCCACGTTCCCGACGATAGAAACCTCCACCGCCACCCACGAGGCCCTGTTGCAGCAGCCATCCGCCTGGAGCCAGAGCCCCCATGCGGTGCCAGCCGGCAGCTCGCCAGCAAAGAAGCGAGGAAGCTGGAGCCAGGTACCAGTCGGGTCCGCCGACCAAACGACGAACTCCGGCCGCACCTCCGAGGAATGGAATCGGGGGCGGGGAGGCTGAGCGGCCGCGGCACTTCTTCCCCCTCTGATCGAGCGGCTTCCACCAAGCGAGGGGCCTCCACCGAGACCTCGGGCAGCCCTCGCAGGAGTCGCGGGATGCTTGCGGGGGTGACCCCGGCCGTGCTTGGCTGGAGGAGAGTCGGCCCCTTCCCGGCGGGCTTTCCCCTTCTCCGTAGCCGAGAACCTCTTCGTGGACGCCATGGGACGCGGCGAGCCTAAGGGAAGGGGTGGAGAAGAAGGAGCAGGACAAGGGGAGATGGACTGGAAGGGCACGCGCCGTTCTGTACTTATAACCAGAGGAGGCCAACTGCCGGCCTCCACGATCACAGGTAATCATGACTCATGCTGCATGCAGGGACTTGTCACGTCAGGCAGTTGCCGAGGCGTCGTGGCGAAGCGGAGACGCCCATGTCCAATCAACCGCCATGCGGCGCCCAAGGCCGTAGGCTGTTGGGGCCTGCGGCGCTTCGCACTTGCCCCTTCGCTTCTCTGCTAAGCCAAGTCCGGGCACACCTTGGGCCCGGGGGCTACTGTCGGCGTTCTGGGAATGGGGGTACCCAGACTTGCCTGCCTGCGGCCTGCGGCGTGGCTCAAGGAGTGGCCCAGTACGGCCCATCTTCATCAACCCAAGCTCAAGACCCTCGCGAGGGGCCAAGCCTCGCGGGGCGGACGGCAGACAGCTTCCTCAGGCACAGCCTCGTCAGGAAGGCTCGCGAGGAGGCGGAGAGATCAAGGTGGGGGTACATCGTGAGGTACCCGTGATGCAAGCCATGAAGATCGGAGCCAGGCGGGCACCGGCTTGCGTAGTGTCCTTGTTTCCCCTTTGGTGCAAAGGGAGCAAGCACAGGCCAAGGCATCAGGCAAAGGCTACCATTTCGGTGCAACAAGACCAAGACCAACAGAACAGCAGGATGGAGGTCGCCATGGAGCCCAAGATGGCGTCATCGTCAGAGCCTTTAGCAGGCGTGGACCAACTTTAGTCAGGATAAGTGTACTAGATGTTCCCCTTCAAAATGGCCAATTGTTGGCGCCCTTCCCGCTCAATATTTGGGAAGAGGACCAGGGCCTCGCTCTATAAATAGGGCTAGCCACCACAGTAGAAAGGGATCTGGATCCAATCCTCCCCAAGATGCAACACCTCCGCAAGAACATCCCTCGCGAGGCTGTTCTTCCCTTGTATTGTTCATCATCATCCCCAGAGGCAATCCACCACACACACACTAGAGTAGGGTATTACACCGCAATGGTGGCCTGAACCAGTATAAACCTCGTGTCTCTTGTGTTATTCATCTTCGCTAGCATAGCTCCTTTGCGAGGCGACGAGACGTGAGTTGGTAGAGGAGAGATCTTCGCGCGCACCCCAGAGTTCGAACCTCAAGGGTCTGCTGGAACCCGTAATCCGACACACACCACATCTATGATGATACCTGGTTTTGTCACAATTATCATCATAGAAGTGTCATATGTATGACAGGAAAAAAAATTCATTCGGCCCAAAATGTCACGGATGTGTCTTTTTTTGTAGTGATGGGACTGGGCATCCCGGTTACCATCCATTTTCTCTTGAATGAGGAGCAGAGTCCACTCCTCTTGAGAATAACCCGCCTAGCATGGAAGATACAGACAGCCCTAGTTGATACATGAGCTGTTCGAGCATACAAAACAGAATTTCATTTGAAGGTCTGGAGTTTGGCACATACAAATTTACTTGGAACGGTATGTAGATACCGCATATAGGAAGGTATGGTGGACTCATATGGAATAACTTTTGGGGTTTTACGGAAGTGGATGCACAAGTAGTATTCCCGCTTAGTACGAGTGAAGGCTAGAAAAAGACTGGGAAGCGACCAACTAGAGAGCGACAACAGTCATGAACATGCATTAAAATTAATAGACACTGAGTGCAAGCATGATTAGGATATAATCCACCATGAACACAAATATCGTGGAGGCTATGTTGATTTTGTTTCAACTACATGCGTGAACATGTGCCAAGTCAAATCACTCAGATCGTTCAAAGGAGGATACCACCCTATCATACCACATCACAACCATTTTAATAACATGTTAGCACGCAAGGTAAACCATTATAAACTCCTAGCTAATTAAGCATGACATAAGCAGCTATAATCTCTAGTTGTCATTGCAAACATGTTTACTCATAATAGGCTAAATCGGGAACAATGAACTAATCATATTTACAAAAACAAGGTAGGTCGAGTTCATACCAGCCTCTCTCATCTCAACTAGTCCATCATATATTGTCATTATTGCCTTTCACTTGCACGATCGAACGGTGTGGATAATAATAATAATGCACATGCATTGGACTAAGCTCGAATCTGCAAGCATTTAATTCAAGGGAGAAGACAAGGTAATATGGGCTCTTGGTTAAAACAATCAATAATGCATAAAAGAGCAACTCAACAATTTCATCATAGTCTTCTCCTCTCGACCCCCAAAGAAAAGAAAAGAAATAAAACTATTTACACAGGAAAGCTCCTGGCAAGCAAAATAAGAATGAGAAGTATTTTTGGGTTTTCTTTTAGTTACTACTACTACAAGCATGGAAAGTAAACTAGCTAAAAGCTATTACTAATTTTTTTGTTTTTCTTAAGGTTATTCAAACACACAAGAAGAAAGCAAGAAAAGAAAAATAAACTAGCATGGCTAGTACAATGAAAAAGTATGAACACTGACAACTGGAATGAGTGTGTGAACATGAATGTAATGTCGGTGAGAAATACGTACTCCCCCAAGCTTAGGCTTTTGGACTAAGTTGGTATATGCCCATGGGTCAAAGCTACTCTCTCTGGTATACTGAGGAGTGTCATCTGAGTCCCACTAGCTGGCGATCTCCTCCAGATCCCACTGATAAATGGACTGTCGATAAGGGTCAAGTGGTGGTTCCGGCTCAAGCTCTGGAGCTGGTGTTTGGCTCCGATATGCGTAAACGGCTTCTGGCAAGATGAGGTACGTGCCTGAAAGTATGTTAAACAAGGAAGGCGCACTGTGAGTTTTATTAAATCTCAAATTATACTTAAGCATCATCTCATTATTTTTAACAATAAATTCATGTGCTACCATACTCTTATAATCTAGAAAAATAGAGGGCAGCAACTTTTCCTCTTTCTCAGGATGCCTAATAGGTATCCTAAAGTGTTTAGCAAGGCATGAAGTAAACATGCCTCCAAAGATGGGGCCCTTTGTACGGTTCAGCCTTAATCGTTTAGCAATAATAGCGCCTAAACTAAAAGTGTTATCACGAAACAAAGCATGGCACAAAATAACAATATCAGGGGCACTAAGGTTTCCATAGTTCCCGCGACCAATTAAGCATCTACTAGCAAATATTGCAAAGTAACATAGAACATGAAAGTGTATGCTAGTAATTCTTGCATCGTAAACCTTCCTTGTTTCCCCTACAACAATCATATCAATAAATCCATCCACATCACTACAATGTGGTTCCTCTATGCTTCCCTCGAAGGGTATCTTGCAAACCCCACAAAAATCATGAAGTAACATCTCCTTAACCTCATCATATAAATGAAACTCCCCTGAAGGTGGTGATTTCCCAGCATGAAAGTAAATTTTTTGCACGAAAGTATTAGTGCGTAGGAGATACTGATCGAGGTGGTCATGGAGGAAGTCGGTGAGGCCTGCATTCTCAGCCAAATGATAAAAATCATCGTGAATCCCGGATGCTCTCAAGAACTCATCACAAGGCCATTCACACGGCCAAACCTTCACGGTGCGCGGGAGATTAAATTTGGGCTTTTTACTCTCCTCATTTTGTTTATCCTTCGAGCTTCGGCTTGAAGAGCCCCTCAAAAATCTCTTTATCATTTTCTAAAAAAATTTGAAATTTTTAGTAACTCAAAATATAAGTGAACCAAACTCAATAAAACTGATAGCAGCTACTCCCATAAGTGCCTAGAGACTATATCATGCATTAGAACTACTTGGGACCAAATAAATTTAACATGCAAGCTCAAGAATAGGGTCACCTTAGCAGCACAAAATTGGCAATGAATAAAGCACTAGAATAAAAACTAATTGAACCATTGGAGGAGTCACATACCAAAGAACAATCCCCCAAAGCAGTTTTGTGAATGAAGCTTTGAGCAAGGAGATCGAAAATAGCAGCAAGATGAGCTAGAACTCGTGCTTGAGTTGGTTGGTGATTTTTTGGGGAGGAAGAAGGAGTGTGTGGGTGCAGGAATGAGTGGAGGGGGCTACTAGGGGCCCACGAGGCAGGGGCGCACCCCAGGGGGGCGTGCCCTGGACCCTCGTGGCCAGGTGCTTGCCCCCTCTGGTGTGTTCTAAGTGCCAAATATTCTTAACTATTCTAGAAAAAAATCATATTTCATTTTCAGGGCATTTGGAGAACTTTTATTTTCGAGGTATTTTTTATTGCACGGATAATTCAGAAAATAGAAAATACTATTTTTTTGCTTTATTTAATCTAAATAACAGAAAGTAAAAGGAGGGTACAGAGAGTTGTGCTTTCTAACTTCATCCATCTCATGCTCGTCAAAAGGAATCCACTAACAAGGTTGATCAAGTCTTGTTAACAAACTCATTCTGAATCGCATGAAACTGGAGAATTTTCGAATAGCACTAGGTTACCTCAACAGGGATATGTACATCCCCAATAATAAGAATATCATATTTCTTCTTGATAGTAGGAAGAGGAAATTCGAAACCTCCAATAGTAATATTTGGAATTTTTCCAATAGAATTTATATTGTGGACTTGAGGTTGTTTCCTCGAAAAGTGTACCATATGCTCATTACCATTAACATGAAAAGTGACATTGTCTTTGTTACAATAAATAATAGCCCCTGCAGTATTCAAAAAGGGTCTACCAAGGATAATCGACATACTATCGTCCTTGGGAATATCAAGAATAACAAAGTCCGTTAAGATAGTAACATTTGCAACCACAACAGGCACATCCTCACAAATACCAACATGTATAGCAGTTTATTTATCGGCCATTTGCAAAGATATTTCAGTAGGTGTCAACTTATTCAGTTCAAGTCTACAATATAAAGAGAGAGGCCTAACACCGGCTCCAAGATCACATAAAGCAGCTTTAACATAGTTTCTTTTAATGGAGCATGGTATAGTTGGTACTCCTGGATATCGTAGTTTCTTTGATATTCCACCCTTAAAAGTATAATTGCCAAGAATGGTGGAAATTTCAGCTTCTGGTATCTTTCTTTTATTAGTAACAATATCTTTCATGTACTTAGCATAAGGATTCATCTTAAGCATATCAGTCAAACGCATACGCAAAAAGATAGGTCTAATCATTTCAGCAAAGCACTCAAAATCCTCATCATCCTTTTTCTTGGATGGTTTAGGAGGAAAAGGCATGGGTTTCTGAACCCATGGTTCTCTTTCTTTACCGTGCTTCCTAGCAACAAAGTCTCTCTTATCATAACATTGATTCTTTGATTGTGGGTTATCAAGATCAACAGTAGATTCAATTTCTACATTATTATTATTGCTAGCTAGGTTGAGCATCAGTATGAACATCATCATTAACATTATCACTAGGTTCATGTTCATCACCAGATTGTGTTTCAGCATCAGAAATAGAAATATCATTGGGATTCTCAGGTGTGGATACAACAGGTTCACTAGAAGCATGCAAAAAATCCTATCATTTTTCTTCTTCTTCTTTTTAGAAGGACTAGGTGCATCAACATTATTTCTCTGAGAATCTAGCTCAATTCTCTTAGGGTGGCCCTCGGGATACAAAGGTTCCTGAGTCATTCTACCACCTCTAGTCACAATTCTAACAACATTATAATTTTTCTTATCATTTAATTCATTGAGCAAATCATTTTGGGATTTAAGCACTTGTTCTACTTGAGTGGTAACCATAGAAGCATGTTTACTAATAAGTTTAAGTTCACCTTTAACTCTATACATATAATCACTCAAGTGTCCAATCATATAAGCATTACTTTTCAATTGTCTACCAACATAAGCATTGAAGTTTTCTTGTTTAGCCATAAAGTCATCAAACTCATCCAAGCATTGGCTAGCAAACTTACTAGACGGGATTTCAACTTTATCATATCTATAGAGAGAATTTACCTTCACTACCCGTGTCGGGTTATCAAGACCATGTATTTCTTCAATAGGTGGTAAATTCTTAACATCTTCAGCTTTAATGCCCTTTTCTTTCATAGATTTCTTTTCCTCTTGCATATCTTCAGGACTGAGAAATAAAACACCCCTTTTCTTTGGAGTTGGATTAGGAGTTGGTTCAGGAAGTGTCCAATTGTTTTCATTAGTCAACATATTATTCAACAACAATTCAGTTTGATCAATAGTTCTTTCCCTGAAAACACAACCAGCTATAGTTCAGGTGGTCTCTGGAAGCATCGATTAGTCCATTATAAAAGATATCAAGTATTTCGTTTTTCTTGAGAGGATGATGAGGCAAAGCATTTAGTTGTCAGAGAAGCCTCCCCCAAGCTTGTGGGAGACTCTCTTCTTCGGATTGCACAAAATTATATATTTCCCTTAAAGCAGCTTGTTTCTTATGAGCAGGGAAATATTTAGCAGAGAAGTAATAAATCATATCCTGGGGACTATGCACACAACCAGGATCAAGAGAATTAAACCATGTTTTAGCATCACCCTTTAATGAGAATGGAAATATCTTAAGGATATAATAATAACAAGTTTTTTCATCATTAGTGAATAGGGTGGCTATATCATTCAATTTAGTAAGATGTGCCACAACAGTTTCAGATTCATAGCCATAAAAAGGATCAGATTCAACCAAAGTAATTATCTCAGGATCAATAGAGAAATCATAATACTTATTAGTAACACAGATAGGTGAAGTAGCAAAAGTAGGGTCATATTTCATTCTAGCATTCACAGACTTTTCTTTAAGCTTAGCTAGTAACTTCTTAAGATCAGATCTATCATTGCAAGCAAGAAAATCTCTAGCAGTTTCTTCATCCATAACATAACCCTCAGGCACACCAGGCAATACACATTTAGGGGGAGAATCTTCATCATCACTTTCATCAATATTATCAGTTTCAATAATTTCATTCTCTCTAGCCCTAGCAAGTTGTTCATTAAGAAATTCACCTAATGGCACAGTAGTATCAATCATAGAATTAGTTTCATCATAAGTATCATGCATAGCATAAGTGGCATCATCAATAACATGTGACATATCAGAATTAATAGCAGAAGCAGGTTTAGGTGTCGCAAGCTTACTTAAAACAGAAGGAGAATCAAGTGCAGAGCTAGATGGCAGTTCCTTACCTCCCCTTGTAGTTGAGGGGAAAATCTTAGTTCTTTCATCTTTCAAGTTCCTCATAGTGATCAGCAGATTTAAATCCCAAGTGACTCAAAGAATAGAGCTATGCTCCCCGACAACAGCGCCAGAAAATAGTCTTGATAACCCATAAGTATAGGGGATCACAACAGTTTTCGAGGGTAGAGTATTCAACCCAAATTTATTGATTTAACACAAGGGGAGCCAAAGAATATTCTCAAGTATTAGCAGTTGAGTTGTCAATTCAACCACACCTGGATAACTTAATATCTGCAGTAAAGTATTTAGTAGCAAAGTAGTATGCAAGTAACGGTAATAGTAGCAAAAGTAACAGTAGCAGTTTTATAGTAATTGTAACAGTGGCAACGGTAAAGTAACTAAGCAAAGAGCAATATGTGAAAAGCTCGTAGGCATTGGATCAGTGATGGATAATTATGTCGGATGTGATTCCTCATGTAATATTTATAACATAGCGTGACACAGAACTAGCTCCAATTCGTCAATGTAATGTAGGCATGTATTCCGAATATAGTCATACGTGCTTATGGAAAAGAACTTGCATGACATCTTTTGTCCTACCCTCCCGTGGCAGCGGGATCTTAATGGAAACTAAGGGATATTAAGGCCTCCTTTTAATAGAGTACTGGACCAAAGCATTAACAATTAGTGAATAGATGAACTCCTAAAACTACGGTCATCATCGGTAAGTATCCCGATTATTGTCACCTCGGGGTTAACGGATCATAACACATAATAGGTGACTATAGACTTGCAAGATAGGATCAAGAACTCACATATATTCATGAAAACATAATAGGTTCAGATCTGAAATCATGGCACTCATGCCCTAGTGACAAGCATCAAGCATAGCAAAGTCATAGCAACATCAATCTCAGAACATAGTGAACACTAGGGATCAAACCCTAACAAAACTAACTCGATTACATGGTAAATCTCATCCAACCCATCACCATCCAGCAAGCCTACGATCGAAGTACTCATGCATGGCGGTGAGCATCATGAAATTGGTGATGGAGGATGTTGGGGATCATTGCAGAAATTAAAATTTTCTATGCATCGCCAAGATCAATCTATGGAGTTTACTAGAAACGAGAGGGGAGTGCATCTTCATACCTTTGAAGATTGTGATGCGGAAGTGTTGCAAGAACGCGGTGGGTGGAGTCGTACACGAAGCAATTCAGATCGCGGCTGAATCCGATCCTAGCATCGAACAACGGTGCCTCCGCGTTCAACACACGTGCGGCCCGGTGATGTCTCCCGCGCCTTGATCCAGCAAGGGAGAGGGAGAGGTTGGGGAAGACTCCGTCCAGCAGCAGCACGACAGCGTGGTGGTGGTGGAGGAGCATGGCACTCCAGTTGGGCTTCGCCAAGCACTGCGAGAGACGAGGAGGGAGAGGGGTAGGGCTGCGCCAAGAGAGAGGGAGACTCATGTCCCTGGCAGCCCCAAAAACCCCACTATATATAGGGGAAGGGGGCGTCGGCCCCCTAGATCCATCTAGAGGGGGGGCGGCGGCCCCTCGGGGGGGCAGCGGCCCCCTTAGGGTTTCCAACTAGGGGGGCACCCGCCCCCGAGGGGGAGGCAGCGGCCCCCTAGGGTTTCCAACCCTAGGTGCCTTGGGCCCTTGGGGGGGCGCACCAGCCCACTAAGGGGCTGGTTCCCACCCAACTACAGCCCATTAGGTCCTTCGGGGAAGGTGGACCATCGGAACCCCTTCGGTGGTCCCAGTACAAAACCAATAAACCCCAAAACCTTTCCGGTGACTGAAACTGGACTTCCCATATATAAATCTTCACCTCCGGACCATTCCAGGACTCCTCATGACATCCGGGATCTCATACGGGACTCCGAACAACATTCGGTAACCACGTACATCTATTCCCAATAACCCTAACGTCATAGAACCTTAAGTGTGTAGACCCTACGGGTTCGGGAACTATGCAGACATGACCGAGACATCTCTCTGGACAATAACCAACAGCGGGATCTGGATACCCATGTTGGCTCCCACATGTTCCACGATGATCTCATCGGATGAACCACGATGTCAAGGATTCAATCAATCCCGTATACAATTCCCTTTGTCAATCGGCACGTTACTTGCCCGAGATTCGATCGTCGGTATCCCAATACCTCGTTCAATCTCGTTACTGGCAAGTCACTTTACTCGTTCTGTAATGCATGATCCCGTGACCAACTACTTAGTCACATTGAGCTCATTATGATGATGCATTACCGAGTGGGCCCAGTGATACCTTTCCGTCATACGGAGTGACAAATCCCAGTCTCGATTCGTGCCAACCCAACAGACACTTTCTGAGATACCTGTAGTGCACCTTTATAGCCACCCAATTACGTTGTGACGTTTGGTACACCCAAAGCATTCCTAATCCGGGATTTGCACGATCTCATGGTCTAAGGAAATGTTACTTGACATTAGAAAAGCTCTAGCAGACGAACTACATGATCTTGTGCTATGCTTAGGATTGGGTCTTGTCCATCACATCATTCTCCTAATGATGTGATCCCGTTATCAATGACATCCAATGTCCATGGTCAGGAAACCGTAACCATCTATTGATCAACGAGCTAGTCAACTAGAGGCTCACTAGGGACATGTTGTGGTCTATGTATTCACACATGTATTACGATTTCTGGATAACACAATTATAGCATGAACAATAGACAATTATCATGAACAAGGAAATATTATAACAACCATTTTATTATTGCATCTAGGGCATATTTCCAACAGTCTCCCACTTGCACTAGAGTCAATAATCTAGTTACATTGTGATGAATCGAACACCCATAGAGTTCTGGTGTTGATCATGTTTTGCCCGTGGAAGAGGTTTAGTCAACGGATCTGCGACATTCAAATCCGTATGCACTTTACAAATATCTATGTCTCCATTTTGAACATTTTCACGAATGGAGTTGAAGCGACGCTTGATGTGCCTAGTCTTCTTGTGAAACCTGGGCTCCTTGGCAAGGGCAATAGCTCCAGTGTTGTCACAGAAGAGAGTCATCGGCCCCGACACATTTGGAATAACTCCTAGGTCGGTAATGAGTCCAGATTGCTTCATGTGCTGCCTCCGAGGCTGCCATGTACTCCGCTTCACATGTAGATCCCGCCACGACGCTTTGCTTGCAACTGCACCAGCTGACTGCCCCACCATTCAAAATATACACGTATCCGGTTTGTGACTTAGAGTCATCCAGATCTATGTCAAAGCTAGCATCGACGTAACCCTTTACGTCGAGCTCTTCATCACCTCCATAAACGAGAACCATATCCTTAGTCCTTTTCAGGTACTTCAGGATGTTCTTGACCGCTGTCCAGTGTTCCATGCCGGGATTACTTTGGTACCTTCCTACCAAACTTATGGCGAGGTTCACATCAGGTCTGGTACACAGCATGGCATACATAATAGACCCTATGGCCGAGGCATAGGGGATGGCACTTATCTTTTCTCTATCTTCTGCCATGGTCGGGCATTGAGCCGTGCTCAATCTCACACCTTGCAATACAGGCAAGAACCCCTTCTTGGACTGATCCATATTGAACTTCTTCAATATCTTATCAAGGTATGTGCTTTGTGAAAGACCTATGAGGCGTCTCGATCTATATCTATAGATCTTGTTGCCTAATATGTAAGCAGCTTCTCCAAGGTCCTTCATTGAAAAACTCTTATTCAAGTAGGCCTTTATGCTTTCCAAGAATTCTATGTCATTTCCCATCAATAGTATGTCATCCACATATAATATGAGAAATGCTACACAGCTCCCACTCACTTTCTTGTGAACACAGGCTTCTCCATAAGTCTGTGTAAACCCAAACGCTTTGATCATCTCATCAAAGCGAATGTTCCAACTCCGAGATGCTTGCACCAGCCCATAGATTGAGCGTTGGAGCTTGCATACCTTGTCAGCATTCTTAGGATCAACAAAACCTTCCGGCTGCATCATATACAATTCTTCCTTAAGGAAGCTGTTAAGGAATGCTGTTTTGACGTCCATTTGCCATATTTCATAATCGTAGAATGCGGCAATTGCTAACATGATTCGGACGGACTTCAGCTTCGCTACGGGTGAGAAGGTCTCATCGTAGTCAACCCCTTGAACTTGTCGATAACCCTTAGCAACAAGTCGAGCTTTGTAGATGGTAACATTACCATCCGCGTCCGTCTTCTTAAAGATCCATTTATTTTCTATCGCTCGCCAATCATCGGGCAAGTCTGTCAAAGTCCATACTTTGTTTTCATACATGGATCCTATCTCGGATTGCATGGCTTCAAGACATTTGTTGGGATCTGGGCCCGCCATCGCTTCTTCATAGTTCGAAGGTTCACCGTTGTCTAACAACATGATTTCCAGGACAGGGTTGCCGTACCACTCTGGTGCGGAACGTGTCCTTGTGGACCTACGAAGTTCAGTGGTAACTTGATCATGATCGTCATCATTAACTTCCTCTCTAGTCGGTGCAGGCACCACAGAAACATTTTCTTGCGCTGCGCTACTCTCTGGTTCAAGAGGGGTCATCTCATCAAGCTCCACTTTCCTCCCACTTTCTTCTTTCGAGAGAAACTCTTTCTCCCGAAAGGACCCGTTCTTGGCAACAAAGATCTTGCCTTCGGATCTGAGGTAGAAGGTATACCCAATGGTTTCCTTCGGGTATCCTATGAAGACGCATTTTTCTGACTTGGGTTCGAGCTTTTCAGGTTGAAGTTTCTTGACATAAGCATCGCATCCCAAAACTTTTAGAAATGACAGCTTAGGTTTCTTCCCAAACCATAATTCATATGGTGTCGTCTCAACGGATTTTGATGGAGCCCTATTTAAAGTGAATGCGACAGTCTCTAAAGCATAACCCCAAAATGATAGCGGTAGATCGGTAAGAGACATCATAGATCGCACCATATCCAATAGAGTGCGATTACGACGTTCGGACACACCATTACGCTGAGGTGTTCTAGGCGGCGTGACTTGTGAAACAATTCCACATTTCCTTAAGTGCATGCCAAATTCGTGACTCGAATATTCCCCTCCACGATCCGATCGTAAGAACTTTATTTTCCTGTCACGTTGATTTTCAACCTCACTCTGTAATTCCTTGAACTTTTCAAAGGTCTCAGACTTGTGTTTCATTAAGTAGACATACCCATATCTGCTTAAGTCATCAGTGAGGGTGAGAACATAACTATAGGCACCGCGAGCCTCAACACTCATTGGACCGCACACATCAGTATGTATGATTTCCAACAAGTTGGTTGCTCGCTCCATTGTTCCGGAAAATGGAGTCTTGGTCATTTTGCCCATGAGGCATGGTTCGCACGTGTCAAATGATTCATAATCAAGAGACTCCAAAAGTCCATCTGCATGGAGTTTCTTCATGCGTTCGACACCAATGTGACCAAGGCGGTAGTGCCACAAGTATGTGGGACTATCATTATCAACCTTACATTTCTTGGCATTCACACTATGAATATGTGTAACATCACGTTCGAGATTCATTAAGAACAAACCATTCACCAGCGGGGCATGACCATAAAACATATATCTCTCATATAAATAGAACAACCATTATTCTCGGATTTAAATGAGTAGCCATCTCGCATTAAACGAGATCCAGATACAATGTTCATGCTCAAAGCTAGCACTAAATAACAATTATTGAGGTTTAAAACTAATCCCTTAGGTAAATGTAGAGGCAGTGTGCCGATGGCGATCACATCAACCTTGGAACCATTCCCGACGCGCATCGTCACCTCGTCCTTCGCCAGTCGCCGCTTATTCCACAACTCCTGTTTTGAGTAACAAATATGAGCAACCGCACCGGTATCAAATACCCAGGAGCTACTACGAGTACTGGTAAGGTACACATCAATAACATGTATATCACATATACCTTTGGTGTTGCCGGCCTTCTTGTCCGCTAAGTACTTGGGGCAGTTCCGCTTCCAGTGACCATTTTCCTTGCAATAAAAGCACTCAGTCTCAGGCTTGGGTCCATTCTTTGGCTTCTTCCTGGCAGCTTGCTTACCGGGCGCAGCAACTCCCTTGTCGTCTTTCTTGAAGCTCTTTTTACCCTTGCCTTTCTTGAACTTAATGGTTTTATTCACCATCAACACTTGATGTTCCTTTTTGATCTCCACCTCCGCTGATTTCAGCATTGAATACACCTCAGGAATGGTTTTCTCCATCCCCTGCATATTGAAGTTCATCATAAAGCTCTTGTAGCTAGGTGGAAGCGACTAAAGGATTTTGTCAATGACCGCGTCATCTGGGACATTAACTCCCAGCTGAGACAAGCGGTTGTGCAACCCAGACATTTTGAGTATGTGTTCGTTGACGGAACTATTCTCCTCCATCTTACAACTATAGAACTTGTCGGAGACTTCATATCTCTCGACCCGGGCATGAGCTTGGAAAACCATTTTTAGCTCTTGGAACATCTCATATGCTCTGTGCTGCTCGAAACGCTTTTGAAGCCCCGGTTCTAAGCTGTAAAGCATGCCGCACTGAACCAGGGAGTAATCATCAACACACGACTGCCAAGCGTTCATAACATCTGGATTCGCTGGGACGGGTGCTTCACCTAGCGGTGCTTCAAGGACATATGCTTTCTTGGCAGCTATGAGGATGATCCTCAAGTTCCGGACCCAGTCCGTATAGTTGCTACCATCGTCTTTCAGCTTGGTTTTCTCTAGGAATGCGTTGAAGTTGAGGTTGACATTAGCGTGGGTGATACGTCCATTTTGCATCATGCTTTTATGACAATATTTATTGCATTATGGGCTGTTATTCCACGTTATGTCACGATACTTATGGCTATTCTCTCTTATTTTACAAGGTTTATATGAAGAGGGAGAATGCCGGCAGCTGGAATTCTGGGCTGGAAAAGGAGCAAATATTGAAGGCCTATTTTACATAACTCCAAAAGTCCTGAAACTCCACGGAATACCTTGAAATAAATAAAGAAAAATCATCGCCAAAGATGAAGGCCAGGGGGCCCACACCCTGCTTACGAGGGTGGGGGCGCCCCCCCTCCCTGGGCGCGCCCCCTGCCTCATGGGCCCCCTGGTGGCTCTCCGACGCCCATCTTCTCCTATATGAAGTCTTTAGATGAGAAAAAATACAGAAGAACCTTTCAGGACGAGACGTCGCCGCCACGAGGCGGAACCTTGGCGGAACCAATCTAGGGCTCTGGCAGAGCCGTTCTACCGGGGACACTTCCCTCCGGGAGGGGGAAATCATCACCATCGTCATCACCAACGCTCCTCTCATCGGGAGAGGGCAATCTCCAACATATTCACCAGCACCATCTCATCTCCAAACCCTAGTTCATCTCTTGTATCCAATTCTTGTCTCCAAGTGCGGGATTGGTGCTAGTAGGTTGCTAGTAGTGTTGATTACTCTTTGTAGTTGATGCTAGTTGTTTTATTTGGTGGAAGACCATATGTTCAGATCCTTTATGCACATTATTACCCCTCTGATTATGAACATGAATATGCTTTGTGAGTAATTACGTTTGTTCCTGAGGACAAGGGAGAAGTCTTGCTATTAGTAGTCATGTGAATTTGGTATTCGTTCGATATTTTGATAAGATGTATGTTGTCTAACCTCTAATGGTGTTATGTGAACATCGACTACATAACACTTCACCATTATTTGGGCCTAGAGGAAGGCAATGGGAAGTAATAAGTAGATGATGGGTTACTAGAGTGACAGAAGCTTAAACCCTAGTTTATGTGTTGCTTCGTAAGGGGCTGATTTGGATCCACATGTTTCATGCTATGGTTAGGTTTACCTTAATACTTTTGTTGTAGTTGCGGACGCTTGCAATAGAGGTTAATCATAAGTGGGATGCTTGTCCAAGTAAGGGCAGTACCCAAGCACTGGTCCACCCACATATCAAATTATCAAAGTACTGAACGGGAATCTTATGAGCGTGATGAAAACTAGCTTGACGATATTCCCATGTGTCCTCGGGAGCGCTTTTCCTATTATAATAGTTTGTCCATGCTTGTCCTTTGCTACAAAAAGGATTGGGCCACCTTGCTGCACCTTATTTACTTTTATTACTTGTTGCTCGTTACAATTTATCTTATCATAAAACTATTTGTTACCATTTATTTCAGTACTTGCAGAGAACACCTTGCTGAAAACCGCTTATCATTTCCTTCTGCTCCTTGTTGGGTTCGACACTCTTACTTATCGAAAGGACTATGATAGATCCCCTACCGGGGAGTGAAGTGCCTTTGGTAGGTGGAATTTGGTAAGGAAAAATTTATTTAGTGTGCTGAAATTTTCTGTCACTTGTTACTATGGAAAGTAATTGTCTGTGGGGCTTGTTTGAGGTATCTTCACCCCGTCTAGCAGAGCAAAGAGTTGCTCCTCAACCTACTCAACCTACTGAACCTATTGAAAATGAAACTCCTTTTGAGATTCCTTCGGGTTTGATGGAAAAACTGCTAGCTAACACTTTTACAGGAGATAGAACAAAGCATCCTGATGAACATCTACATTATGTGGATGATGTTTGTGGATTATTTAAGCTTGCAGGTATACCCGATGATGCTGTTAAGAAGAAGGCTTTCCCTTTATCTTTGAAGGGAGACGCATTGACATGGTACAGGCTATTAGATGATGTGAGATCATGGAATTATAAAAGATTGAAATTGGAATCTCATCAAAAGTATTACCCTATGCATCTTGTTCATCATGATCGCAATTATATATATAATTTTTGGCCTCGTGAAGGAGAAAGCATCACTCAAGCTTAGGGGAGGCTTAAATCAATGTTATATTCATGCCCCAATCATGAGCTCACAAGAGAAGTAATTATGCAAAGTTTTTATGCTCGGCTTTCTGATAACAATCGCTCCATGCTCGATACTTCTTATGCTGGCTCTTTCATGATGAAGAATATTTAATTTAGATGGAATTTACTAGATAGAATTAAACGCAACTCCAAAGTTTGGGACCTCGATGAAGGTAAGGAGTCAGGTATGACACCCAAATTTGATTGTGTTAAATCTTTTATGGACATCGATATTTTCCGTAAGTTTAGCACTAAGTATGGACTTGACTCTGAGATAGTAGCTTCTTTCTGTGAATCTTTTGCTACTTATGTTGATCTCCCCAAGGAGAAGTGGTTTAAATATCATTCCCCCATAGAAGTGAAAGTAGTTGCACCTGTTAAAGTTGAAGAAAAGATTGTCACTTATAATGATCCTATTGTTCCTACTTCTTATGTTGAGAAACCACCTTTCCTTGTTAGAATGAAGGATCATGCTAAAGCTTCAACCGTTGTTCGTAAAAGCAATATTAGAACTTATACACCTCCTGAACAAGTCAAAGTAGAACATAATATTGCTATTGTTAAAGATCTCTTGTCTGATAATATCGATGGGCATGTTATTCAATTCCAGGGTGAGACTGCTAGAATTGCTAAACCTTGTGATAAAGATAAACATAGACCTATGGTGGGCATGCCTGTTATTTCTGTTAAAATAGGAGATCATTGTTATCATGGTCTATGTGATTTGGGTGCTAGTGCTAGTGTTATACCTTATAAATTATATGAAGAAATTAAGCATGAAATTGCACCTGCTGAGTTAGAAGAAATTGATGCCACAATCAAACTCGCCAATAGGGATACTATTTCACCAGTGGGAATTGTTAGAGATATTGAAGTCTTGTGTGGGAAAACTAAATACCCTACTAATTTTCTTGTTCTCAGTTCCCCTCAAGATAGCTTTTGTCCCATTATATTTGGTAGACCCTTCTTGAGTATTGTTAATGCTAAGATAGACTGCGAAAAGAATGTTGTTACTATTGGCTTGGATAATATGGTTCATGAGTTTAATTTCTCTAAATTTAGTAAACAACATCGTGAGGAAGAAACGCCTAGTAAGGATGAAATTATTGGTCTTGCCTCTATTGCTGTAACTCCTAGTGATCCTTTAGAATAGTATTTGCTAGACCATGAAAATGATATGTTCATGAATGAAAGAAGGGAAATAGATGAAGTATTCTTTAAACAGGAACCTGTTCTGCAACACAATTTGCCTGTTGAAATCCTAGGGGATCCTCCTCCACCCAAGGGTGATCCCGTATTTGAGCTTAAACCGTTACCTGATAACCTTAAATATGCTTATCTTGATGAAAAGAAAATATATCCTGTCATTATTAGTGCTAATCTTTCAGAGCATGAAGAGGAAAGATTATTGAAAACTCTGAAGAAGCACCGTGCTGCTATTGGATATACTCTGGATGATCTTAAGGGCATTAGTCCCACTCTATATCAACATAAAATAGATTTGGAAGCTGATGCCAAACCAGTTTGTGATCCTCAACGATGTTTGAATCCTAAAATGAAAGAAGTGGTAAGAAAAGAAATACTCAAGCTTCTGGAGGCAGGTATGATTTATCCCGTTGCTGATAGTCAGTGGGTAAGTCCTGTCCATTGTGTCCCTAAAAAGGGAGGTATTACAGTTGTCCCTAATGATAAAGATGAATTGATCCCTCAAAGAATTATCACAGGTTATAGGATGGTAATTGATTTCCATAAATTAAATAAAGCTACTAAGAAAGATCATTACCCCTTACCTTTTATTGATCAAATGCTAGAAAGGTTATGCAAACATACACATTATTGCTTTCTAGATGGTTATTCCGGTTTCTCTCAAATACCTGTGTCAGCTAAAGATCAATCAAAGACTACTTTTACATGCCCTTTTGGTACTTTTGCTTATAGACGTATGCCTTTTGGTTTATGTAATGCACCTGCTACCTTTCAAAGATGTATGATGGCTATATTTTCTGACTTCTGCGAAAAGATTTGTGAGGTTTTCATGGATGACTTCTCCGTCTATGGTTCCTCTTTTGATGATTACTTAAGCAATCTTGATCGAGTTTTGCAGAGATGTGAAGAAACTAATATTGTCTTGAATTGGGAAAAGTGCCACTTCATGGTTAATGAAGGTATTGTCTTGGGGCACAAAGTCTCTAAAAGAGGTATTGAAGTTGATCAAGCCAAGGTTGATGCTATTGAAAAGATGCCATGTCCCAAGGACATCAAAGGTATAAGAAGTTTCCTTGGTCACGCCGGATTTTATAGAAGGTTCATTAAGGACTTCTCAAAAATTTCTCGGCCTTTGACTAATTTATTACAAAAAGATGTACCATTTATCTTTGACGATGATTGTGTAGAAGCATTTGAAATACTTAAGAAAGCACTAGTCTCTGCACCTGTTGTTCAGCCACCTGATTGGAATTTACCCTTTGAAATTATGTGTGATGCTAGTGATTATGCTGTAGGTGTTGTTTTAGGGCAAAGAGTTGATAAGAAATTAAATGTTATCCATTATGCTAGTAAGACTCTAGACAGTGCTCAAAGAAATTATGCTACTACCGAAAAGGAACTTTTAGCAGTGGTGTTTGCTTGTGATAAGTTTAGACCTTATATTGTTGATTCCAAAGTTACTATTCACACTGATCATGCTGCTATTAAATATCTTATGGAAAAGAAGGATGCAAAACCTAGGCTTATTAGATGGGTTCTCCTGCTCCAAGAATTTGATTTGCATATTGTTGATAGAAAAGGAGCTGAGAACCCCGTTGCAGATAACTTATCTAGGTTAGAGAATGTTCTTGATGACCCACTACCTATTGATCATAGCTTTCCTGATGAACAATTAAATGGAATAAGCATTTCTTGTAGTACTCCTTGGTATGCTGATTATGCAAATTATATTGTTGCTAAATTTATACCACCTAGCTTCACATACCAGCAAAATAAAAAGTTTTTCTATGACTTGCGACATTACTTTTGGGATGATCCACATCTTTATAAAGAAGGAGTAGATGGTGTCATTAGACGTTGTGTACCTGAGCATGAACAGGAACAGATCCTACGCAAGTGTCACTCTGAAGCTTATGGAGGACACCATGCTGGAGATAGAACTGCACATAAGGTATTGCAATCCGGTTTTTATTGGCCTACTCTCTTCAAAGATGCCTGTAAGTTTGTTTTGTCTTGCGATGAATGTCAAAGAATTGGTAATATTAGTAGACGTCAAGAAATGCCTATGAATTATTCACTTGTTATTGAGCCATTTGATGTTTGGGGCTATGATTATATGGGACCTTTTCCTGCCTCTAATGGATACACACATATTTTAGTTGTCGTTGATTACGTTACTAAGTGGGTGGAAGCTATTCCAACTAGTAGTGCTGATCATAACACATCTATTAAAATGCTTAAGGAAGTTATTTTTTGAGGTTTGGAGTCCCTAGATATTTAATGACTGATGGTGGTTCACACTTTATTCATGGTGCTTTCCGTAAGATGCTTGCTAAATATGACGTTAATCATAGGATTGCATCTCCTTATCACCCGCAGTCTAGTGGTCCAGTAGAATTGAGCAATAGGGAGCTCAAATTAATTTTGCAAAAGACTATTAATAGGTCTAGAAAGAATTGGTCCAAGAAACTTGATGATGCATTATGGGCCTATAGAACTGCATATAAAAATCCTATGGGTATGTCTCCGTACAAAATGGTCTATGGAAAAGCTTGTCACTTACCTCTCGAACTAGAACATAAGGCATATTGGGCCATTAAAGAGCTCAACTATGATTTCAAACTTGCCGGTGAGAAGAGGTTATTTGATATTAGCTCACTTGATGAATGGAGAACCCAAGCTTATGAAAATGCCAAGTTGTTTGAAGAAAAGGTTAAAAGATGGCATGACAAAAGGATACAAAAGCGTGAGTTTCATGTAGGTGATTATGTATTGCTATACACTCTCGTTTAAGATTTTTTGCAGGTAAGCTTCTCTCTAAGTGGGAAGGTCCCTACGTTATCGAGGAGGTCTATCGTTCCGGTGCCATAAAAATCAACAACTTCGAAGGTACAAATCCGAAGGTGGTAAACGGTCAAAGGATCAAACACTATGTCTCAGGTAACCCTATAAATGTTGAAACTAATATTATTGAAACCGTGACCCCGGAGGAATACATAAAGGACACTTTCCAGAACGTTCCAGACTCCGAAAAGGAATAGGTATGTGGTACGGTAAGTAAACCGACTCCAAAACAATTTTTAAGGAAATATTTCTCCGTTTTGGAATATTTAGAAAAATAGAAAAATAAGCATCAGTCCGGGGAGGACACGAGGCCTCCGCGAGGGTGGAGGGCACGCCCTACCCCCCTGGGCGCGCCCCCTACCTCGTGAGCACCTCGTGTGCCCTCCGGACTCCATTTCCTTGCACGACACGTATTTTGGTCGGTAAAAATTCATTATATATACTCCCGAAGGTTTTGACTCTCGTATCACGCAAATCCCCCCTGTTCTTGTTTCGAGCTGTTTTTCTGACAGGTCTAGATCATCATGACGACCCCAAGTGCTTCCAAGGACAAGTTCTTCGAGAAGGTGATTAACCCTTACCTCGCGGAGGTGCTGTGGCACCCTCAAACCATTGAGATGCGTGATGGGTTGCTGCACATCCGCAATGTTGAGGGACCAAAGGGAACCAGAAGTGTGGAGTCGAGGCTCGAGGCAATGGAGCAACAAGTTTTCAAGTGTCAGGGGATGGTGGAGCGTGGAATCAACGCTAGCCACAAGATGCTCGCGGATTTCACCAACAACTACGAGCCGGATACCAAGAACACCGAGGAGGCCATCTTTAAGCTACAAGAGAAGATCGAGCACCTCCAAGCCCAAATTTATGATCTGCAAAATCAAAACTGTGAGTATGAATATAGATTCAAAAGGATGAGTTTGGCTGCAGATTTGAGGATTCTGGAGACTCGATCATCCTTCTATGATGGAGAGCCTATGCCGTGGAAGTTGGACGACAAGCCTGCATCATCGATAATACCTCCACTGCCAACCACAAAGAAGGAGAAATAATCACATGGGTATGGGCACTCCCCTTGGCAACTGCCAAGCTTGGGGGAGGTGCCCTGGTATCATATCACCATCACAACTCCTATCTTTACATATTTTCTTAGTTTGATCCTATTAGTAGTATCTTGATTTAGTAGAATAAAGTCGTGGCATGATCTAGTTTTGAGTTTTGCTTTACGATCCTTCTTTGTAATCGAGTTCATGAGCTATATAATAAAGATTAGTGTTGAGTCAAGGGCTTGATTGTTTTGCCATGATCTTGGGTAAGTAGAAGAAAAGAATAAAAAGAATCGAGGAGCTCATATTGATCTTAGTGAAAGTAATGACTTCACATAGAAAGAGTATGATGATTAAAAGTTGTTGGGAGTTGGCAAATATAGCTTTGGTCATAGTTGCAATTAATAGGAAGTAATAAGGAAAGAGAGGTTTCACATATAGATATATTATCATTGACATCTTTTATGATTGGGAGCACTCATTAAAATATGACATGCTAAAGAGTTGAGGTTGGACAAGGAAGACAACATAATGATTTATGTTTTCTTACATTCGAGATAAAGTATGCTGTCATGGATCCTCTACCGTGTTGAGCTTGCCTTTCCCCTCATGCTAGCCAAATTCTTAGCACCAAGTAGAAATACTACTTGTGCTTCCAAACACCCTTAAACTAGTTTTGCCATGAGAGTCCACCATATCTACCTATGGATTGAGTAAGATCCTTCAAGTAAGTTGTCATTGGTGCGAGCAATAAAAAATTGCTCTCTAAATATGCATGACTTATTAATGTAGAGAAATAAGCTTTGTACGAACTTGTTGTGGACGCAATAAAAGCGACGGACTGCATAATAAAGGTTCACATGCAAGGGGCAATATAAAGTGATGTTATTTTGCATTAAGATTTTGTGCATCAACCCTAAACACGCATGACAACCTCTGCTTCCCTCTGCGAAGGGCCTATCTTTTATTATTATCCTCTACCTTACAAGAGTCACGGTGATCCTCACCTTTCCTTTTTCATTTTATTCTTTGGCAAGCTCAGCATGTTGGAAAGAGTATGATATACATATCTAATTGGATGTGGGGGAGCA
The DNA here is from genome assembly GCF_002162155.2 of Triticum dicoccoides. Lineage (NCBI taxonomy): Eukaryota > Viridiplantae > Streptophyta > Magnoliopsida > Poales > Poaceae > Triticum > Triticum dicoccoides. Next base: position 514,954,214 of record NC_041393.1, on the reverse strand, counting down.
TGAATTATTATTGTTGACATTACCCTTGAGGTAAAAGGTTGTGGGGCAAAACTATAAGCCCCTATCTTTCTCTGTGTCCGATTAAAACTCCGTAACCACAAGTATCGCGTGAGTGATAGCAATTACGAAGGACTAAATGGTAATTGAGTATGTGGATTTGCTTTTAAGCTCTGACATAGACTCTTTCCATTGTTATGATAAATTGCAATTGCTTCAATGACTAAGATTATAATTGTTGGTGCCCAATAATGTTTCTGATTCATGCTTTGGCTTTGTGAATAGATCATTACTTGAACATGGGTAATCATATGACAAAATCTAATTATGTTGCTGTTATGAAATAATCATGATGCCTTCATGTCCGTATCTTGTTTTTATCGACGCCTCTACCTCTAAACATGAGGACATATTTATTGTTATCGGCTTTTCGCTTGAGGACAAGCGAGGTCTAAGCTTGGGGGAGTTGATACGTCCATTTTGCATCATGCTTTTATGACAATATTTATTGCATTATGGGCTATTATTCCACGTTATGTCACGATACTTATGGCTATTCTCTCTTATTTTACAAGGTTTATATGAAGAGGGAGAATGCCGGCAGCTGGAATTCTCGGCTGGAAAAGGAGCAAATATTGGAGGCCTATTTTACGTAACTCCAAAAGTCTTGAAACTCCATGGAATACCTTGAAATAAATAAAGAAAAATCATCGCCAAAGATGAAGGCCAGGGGGCCCACACCCTGCTCACGAGGGTGGGGGCGCCCCCTGGGAGCGCCCCCTACCTCGTGGGCCCCCTGGTGGCTCTCCGACGCCCATCTTCTCCTATATGAAGTCTTTCGTTGAGAAAAAAATACAGAAGAACCTTTCGGGACGAGACGCCGCCGCCACGAGGCGGAACCTTGGCGGAACCAATCTAGGGCTCTGGCAGAGCCGTTCTGCCGGGGACACTTCCCTCCGGGAGGGGGAAATCATCACCATCGTCATCACCAACGCTCCTCTCATCGGGAGAGGGCAATCTCCATCAACATCTTCACCAGCACCATCTCATCTCCAAACCCTAGTTCATCTCTTGTATCCAATTCTTGTCTCCAAGTGCGGGATTGGTGCTAGTAGGTTGCTAGTAGTGTTGATTACTCTTTGTAGTTGATGCTAGTTTGTTTATTTGGTGGAAGACCATATGTTCAGATCCTTTATGCACATTATTACCCCTCTGATTATGAACATGAATATGCTTTGTGAGTAATTACATTTGTTCCTGGGGACAAGGGAGAATTCTTGCTATTAGTAGTCATGTGAATTTGGTATTTGTTCGATATTTTGATAAGATGTATGTTGTCTAACCTCTAGTGGCATTATGTGAACGTCGACTACATAACACTTCACCATTATTTGGGCCTAGAGGAAGTCATTGGGAAGTAATAAGTAGATGATGGGTTGCTAGAGTGACAGAAGCGTAAACCCTAGTTTATGCGTTGCTTCGTAAGGGGTTGATTTGGATCCACATGTTTCATGCTATGGTTAGGTTTACCTTAATACTTTTGTTGTAGTTGCGGATGCTTACAATAGAGGTTAATCATAAGTGGGATGCTTGTCCAAGTAAGGGCAGTACCCAAGCACTGGTCCACCCACATATCAAATTATCAAAGTACCGAACGTGAATCTTATGAGCGTGATGAAAACTAGCTTGACGATATTCCCATGTGTCCTCGGGAGCGCTTTTCCTATTATAATAGTTTGTCCAGGCTTGTCCTTTGCTACAAAAAGGATTGGGCCACCTTGCTGCACCTTATTTACTTTTATTACTTGTTGCTCGTTACAATTTATCTTATCACAAAACTATCTGTTACCATTTATTTTAGTACTTGCAGAGAACACCTTGCTGAAAACTGCTTATCATTTCCTTCTGCTCCTCGTTGGGTTCGACACTCTTACTTATCGAAAGGACTACGATAGATCTCCTATACTTGTGGGTCATCAATGGGCCATTTGATCTAGAAGACATATTGTAAAGATTTTAGACTAAGTTCATGATAATTAAGTTCATCTAATCAAATTATTAATGAACTCCCACTCAGACAGACATCCCTCCAGTCATCTAAGTGATACATGATCTGAGTCAACAAGGCTGTGTCCGATCATCACATGAGACGAACTAGTCATCATCGGTGAACATCTTCATGTTGATCGTATCTGCTATATGACTCATGTTCGACCTTTCGGTCTCTTGTGTTCGGAGGCCATGTTTGTACATGCTAGGCTCGTCAAGTCAACCTAAGTGTATTGCGTGTGTAAATCTGGCTTACACCCGTTGTATGCGAACGTTAGAACCTATCACACCCGATCATCACGTAGTGCTTCGGAACAACGAACCTTCACAATGGTCCACAGTGAGGGGGGACACTTTCTTGAAATTTAAGCAAGGGATCATCTTATTTATGCTACCGTTGTTCTAAGCAAATAAGATGCAAAACATGATAAACATCACATGCAATCAAATAGTGACATGATATGGCCAATATCATCTTGCTCCTTTTGATCTCCATCTTCGGGGCACCATGATCATCATCGTCACCGGCATGACACCATGATCTCCATCATCATGATCTCCATCATCGTGTCTTCATGAAGTTGTTTCGCCAACTATTACTTCTACTACTATGGCTAACGGTTTAGCAATAAAGTAAAGTAATTGCATGGCGTTATTCAATGACACGCGGGTCATACAATAAATTAAGACAACTCCTATGGCTCCTGCCGGTTGTCATACTCATCGACATGCAAGTCGTGATTCCTATTACAAGAACATGATCAATCTCATACATCACATATATTTCATTCATCACATCCTTTGGCCATATCACATCACAAGGCACATGCTGCAAGAACAAGTTAGATGTCCACTAATTGTTGTTGCAAAAAAAAATTACGTGGTTGCTATAGGTTTCTAGCAAGAGCGTTTCTTACCTACGCTAAAACCACAACGTGATATGCCAATTTCTATTTACCCTTCATAAGGACCCTTTTCATTGAATCCGATCCGACTAAAGTGGGAGAGACAGAGACCCGCTAGCCACCTTATGCAACTAGTGCATGTCAGTCGGTGAAACCTGTCTCACGTAAGCGTACGTGTAAGGTCGGCCTGGGCTGCTTCATCCCACGATGTCGCCGAATCAGGATAAGACTAGTAACGGCAAGTAAATTGACAAAATCGACACCGACAACAACTTGTGTTCTACTCGTGCATAGAAACTATGCATAGACCTAGCTCATGATGCCACTGTTGGGGACCGTTGCAGAAATTAAAATTTTCTACACATCACCAAGATCAATCTATGGAGTTTACTAGAAACGAGAGGGGAGTGCATCTTCGTACCTTTGAAGATTGCGATGCGGAAGCGTTGCAAGAACACGGTCGGTGGAGTCATACATGAAGCGATTCAGATCGCGGCCGAATCTGATCTTAGAACCGAACAACAGTGCCTCCATGTTCAACACACGTGCAGCCCGGTGACGTCTCCCGTGCCTTGATCAAGCAAGGGAGAGGGAGAGGTTGGGGAAGACTCCGTCCAGCAGCAGCACGACGGCGTGGTGGTGGTGGAGGAGCATGGCACTCCAGCAGGGCTTCGCCAAGCACTGCGAGAGACGAGGAAGGAGAGGGGTAGGGCTGCGCCAAGAGAGAGGGAGACTCGTGTCCCTAGCAGCCCCAAAAACCCCACTTTATATAGGGGAAGGGGAGGGGGCGCCGGCCCCCTAGATCCATATAGAGGGGGGGCGGCGGCCCCTCGGGGGGCAGCGGCCCCCTTAGGGTTTCCAACTAGGGGGGCGCCCGCCCCCGGTGGGGGGGGCAGCGGCCCCCTAGGGTTTCCAACCCTAGGTGCCTTGGGCCCTTGGGGGGCGCACCAGCCCACTAAGGGGCTGGTTCCCACCCAACTACAGCCCATTAGGTCCTTCGGGGCAGGTGAACCCCTGGAACCCCTTCGGTGGTCCCGGTACAATACCGATAAACCCCGAAACCTTTCCGGTGATTGAAACTGGACTTCCCATATATAAATCTTCACCTCCGGACCATTCCGGAACTCCTCATGACGTCCGGGATCTCATCCGGGACTCCGAACAACATTCGGTAACCACGTACATCTATTCCCTATAACCCTAGTGTCATCGAACCTTAAGTGTGTAGACCCTATGGGTTTGGGAACTATGTAGACATGACCGAGACATCTCTCCGACCAATAACCAACAGCGGGATCTGGATACCCATGTTGGCTCCCACATGTTCCATGATGATCTCATCAGATGAACCACGACGTCAAGGATTCAATCAATCCCTTATACAATTCCCTTTGTCAATCGGCACGTTACTTGCCCGAGATTCGATCATCGGTATCCCAATACCTCGTTCAATCTCGTTACCGGCAAGTCACTTTACTCGTTCCGTAATGCATGATCCCATGACCAACTACTTAGTCACATTGAGCTCATTATGATGATGCATTACCGAGTGGGCCCAGTGATACCTCTCCGTCATACGGAGTGACAAATCGGAGTCTCGATTCGTGCCAACCCAACTGACACTTTCGGAGATACCTGTAGTGCACCTTTATAGCCACCCAGTTATGTTGTGACATTTGGTACACCCAAAGCATTCCTACGGTATCCGGGATTTGCACGATCTCATGGTCTAAGGAAATGATACTTGACATTAGAAAAGCTCTAGCAGACGAACTACACGATCTTGTGCTATGCTTAGGATTGGGTCTTGTCCATCACATCATTCTCCTAATGATGTGATCCTGTTATCAATGACATCCAATGTCCATGGTCAGGAAACCGTAACCATCTATTGATCAACGAGCTAGTCAACTAGAGGCTCACTAGGGACATGTTGTGGTCTATGTATTCACACATGTATTACGATTTCCGGATAACACAATTATAGCATGAACAATAGACAATTATCATGAACAAGGAAATATAATAATAACCATTTTATTATTGCCTCTAGGGCATATTTCTAACAGAGGATGGTTGATGACGATGACAACGACGGATTCCCATCTCCGGAGCCCCGAACGGACTCCAGATCAGCCCTCCCGACAGAGTTTAGGGCTTGGCGGCGGCTCCGTATCATAAAACGCGATGAATCCTTCTCCCTGATTTTTTTTTCTCTCCGAACGTGAATATATGGAGTTGGAGTTGAGGTCTGTGGAGCTCCAGGGGGCCACGAGGCAGGGGGGCATGCCCTGGGGGGGCGCCCCCACCCTCGTGGACAGGGTGTGGGCCCCCTGGCCTTGATTCTTTCGCCAGTATTTTTATTAATTCCAAAAATAACTTCCATGGAGTTTCAGGTCATTCCGAGAACTTTTATTTCTGCACAAAAATAACAGCATGGCAGTTCTGCTAAAAACAGCGTCAGTCCAGGTTAGTTCCATTCAAATCATGCAAGTTAGAGTCCAAAACAAGGGCAAAAGTGTTTGGAAAAGTAGATACAATGGAGACGTATCACCCTTCTCTGCACGAGAATCGGCGTAGTCGCTTCCCTCTTATTGATCCGGTGTGCGATCGTCCTTCTAGCCACCTTTCTCGCTATATCACTGCCACTTCTCTCTTGATCTATGAGTTAGCTCGAGAGCTAACCCGAGATCAGATAGCCCTTGCCGCATCTCGGAATAGGAACCCTCTGCCCACTATCGGTTTCACTCCATATGTTCCTCCCACTTCTAGTACCCCGGCGACCACCCAGGGTACCACCAACCCTTTGGTAGTGACTCCTCGCAATGCTCCTGTTGCGTGGTCTTCCCTTGTCGCTACTCCTGCAGCTCCCATGCTTAGATCTCATCCCGCACCTGCCCCTGAGGGAGAGTCCTTGAGGCAGCGTCGTCGCGTTTATTTTAATCTGGAGGTCTCCATGATCAGTTCAGGGTCCGAGTCTGGTTCAGGAGAGGAGCCTGCAGCAGCACCAGCCGAGCAGTAGATCGCTAGAGTATCATCTTCGTCATGAGTATGATGTATGGATGTAGTTGTACGTGTCATGATGTTTAGTTTCATGTATGAGGGTAGTGAACCCGTCATGATGTTATATTTTATGCTGAGTCTATGTATAATTATGTTGGAACCTTTCTATTCGCCTTGGTTTCTTTTCGCCGTGTTTTCTAGGTTTGTCACTGGCTTTTTCCTCCTATTCTGGATATTTCTCATCACGGTTGCCTTGCATTGGGAAAATAAATAATAGGATGACACGGGGAGGTAGCAGCAGCCAAGCTTGTGAGGATGTCCCTGTTCGTTGCTTCGCCCGGCAAGCAGGACATTCCCCCGAGCCATACCAACCACCACCACCTCCACTGCACACCCGCCCTCCACTGAGCAGATTATGAGAATCTTTGAAGAAAGAAGAAACAACAATCTGATGGAGATGCTGAAAAGTGTGCAAGTTATGGTTGGACAAAATGGAAATCAGAATGGTCATTACTCCAAGCTATCAGATTTTCAAAGGACCAAGCCTCCCAGTTTCAGTCAAGCTATTGATCCACTGGAAGCCGATGATTGGTTGAGCACCATTGAGAGGAAGCTAGAAATTGCTCGCACTGAAGAAGGAGACAAGGTTCCGTTCACAACGCATTATTTCGAAGGAGCTGCCGCTATATGGTGGGATAATGCTAAAGCTATGTGGCCCGCGGACGAGGAAATTACGTGGACAAAATTCAAGGATCATTTCCACAAGTATCATATACCCGCCGGAATTATGAAGGTCAAGCAGCGCGAATTCCTCGTCCTTACTCAAGGAAGCATGAAAGTAAGTGAATACCTGAATAAATTCAACCATCTGGCCCGGTATTCTCTCTATGATGTGGCCACCATAGAAAGGAAGGTCGACAGATTCCTTGACGGACTAAACCAGCACCTCAGATGCACTCTCAGCATGTTTGATTTTCTATACTTCCAAACTCTGGTGAACAAGGCCCTCATCATAGAAAGGAAACACAAGCTCATGCACGACATCAGGTCCGCAAATAATGATCACAAGCGCAAATTCGAGGCTAAGAAGGATATGCAACCAGTGAGGAAGGCTCGTATATGGCAACAGACTCAGGTGGAGTATAAGCCCAATTGGCAGCAAAATGTCAACAAGACCACCACTCAAGTCAAAAATGTCATAACCAATCCAGTGCGTGAAGACTATCAGCACAGCAACGCCTGCTTCAGCTATGGACAAACCAGACATTTCGCCAGACAATGTCCCAAGAACGACAAACCAGTAGTCTCCTACCATGCACAAGTCAACCATCTGGAGTCATATCCTGACCCGGGTACCATCCAAGGCCAAATCCAGCATATCTCTGCTAACGAAGCCCAAGAGGACCCGGAAGTCGTCATTGGTATGTTTCCTATTAATAACATACCTGCAGTAATTTTATTTGATTATGGGGCTTCCCACTCTTTTATTTCGCGGTGATTTGCTGCCCAAAACAAATTCACCTGCTCAATTATGGGCAAAAGTATGATGATACAATCCCCGGGTTTGGTCCTCCGAAGTAATCTGGTCTACCGAAATTTGGAAATTGAGATAAAAGGAGTCAAGTTTCCAATAGCTTTGATAGTCATTTAATCTGATAAATTGGACATTATTCCGGGAATGAATTGGTTGACCCAATACCAAGTATGCATCAACTGTGTGACCCGAGAAGTCACCATGGTAAATCAGGATGGTCCCACTGCAAGTTTTTATGCCAGCATAAGTATACCCAAGAAGGATATGGTATTCTGAGCTGTGGCCAAAGAAGTGGAATCAATTCATGTGGTTAGCGAGTATCCAGATGTATTTCCTGAGGAATTGCCAGGAATTCCGCTAGAGAATTGGAGTTTGCTATTGACTTGGTGCCCGGGACTGCACCGATATATAAGAAATATTATCGGATGCCTTCGTCAGAATTGGTGGAGTTAAAGAAGCAGCTTGGTGAAATGCTACAGAAAGGATAGATCCGTCCAAGCTCTTCACCTTGGGGATCACCCGCTATATTCGTGGATAAAAAGGATGGCAGTCTTCGGATGTGTGTAGACTACGGATAGTTGAACGACGTCACAATCAAGAACAAGTATCCACTACCAAGAATTGATGATTTGTTTGATCAACTCAGTGGGGCCAGAGTATTCTCCAAGATTGATTTCAGGAATGGATATCATCAACTCAAAAGAAGGAAAATATCCCCAAGACTGCGTTCACTACTCGATACGGTCTTTATGAATATATTGTTATGTCATTCGGTCTCACCAACGCCCCCGCCTTTTTCATGCACATGATGAATAAGGTGTTTATGGATTTCTTGGATAAATTTGTGGTGGTGTTCATCGATGATATCCTCATTTATTCAAAAAGCAAAGAAGAACACAAATACCATCTCAGAGCGGTGTTGCAAAGACTCCGTGACCATCAGCTTTACGCAAAGTTCAGCAAATGTGAATTTTGGCTCTGCCAAGTGGGATTTTTGGGGCATATTCTCTTAGCTGAAGGTATCATCGTGGATCCAAGTAAAGTGAAAGATGTGCTTGATTGGTCTGCACCCATGACAGTCTCAGAAATCCGGAGTTTGCTTGGATTAGCCGAGTATTATCGCCATTTAATTGAAGGATTCTCTAAGATTGCCAAGTCAATGACAGAGCTCCTAAAGAAGGATAAGAAGTTTGAATGGACTGAGGACTGCAAAAGGAGATTGAACGAGTTAAAAACCAGACTAACATCCGTGCTAGTATTGACTCTTCATGACATCTACCGCAGCTTTGATGTCTACTGCGATGCATCCAGGAAAGGACTCGGATGTGTTCTCATGCAAGATGGCAAGGTTGTGGCCTATTCATCTCGACAACTACGGCCTCACGAAGGAAATTACCCAACTCATGATTTGGAATTGGCCGAGGTGGTTCATGCCTTGAAGATTTGGAGACACTATCTGATTGGAAAAAGGTGTCAAATATTTACGGACCACAAGAGTCTCAAGTATATATTCACTCAACTGGACTTAAACCTCCGTCAGCGAAGATGGCTTGAGTTGGTTAAGGATTATGACCTCGGGATAAATTATCACCTGGGAAAAGCTAATGTGGTAGCAGATGCCCTTAGCCGCAAGCCCGTCAGCTTGAATGCTCTACTGGATACGTTGCATCCCAAACTCTGTGAAGAAATGGCTCAACTCAATTTATCAATAGTGGATGCCTGTATGGCCAGTATATTGGAAATGGCTCCTATTCTCGAGGAAGAAATTTGCAATGCCCAAGCACATGATGATTCACTTCAATCATATGCCACGTCGACTAAGGATTTCTCTAAGGATCAAAACGGTACACTAAGGTTTCGAGGAAGGATTTGCGTACCCAACCAAGAGAGTTTGAAGAAGAAAATGTTATCAGAAGCCCATGAATATTCATAATCGATTCACCTAGGCGGCACCAAGATGTATTAAGATCTCCGTCAGGTATTCTGGTGGGAAGGGATGAAGAAAGACATCGCTTACTTCGTAGCTTGTTGTGACATATGCAACAAGGTGAAGGCGGAACATCAGAAGCCCGCCTGACTACTTCAACCTTTTCCCGTATCACAATGGAAATGGGACGATGTCTGCATGGACTTCATCACTGTCTTACCAAAGACACACCGAGGGAATGACGCAATATGGGTCACCGTCGATACCTTAACCAAGGTGGCTCATTTTCTGCCCATCCGGACCACCTATCGTGCAGATCAACTTGCACAATTATATGTGTCCAGGATCGTCAGTTTGCATGGCGTCCCCAGGACCATCACTTCCGACAGAGGATCTCTCTTCACTTCAGCCTTCTGGTCCCGTCTACATCAAGCCTTGGGGACTGCTCTTAAATACAACACAACTTACCATCCACAGATCGACGGACAGACCAAGCGGGTAAATCAAATACTCGAAGATATGCTCCGAGCATGTGTATTGGCTCAAGGATCTAAGTGGGAAGACTGTCTATCATACACTGAGTTTTCCTACAACAACAGTTTCCAGACCAGTTTGAAGATGTCACCTTATGAAGCTTTGTATGGCTATAAGTGCCACACTCCTCTAAACTGGTCTCAAACCGGAGATAGTCGTATCTTTGGAACAAACCTAATGATGGAAGCTGAGAAGCAAGTCAAGGAGATCTGAGACAGACTGAAGTTGGCCAAGTCACGACAGAAGAGTTACTATGATGCCAAGCACCGTCAGATCAGATTTGAGCCAGGAGAACACGTGTATCTCTGAGTCACCCCGATGAAACAAAGTAAGAGGTTTCAGACCCGGGGCAAGTTGGCACCCAGATACATTGGCCCATTCCCAGTCATAAACAGAGTTGGAGCAGTTGCTTACCGATTGGAGTTGTCACCAGAATTGTCAGAAGTACACAATGTGTTTCATGTCTCTCAGCTACGAAGATGTATCTCGCCACCGGAGAAGAGGACTGATATGGCAGAGATAGAACTGGCTAAGGATCTGACATATATGGAAAGACCAATTAAAATATTGGATGAGACAGAAAGAGTCACTCACAGCAAAGTGATCAGGTTTTTCAAAGTTCAATGGGAGCACCATACCGAGGAAGAGGCAACCTGGGAAAGAGAGGAATTTTTAAGGACTGCTTACCCAGAACTATTTTCCCAAGCAACCGAATCTCGAGGACGAGATTCATCTTAAGTGGGGGAGGTTTGTGACAGCCTGGTTTTTCCCTTCTCTCTTTTTCCGGACTTGATTTGCATTTGCCTTCATTTGCCTTGGTTTTGAATTTTTAAGAATCAATTCAAATGGACTTGTAACTTGGGCATGCCCTTGACTTTCACCCAAGTGACCCATTTGCCTCTCATCCAACTCCATTTCTTTCTAAAACGCTAGAATGGCCCATTGATTATTTTTTATAAGTGAAAATATTCATTTTCTTTCTGAAAGCTCACTTCAGAAATTAGAGCTCCAAAGCAACCCCAATTTTTATAGCTCCAAAAATATTGAGATAATTCCTGAATTTTCTTTGGACCTTGGTCCACCTTCCTGAGTAAAAATATTGCATGACTTTTTGTAATATTTTTGCTATAGAAAATCTTTTCCATTCTGGCCCAAAAATGCACCTTATACAGCAAGTGCATTTTTCCTAAATCTTTTGGGGCTGATCTTTCTTGAGATTAAACACCCTCTTAAGAAACCCTTAACCCCAGGAGATTAGCCCTAATGGCCTTCTAGAACCTAGCCCAACTTGGCGACCAAGTTTCTGTCCAGAAACTTGCCAGCAAGCTTGAGTCACTTCTGGTCGGCCTGGGCTCGAGTTTTCACCTTTCTTAGACCTAACACTGCATGGACTCTAGCCCAGACATGGTTTGGAAGCGTTTGGGCATCGTTTTGGCAATGCCAGGGCGGTGACCGCGTGTGGACACGGGGCCTGGCATCTGTTCGACGCGCTCTGCCTCGCGCCAGCGCCTCCGTTGAGCGTGTGCTCGAGCTAGAGCTCGCCGACGACCGCACCGCGCCACCACCCTCGTCTCTTCGCCCTTGACCTCTCCCTGGAGCTCGCCGACACCAGAGATGCTGCAACGAGCATGGGTGCGTCATGGCCAAAAGCCACAGTGCACCCGTGCCCCTGTCTTCTTCTACCCCTCCTCCCTGTGCTCGTCCGCGAGCATGGACAGCCTCCGCGTCATTGCTGAGCTCCTTGCACCCTCACTGACGCCCCTCGTCGCCTCTCGCCGTCTTCTAGAGAGCTTCAGCGGCGACACGTACCCCTTCCCCCCTCCGGCTATAAATAGCGCACCTCCCCTCCGTTCTAGCGCCACCCACAGCCCCATCTAACCTTCACACACACGCAACACAGCCGCAGCCCGGCCGGGTAGGCCTCTGGCCGTCGTGCCCGACCAAAGCTCACCGGCGACACCCGTAACTCAGCCACCCTGTCCCCGACCTCCTGGAGCCCAACCAACCACCTAGGCGCGTCCCTGGAGCCCCTGTGGTGTCGTCCCAAAGCCGCAGAGCCCCTAGAACAGCCCCTCGTCGTCGCCTTCTTCCTCTCCGGCAAGACCCGACCGCCGCCGCCGCTTGCGAGCTTGATTGCGAGTAGCTCCGACCGCCTCTCGCCGTGCCACGGGTACAGGCAAGTGCCTCGTAGCCCCCTCTCCAGTTCTATCTCTCCAGTCTGGCCCAAGGAGCCCTCCTCACCGGGTGAGCCCCGGCGAATCGCCGCCGCGTTCTATTTCTCTCCCCTCCCCTCTCTCCTGACTGGTGGGGCCCTCTATCAGCCTCTCCGCTCGCACCCGAAGCGGTATGAGTGGAAGTGTCTTTTGGCTTTACGCCATCGACGTCACCCCCCTGGATTTTCTGTTTATTCATTTAATTCAAATATTTTGACCAGAATTTTGACCTTGAATATCTCCTAGCCTATAAGACCAAATGAGTTGATTCTTTTTGCATTTAGTTTGTTACAGAAAACTCTAGCAGCACACCAAATTGTGGATTTTTCCTTGCTGCCTAGAATTTCTGGTGATTTTCATAGTGGTTCTTGATATTTTGTTTTGTGGTTTGTAAATGTTTTCAGAAGAAGAGACTTGTCTTGAAGCTGTCCAGGAGGAGTGTGAACCTCCTCTGCACTAACGCAAGCCACAATAACATTTGGATGGTGTCATATCAATATCTTTGATTTTCTACTTGAATATGAGCTAATTTTCATGCATTTAAAATAGTTAAATAATTATGTTTTGATGCTTAGTTACTTTGTCATGCTTGGTATGCTTGTTTTAGTTACCGGTTAATTGCATGGAGTAGTTTAATCAAGTAGAGTAAAGTTTTAGCTTTATGGTAATGCTTTGATAAATAATGGTAGTTTCTTTTGATAATTGCTATTTTCATATTAAAGATAAATGACTAAAAATGAGGTTTGATAATAACCAGTGGAGTAACATCAGTAGCTTTGTTGATGAGTAGTGCAAGATAGTTATTTCTGTGTTGTTGATCCGTTCTGATGAGTTGCATCTTGAGCATATCGAGTAGTTGCATGATCATGGCATCGTATGGCTTGTAGTGAGTTTATTTTCAAGTTAAACTTGATAATAGTCCAACTTGAATATTAAGTTGATCAAGTCATGGTGCCTCTGAATTGGGTTATTTTCAGTGCGACCACATTTACCTTATGGGGGGTCTTAATTCGGTCCTTTGTCATGCCTCTTACCAGTGCCTCCAACTAGGGAAGGTTATGGGCGTGCGGTACCATGGCCCGGTAAGCAGACATAACCTTGTGTGCTCGTTTGTTTTTATTGTACCTTGTCCCCGTTTGGGACCGTTTTGCCACGATAGTGGTCGCAGATGCCTTTGGTTGGCATGGTCCACCCATGACTTAGCCCTAAGAGGGAGTGAGTCGGAGTGGCTGGGAGAGTGTCATAGCAAGGGAAGGGTTTCGTCGGAACTCCGTGGTCCACCCGAATGGGAGTGCGAGGCCCTTGAGTTTCATAGTGTGGGTAAAGTGTGCTACCTCTGCAGAGTGTATTTTTAATCTATCGATAGACGTGTCCTCGGTTATGGACACAACTCAGTAGTAAGTCACACCATGGATTAACAACTATAATTAATCTTGCACACTTGGTATATTTGTGGAACTGGTTTCATGATGACTTGTGAATCATGTGATGATCGTAAGTGATTTGCTTCAATTGTGATCCGGGTATGATCACCGTTTGGTTACAGTGGTAACCCATCTGGTAAGCGAGTCCGAGGGACTCGGTGCACATGTTGGTTTCATTGCATCAGTAGTATCACTTGCATTGCATTAAACCTGATTAATTGTCATGATATTGTTTGTCATTGTGCTTATGTTTGTTGTGACCTTGCAATTACATTCAATGTACTGATCTGGCGTATCATGCCAACTTTCAGGCAAGACTGATCGGATCGGAGAGCGTCCTGTGTCTAGCATCGTGTCCACGTCGGTGTCCGTGTATTATGGAGTTCCACTTCGTCGCTATTCCGCTATCGCGTAGTTGATATGATCGAGGCCCTTTCATGTTCATTAAATAATGTACATACTGTTCAGCTGCACCGAGTGTGCCGCTTGGCCTCTTATCTCGATGTAATATCAGACTTATGTTTCCGCTAGTATCAATAAAGCGGTTGTTTCTGTACCATGATGTTGTGTGTTGCTAGAAGACTTGATCTCTGGGCTGACAATGCAAGGTAAACCGGTTGCTCTGAGCCGGGGTGCCACAATGTGAGCCACATATGGAGAGACCGGAAGGAATAGTATTTCTCTATGCGCTCTAGTTCATCATGGGTGGCCAACCGACATTGTCTTGAAAGACTTGTAATATCTTCAATCGCCTTGCTCTTTTGCTCTTCTTTAAGATGATCCTCTTCTCTTGCGGTCGACTGGTCAGGTCAAGTTGTTCTCCCTTAGTATATTTTGAATCTGTTAGGTCAGGTCGACTTGTTCTTCTTTACTATATGTTGAAGCTATCATCTGCGAAGTGTCATCACTTCTGGAGCTCTCATATTTTGAGTAGTAGGCCACATTATATTAATGCACACACCAAATTACATCATGCATGGCATCTCTTAGAAGAATTGCAGAGATAGCACAAAGGGGTTTTTAGGGAGGCAGTATTGGATTAGAATCACTTCTGAATTACAAAGATAATCTCACTTGTTTTTATGTTTTCATGCATGTTAGATATTGAACATTATCAAAATGAATATGAGAATGGGCGCACGAGAGGAATATTGCGGAACAATCCACTGGCTAACAAACTTGGCATGGTGGAGGATGGCCTATCTTATTCACCCATCAAGGTGCTTGCTCTAACTTGGCAAGGTTGTATTGGTCGCACATATTTTGCATCTGACCTCTTGCATCACTTCTACTTTGTTACACCATCTACTTAGTTTAAGCATCATATATGAGTATATGCCATACCTATCCATTTTCTGTACCTATTCCATGTGTCGTCATACTATGTTTTTCCAGTCAAATGTTGTTCTTTCATAATAGATGTCCAAAAGGAAGAGGGTGAGTGCAGATCCTCAAGGAGTACAAACTAGGTATTTGGAAAAGGTAGTGATACCTGTTAAATCAGATAGATCAGCAGCCAAAGAAAACACAAGCCCAACTGTACCACACTTTACCCCTACTCCAGTGACCAAACCCCTATTAGAACTGCTGAGAGCCCAGCGTCAGGTACTGTCTATGATATCAAGTAAAAATTTGAACTCCTAAATTTATGCAAGTGCCTTACCTTCTCTCTTGTATGAAAACTAATTTTAGATGAATCTCCTTGCTCAAAGGATCATACGATCTCACAACAATATTGGGATCGACATTGCTCTTGTCAGTACCTCTCGCCCTTTTGCCTTGTATCGTTGTACTTAACTAATTGTTATTTGATTATGTATCATCAGTCTGCACCTGAGCTCCATTATCCTCTGTTTCTTCCAATATTATTTGATCTATATTTACTCTTTGCAAAATGTAGAATAATGGCAACGCTTATAAATAATTTTCTTTCGGGAATTTATTGAATTATCCTTCCATCAACATGGAGAAGGGCTTTGTCCAGCCCGTATTAACATGTAATGTAAGTTCATCCTTCTCAAGCCTTCAAACTTTGTTCTAGTATAGATTTGGATAGGCATCATTTCCTCCACTGCTGTTTACTTTGATGTTTACATCTGATTGGATGTTTGTAACAACTACCAGTTTTAAATTGTAGTTGTAAAAACATGTTCCTTATGCAGAACGTATCCATTTATTTGCTTATATAATTGTGAAACTTGTTACATGTCTCCTTATTTCTCTTGCAGAGTCATATCTCCTATGCCAGGCAGTACTTTAGGGAAGATAGTGAGCCAAACCATCTTGAGGACAACGAGATGACCCCAAGGTCCTGTCTTGATGAAGACAGTGAGTTGAAGTTACTCACCAGCAGGTGTAAGACAACCTCTGTGCAGTTGTTGCCTCAATCAATTCAACTTCTTCAGTCTCAACTTAAAGCGGAAAGGCTTGATTTAGCTCAGCTCCGACTTGGAGTCAAAAATGTAATGAAGATGTCAGAGGACTGCCTTGCACACTATTGTGCCATACAGCTAGGGATGAAGCATCTACCGTTGACACAACTGAGGCCTAATCAACTTGTTCGGCTGTTTGCGGGGCCCGACTTGGCCAGGCTTAGTGCCTTCTAAAGTGCTCTTAGTTTTTTATATTCTTTTGTCGACGCATTTATTTGCACTGGTGGCGAACTTTGATGCCCAGTGGATGTAATATGTGTAATAGCCGTGATAGCCTAGCGTAAGTTGCTTGCTTATTTATTTCCTTGTTGTATTGTTTATTTGTTTGCTTGTAGTCAGTGTAGTTCTTTTTCCGCGCTTTGCTAGTGGCTGCAATAACCTATTTTTTAAAACTAGGCCACAATAACCATGGGCTACATATTTACTGTAGTGACACTAGGCCTCCTACGAGCCATAGAAACAATGGGCCTTCTACGGGCTGTAGAAACAATGGGTCTTCTACGGGGCGTAGAAACAATGGGCCTTCTACGGGCCGCATACACAATGGGCCTTCTACAAGCCGTATCATCAATGGGCCTTATATGGGCTGTATGATCGATTGGCCAAACATGGGCCAATAACAGACCGCATTATGGCCGTAAATGGGCTAGAGTTGGAATCATCCGTTCATGGGCCGACCATAACGGGTCGTCATTAATAGGTCGTATTTGATGACGCTATGAAAAGGCCCAACGTATTAACGGGCCACAAACGGGCCGACTGTAACCACGGGCTGAATTTGGCCCACAAGCAGAAAATGACAGTAAAGGGTCGTAAGCAACCGAATGCTAGAAATGAGCCCAAGAATAAATGGGCCCTAAGAAGGTCGAAAGATAACATGGGCTGCAAACGGCCCAATGGAATAATGGGCCATTAACGGGTATAAAGTGATACAATGTTCATTACGGGCCAGTTTCACCACGGGCAGTTAATGGGCCAAGAGTTACAAAGGGCCTCATATGGGCCGAAAGACATCATGGGCCATACATGGGCAGGAAGTTAAAACAGTTTGAAACCATATTGGACGGCCCAGATGATGCTACTGGGCCTAATTCGGATAGGTCGTAACGGGCCCTGGGTTAGCAGGTTGTAAATGGGCTATATGCGAACAGGCCGTTAACAGGCTTTCCATGGGCCGGCCTGCCACCTTTTGACCAAGTCAAACGGGCCGACCTTTTCACAGGAATGGGCCTCTGTTGAGCCGTGCCATGTGTGGATGTATCATAGGCGCCTTCGGTCCAATGACTGGATGACATCTGTCCCAATGGTGAGAGGACACGTGTTTCCTCCAGCCAATGATGATTTTACACGTGGAAAATCCCCATTGGTCTGGGATGTTAACGGGTTATCGGATCCAAAACCGGACCCGATAGCTTAACGATGTTCCATTACGGTGGATGCCACGTGTCGGTCACCCTTGACGAAAGCACTTCTGTGATGCGCAATTTATCGTCATGGAAGTGGACACTTCCGTGATGATAATTTTGGTAATGTCATGGAACCCTTCTACGACAGCACACGTATGACTATCTTGATTCTGTCATAAAATCATCATGGATGTACATGCATGATAGAAAACATGACCTACTGTGACAAACACGTATCATCACAGAAGTGTGTTTTGTTTGTAGTGAATGAAACTGTAAAGATCATAATGCTAAGCTAACGGATGGGTCATGTCCATCACATCATTCTCCTAATTATGTGATCTCGTTCATCAAATGACAACACATGTCTATGGTTAGGAAACTTAACCATCTTTGATTAACGAGCTAGTCAAGTAGAGGCATACTAGGGACATTATGTTTTGTCTATGTATTCACACATGTACTAAGTTTCTGGTTAATACAATTCTAGCATGAATAATAAACATTTATCATGAAATAAGGAAATAAATAATAACTTTGTTATTGCCTCTAGGGCATATTTCCTTCAGTCTGCACCAGAGTGGTACGTTAATCCTGTTCTGGAAGTCATGTTACTAGACCATGATAAACCTACAAACTATGAGGAAGCGATGATGAGTCCAGATTCCGCGAAATGGCTTGAGGCCATGAAATCTAAGATGGGATCCATGTATGAGAACAAAGTGTGGACTTCAGTGGACTTGCTCGATGATCGGCAAGCCATAGAAAATAAATAGATCTTCAAGAAGAAGACGGATGCTTATTGTAGTGTTACTATCTACAAAGCTCAACTTGTTGCAAAAGGTTTTCGACAAGTTCAAGGAGTTGACTACGATGAGACTTTCTCACCCGTAGCGATGCTTAAGTCTGTCCGAATCATGTTAGCAATTGCTGAAATTTGGCAGATGGATGTCAAAACTGCATTCCTGAATGGATTTCTGGAAGAAGAGTTGTATATGATGCAACCAGAAGGTTTTGTCGATCCAAAGGGTGCTAACAAACTGTGCAACCTCCAGCGATCCATTTATGGATTGGTGCAAGCCTCTCGGAGTTGGAATAAATGTTTTGATAGTGTGATCAAAGCATATGGTTTTATACAGACTTTTGGAAAAGCCTGTATTTATAAGAAAGTGAGTGGGAGCTCTGTAGCATTTCTAAGATTATATGTGGATGACATATTGTTGATTGGAAATGATATATAATTTTTGGATAGCATAAAGGGATACTTGAATAAGAGTTTTTCAAAGAAAGACCTCGGTGAAGCTGCTTACATATTGGGCATCAAGATCTATAGAGATAGATCAAGACGCTTGATAAAGATTTTTCAATAAGTACGTACCTTGACAAGATTTTTGAAAGAGTTCAAAATGGATCAGTCAAAGAAGGAGTTCTTGCCTATATTACAAGGTGTAAAGTTGAGTAAGACTCCAAACCTGACCACGGTAGAAGATAGAAAGAGAATGAAAGTCATTCCCTATGCCTCAGTCATAGGTTCTATAAAGTATGCCATGCTATGTACCAGACCAGTTGTGTGCCTTGCTATGAGTTTGGCAAGGGGGTACAATAGTGATCCAGGAGTGGATCAATGTATAGCGGTCAAAGTTATCCTTAGTTACCTAAGAGGACTAAGGAAATATTTCTCGATTATGGAGGTGATAAAAGAGATCGTCGTAAAGAGTTACGTCGATGCAAGCTTTTACATCAATCCATATGACTCTAAGTCTCAATCTGGATACATATTGAAAGTGGGAGCAATTAGCTAGAGTAGCTCAAGCAAAGCATTGTAGACACAGAAATTTGCAAAATACATACGGATCTGAG
Source organism: Triticum dicoccoides (assembly GCF_002162155.2). Lineage (NCBI taxonomy): Eukaryota > Viridiplantae > Streptophyta > Magnoliopsida > Poales > Poaceae > Triticum > Triticum dicoccoides. Next base: position 514,934,930 of record NC_041393.1, on the reverse strand, counting down.
TGTTAGAGACCCGTTGATTAACTTTCTCACAAGCAAAACATGATCACACCTTAGTACTCTTTGGGTGTTAATCACATAGCAATGTGAACTAGATCATTGACTCTAGTAAACCCTTTGGTTGTTAGTCACATGGCAATGTGAACTATGGTTGTTAATCACATACAGATGTGAACTATTGGTGTTAAATCACATGGCGATGTGAGCTAGATTATTGACTCTAGTGCAAGTGGGAGACTAAAGGAAATATGCCCTAGAGGCAATAATAAAGTTATTATTTATTTCCTTATATCATGATAAATGTTTATTATTCATGCTAGAATTGTATTAACTGGAAACTTAGTACATGTGTGAATACATAGACAAAACATAGTGTCCCTAGTATGCCTCTACTAGACTAGCTCGTTAATCAAAGATGGTCATGTTTCCTAACCATAGACATGTGTTGTCATTTGATGAACGGGATCACATCATTAGGAGAATTATGTGATGGACATGACCCATTCGTTAGCTTAGAATTATGATCGTTACAGTTTCATTGCTACTGCTTTCTTCATGACTTGTACATGTTCCTCAGACTATGAGATTATGCAACTCCTGAATACCGGAGGAACACCTTGTGTGCTATCAAACATCACAACGTAAATGGGTGATTATATAGATGCTCTACAGGTGTCTCCGAAGGTGTTCGTTGGGTTGGCATAGATCAAGATTAGGATTTGTCACTCTGTGTTTAGGAGAGGTATCTCTGGGCCCTCTCGGTAATGCTCATCACTATAAGCCTTGCAAGCAATGTGACTAATGAGTTAGTTGCAGGATGAAGTATTATGGAATGAGTAAAAAGACTTGCCAGTAACGAGATTGAACTAGGTATGATGATACCGACGATCGAATCTCGGGTAAGTAACATACCGATGACAAAGGGAACAATGCATGTTGTTATGCGGTTTGACCGATAAGTAGAATATGTAGGAGACAATATGAGCATCCAGGTTCCACTATTGGTTATTGACCAGAGATGTGTCTCGGTCATGTCTACATAGTTCTCGAACCCGTAGGGTCCGCACGCTTAACGTTCGATGACAATATGTATTATGAGCTATGTGTTTTGATGACCGAAATTTGTTCGGAGTCCCGGATGAGATCACGGACGTGACGAGGAGTATCGAAATGGTCAAGACATAAAGATTGATATACTGGACCATGTTATTCGGACACCGGAAGTGTTCCGGGTGGTTTCGGGTAAAAATGGATTGTCGGAGGGGTTACCGGAACCCCCCGGGGGAACTAATGGGCCATCATGGGCCTTAGTGGAGAGAGGGGAGGGCAGCCAGGGAAGCCCCCCCCCCCCGATGCAGTCCGAATTGGACAAGGGAAGGGGGGCGCCCCCCTTTCCTACTCCCTCTCCCTCTCCTTCCTTCCCCCTCTCTTCCTTGTAGGAGAATCCTACTAGGACTAGTAGTCCTAGTAGGACTCCTCCTCTTGGGCACACCCCCTAGGGCCGGCCAGCCTCCCCTCCCTCCTTTATATACAAGGGCAGGGGGCACCCTAGAACACACAAGTTTCTCTTAACCGTGTGTGGTGCCCCCCTCCAAAGTTACACACATCAATCACACCATCGTAGTCCTTAGGTGAAACCCTACGCCGGTAACATCATCATCACTGTCGCCATGCCATCATGCTGACGGAACTCACCCTTGTCCTCAAATGGATCAAGAGCATGAGGGACATCATCGAGATGAATGTCTGCTGAATGCGAAGGTGATGTACATTCGGTACTTGGATCGCTTGGATCACGAAGAAGTTTGACTACATCAACCGTGTTACTAAACGCTTTCGCTTTCGGTCTACGAGGGTACATGGATACACTCTCCCCTCTCATTACTATGCATCTCCTAGATAGATCTTGTGTGATTGTAGGATTTTTTTTGAAATTACTACATTCCCCAATAGGAACGAGTAAAGAGACTTGCCGGTAACGAGACTGAACTAGGTATGAGGATACCGACGATCGAATCTCGGGCAAGTAACATACCGATGACAAAGGGAATAACATATGTTGACATTGCGGTTTGACCGATAAAGTTCTTCGTAGATTATGTGGGAACCAATGCGAGCATCCAGGTTCCGCTATTGGTTATTGACCAGAGAGGTGTTTCAATCATGTCTACATAGTTCTCGAACCCGTAGGGTCCTCACGCTTAACGTTCGATGATCATAGGTATTATATGAGTTGTGTGTTTTGGTGACCGGAGGTTGTTCGGAATCCCGGATGAGATAACAGATATGACGAGGAGTCTTGAAATGGTCGAGAGGTAATGATTGATATATTGGAAGGTTACATACAGACACCGGAATGGTTCCAAAAAGATTTGGGGATTTTTTGGAGTACGGGGAGGTTACCGGAACCCCCGGGAAAGTTATTGGGCCTCATGGGCTATAGTGGAGAGGAGGAGGTAGGACACGAGACGTG
>NC_041393.1:514890249-514932124 GCF_002162155.2 Triticum dicoccoides | reverse complement strand
GGTGGGGGTGCGACCCCCCTTTCCTTCTTCCTCTCCCTCTCTTTCCCCTTTCCCCTCTCCGTTGGAAGGAAGGGGGGAGCCGACTAGGACTAAGAGTCCTAGTGGGACTCCCCCCACTTGGCATGCCCCTAGGGCCGGCCGACCTCCCCACTCCTCCTTTATATACGGGGGCAGGGGGCACCACAAAGGCACATCAGTTGTTTAGCCATGTGCGGTGCCCCCCTCCACCATTTACTCCTCCGGTCATATTCTTGTAGTGCTTAGGCGAAGCCCTGTGCGGATCACTTCACCAACACCATCATCACGCCGTCGTGCTGATGGAACTCATTGACTCCTTCGTGCCTCTACTGGATCAAGAGTTTGAGGGATGTCATCGAGCTAAACATGTCCAGAACTCAGAGGTGTCGTACGTTTGGTACTTGATCGGTTGATTCAATAAGACGCTCGACTACATCAACCGCGTTAAGTTAATGCTTCCGCCTTCGGTCTACGAGGGTACGTGGACACACTGTCTCCTCTCGTTGCTATGCATCTCCTAGATAGATCTTGTGTGAGCGCAGGAATTTTTTTAAAATTGCATGCGAAATTTCCCAACAGGTTTGGAGCATGCTTTTACCTTCTTCATGTCACTACTTTCTTCCATATTTGGTTTACTCCTTGCTTTTCTCGTGCGAGCGAGGCCTGAGGCCACGTCTTCTCTTGTTGTTTGTCAGAGAGTTGGTGTTTCTCCCTTAAATCTACACTCCGGAGACTCTTTAATGGCGACATCACAACATTTCACCAAACATCAATTATCGATGGACCAATCCTAAGCACAAGGGGTAAATATATGATCAGGTGAAGTAGACTCACTTGAGTTTGTACTACTTTTGAATCAGCGTCTGCACTTTCATGTCCTTTACTACTGAACTCACTGATACATCTCCAACGTATCTATAATTTTTGATTGTTCCATGCTATTATATTATCTATTTTGGATGTTTAATGGGCTTTAATATGCTATTTTATATTATTTTTGGGACTAACCTATTAACCGAAGGCCCAGTGCCAGTTTTTGTTTTTTGCCTATTTTAGAGTTTTGCAGAAAGGAATACCAAACAGAGTCCAAACAGAATGAAACCTTCGCGATGATCTTTCTTGGACCGCAAGCAAACCAGAAGACTTGGAGTTGAAGTCAGAAACGCCACGAGGCGTCCACGAGGCAGGAGGGCACGCCTAGGGGGGTAGGCGCACCCCCACCCTCGTGGGCCCCTCATAGCTCCACCGTCATACTTCTTTCGCCTATATATACTCTTATACCCTAGAAACATCAGGGGGAGCCACGAAACCACTTCTCCACCGCCGCAACCTTCTGTACCCATGAGATCCCATCTTGGGGCCTTTTCCGGCGATCTGCCAGAGGGGGAATCGATCATGGAGGGCTTCTACATCAACACCATTACCTCTCCGATGAAGTGTGAGTAGTTTATCACACACCTTCGGGTCCATAGTTATTAGCTAGATGTCTTCTTCTCTCTCTTTGATTCTCAATACAAAGTTCTCCTCGATGTTCTTGGAGATCTATTCGATGTAATACTCTTTTGCGGTGTGTTTGCCAAGATCCGGTGAATTGTGGATTTATGAACAAGATTATCTATGAATATTATTTGGTTGTTCTCCGAATTCTTATATGCATGATTTTATATCTTTGCAAGTCTCTTTGAATTATCGGTTTAGTTTGGCCTACTAGATTGATCTTTCTTGCAATGGGAGAAATGCTTAGCTTTGGGTTCAATCTTGCGGTGTCCTTTCCCAGTGAGAGTAGGGGCAGCAAGGCACGTATTGTATTGTTGCCATCGAGGATGAAAAGATAGGGTTTATATCATATTGCTTGAGTTTACCCCTCTACATCATGACATCTTGCTTAATGCGTTACTCCGTTCTTATGAACTTAATACTCTAGATGCATGCTGGATAGCGGTCGATGTGTGGAGTAATAGTAGTAGATGCAGAATCGTTTTGGTCTACTTGAGATGGACGTGATGCCTATGTTCACGATCATTGCCTTAGGTGTCTTCATAATTATGCGCTTTTCTATCAATTGCTCGGCAATAATTTGTTGACCCACCATAATACTTGTTATCTTGAGAGAAGCCACCAGTGAAACCTATGGTTGTCGTGTCTCTTTTCCTTTATATTGCATCTCTTTAAATCTTGTTTACTATTTTGCAATCTTTACTTTCCAATCTATACAACAAAAATACCAAAAATATTTACTTTACTATCTTTATTAGATCTCACTTTTGTGAGTGACCGTGAAGGGATTGACAACCCCTTTATCGCGTTGGTTGCAAGGTTGTTGATTGTTTGTGCCGGTACTAGGTGACTTGTGCGTCATCTCCTACCGGATTGATACCTTGGTTCTCAAAACTGAGTGAAATACTTATGCTACTTTGCTGCATCACCCTTTCGTCTTCAAAGGAAAAACCAACGCAAGCTCAAGAGGTAGCAAGAAGGATTTATGGCGCCGTTGCCGGGGAGATCTTCGCCAAGTCAAGCCATACCAAGTACCCATCATAAACTCTTCTCCCTCGCATTACATTATTTGCCATTCGCCTCTCATTTTCCTCTCCCCCACTTCTAAAACGATTTTCGAAAACCTTTGCCTTCTCTTCGCCCTTCTCCCGTATGTCTTTTTGTTTGTGTTTCCATGTGCCTTATTTTTGCTTGCATCTTCACTTGCTAAAAGTTTATGGATCCTCATCCACTTGCTAATCTTTTTAAGAGGTCCTATTATGATGAACCAATCTCTAGAGAGTTGAGTGCACTAGATTATCTTTATGAGGTTTTGCTTGAAATCCGTGAACCTGAAAATTGTGTTGAAGTGCTTTATGAAGTGATTCACAGTAGATCTTTGAATAAAAAGCATGATTGCAATGATGTTATTACAAATTCTATTAATGTAAATTGTGCTAGTATGCAAAACCCTAAGCTTGTGGATGCTAGTTTTGTTGTGTTTACTACTTGTTGCAATGATCATGATTGGGGTGATTCTTCTTATGATCTTGAAAATTTATTTTAAGCCCCCTGATGAATATGAGATTGATAATAGTGTTTGCAATATTATTGAAAGTGGGTTTGTAAGAGTGAAAACTTTATATCCCACATACTTGGAGAGTGTTCAATCTTATGAAATTTTTGATAAAAGTGGGTTTGGAGAGGTCATGACTTTAGTTAATGTTAATCCCACTATTTTGGAAGAGTGTCAACTTCGTATACATGTGGATCATGTTGAAAATATTTTATGTGATGGCTATTTTGTTGAATTTTCTTATGATCCCACAAGTAATTATTATGAGAGGGGGAAATATGATTGTAGAAATTTTCATGTTACTAAATTACCTCTCGTTATGTTGAGATTGCTATTGTTTCTTTCTGCTTCCTTGCATATGCTAGTTTTTGCTTGCTATGCTAATTTATTTGCCTAAGATACCTAGGCATAGGAATTATGTTAGACTTAGATGTGTTTGTCAAGTGTTTCATGATGCTCTCTTTGCGCTTCAATTCTTGTCTTTCATCTGAGCATCATCGAAATCTATATGCCTAGCTAGGGGCGTTAAACGTTGCAGAAAACAAAAAATTTCCTACTCGTTTCACCAAGATCATCTAGGAGTTCATCTAGCAACGAGTGATTAGATGCATCTACATACCTTTGTAGATCGCGCACGGAAGCGTTCAAAAGAACGGTGATGATGTAGTCGTACTCGACGTGATCCAAATCACCGATGACCAGCGCCGAACGGACGGCACCTCCGCGTTCAACACACGTACGGGACGGGAGACGTCTCCTCCTTCTTGATCCAGCAAGGGGGGAGGAGAGGTTGATGAAGATCCAGCAGCACGACGGCGTGGTGGTGGATGCAGGGCGTCACAGCAGCAGGGATTCGCCGAGACTACGAGGGAGAGACGTAACGGGGGGGAGATGGAGGCGCCAGGGGCTGGTGTGAAATCCCTCCTCTTCCCCCCACTATATATAGGGGTGCCAGGGGGCGCTGGCCCTAGTAGATGAGATCTACTGGGGGGCGGCGGCCAAGGGGAGGTTTCCCTCCCCCCCAAGGCACCTAGGGGTGCCTTCCACCACATGGACTCTTCCATGGTGGAAACCCTAGGCGCATGGGCCTATAAGGGCTGGTGCCCTTGGCCCATCTAGGCCAAGGAGCACCCCCTACAGCCCATGTGGCCCCCCAGGACAGGTGGCCCCACCCGGTGGACCCCCGGGACCCTTCCGGTGGTCCCGGTACAATACCGATAACCCCGAAACTTGTCCCGATGCCCGAAATAGCACTTCCTATATATAATTCTTTACCTCCGGACCATTCCGGAACTCGTCGTGACGTCCGAGATCTCATCCGGGACTCCGAAAAACATTCGGGTTTCTGCATATACATATCTTCATAACCCTAGCGTCACCGAACCTTAAGTGTGTAGACCCTACGGGTTCGGGAGACAAGCAGACATGACCGAGACGACTCTCCGGTCAATAACCAACAGCGGGATCTGGATACCCATGTTGGCTCCCACATGCTCCACGATGATCTCATCGGATGAACCACGATGTCGAGGATTTAATTAATCCCGTACGCTATTCCCTTTGTCTATCGATATGTTACTTGCCCGAGATTCGATCGTCGGTATCCCAATACCTCGTTCAATCTCGTTACCGGCAAGTCACTTTACTCGTACCGTAATGCATGATCCCGTGACCAGACACTTGGTCACTCTGAGCTCATTATGATGATGCATTACCGAGTGGGCCCAGTGATACCTCTCCGTCATACGGAGTGACAAATCCCAGTCTTGATCCATGTCACCCAACAGACACTTTCGGAGATACCCGTAGTCTACCTTTATAGTCACCCAGTTACGTTGTGACGTTTGGCATACCCAAAGCACTCCTACGGTATCCGGGAGTTACACGATCTCATGGTCTAAGGAAAAGATACTTTGACATTGGAAAACTCTAGCAAACGAACTATACGATCTTGTGCTATGTTTAGGATTGGGTCTTGTCCATCACATCATTCTCCCAATGATGTGATCTCGTTATCAATGACATACAGTGTCCATAGTCAGGAAACCATGACTATCTGTTGATCAACGAGCTAGTCAACTAGAGGCTCACTAGGGACATGTTGGTGTCTGTTATTCACACATGTATTACGATTTCCGGATAACACAATTATAGCATGAATAAAGACAATTATAATGAACAAGGAAATATAATAATAATGCTTTTATTATTGCCTCTAGGGCATATTTCCAACAGTCTCCCACTTGCACTAGAGTCAATAATCTAGTTACATTGTGATGAATCGAACACCCATGGAATTCTGGTGTTGATCATGTTTTGCTCTAGGGAGAGGTTTAGTCAACGGATCTGCTATATTCAGGTCCGTATGTACTTTACAAATCTCTATGTCTCCATCTTGAACATTTTCACGAATGGAGTTGAAGCGACGCTTGATGTGCCTTGTCTTCTTGTGAAACCTGGGCTCCTTGGCAAGTGCAATAGCTCCAGTGTTGTCACAGAAGAGCTTGATCGGCCCCGACGCATTGGGTATGACTCCTAGGTCGGTGATGAACTCCTTCATCCATATTGCTTCATGTGCTGCCTCCGAGGCTGCCATGTACTCCGCTTCACATGTAGATCCCGCCATGACGCTTTGCTTGCAACTGCACCAGCTTACTGCCCCACCATTCAAAATATACACGTATCCGGTTTGTGACTTAGAGTCATCCAGATCTGTGTCGAAGCTAGCGTCGACGTAACCCTTTACGACGAGCTCTTCGTCACCTCCATAAACGAGAAACATTTCCTTAGTCCTTTTCAGGTACTTCAGGATATTCTTGACCGCTGTCCAGTGTTCCTTGCCGGGATTACTTTGGTACCTTCCTACCAAACTGACGGCAAGGTTAACATCAGGTCTGGTACACAGCATGGCATACATAATAGAACCTATGGCTGAGGCATAGGGGATGACGCTCATCTCTTCTATATCTTCTGCCGTGGTCGGACATTGAGCTGAGCTCAATTTCATACCTTGTAACACAGGCAAGAACCCCTTCTTGGATTGATCCATATTGAACTTCTTCAATATCTTATCAAGGTATGTGCTTTGTGAAAGACCTATGAGGCGTCTCAATCTATCTCTATAGATTTTGATGCCTAATATATAAGCAGCTTCTCCAAGGTCCTTCATTGAAAAACTTTTATTCAAGTAGGCCTTGATGATGTCCAAGAGTTCTATATCATTTCCCATCAAAAGTATGTCATCTACATATAATATGAGAAATGCTACAGAGCTCCCACTCACTTTCTTGTAAACGCAGGCTTCTCCATAAGTCTGTGTAAACCCAAACGCTTTGATCATCTCATCAAAGCGAATGTTCCAACTCTGAGATGCTTGCACCAGCCCATAAATCGAGCGTTGGAGCTTGCACACTTTGTCAGCATTCTTAGGATCGACAAAACCTTCCGGCTGCATCATATACAATTCTTCCTTAAGGAAACCATTAAGGAATGCCGTTTTGACGTCCATTTGCCATATTTCGTAATCATAGAATGCGGCAATTGCTAACATGATTCGGACGGACTTCAGCTTTGCTACCGGTGAGAAAGTCTCATCGTAGTCAACCCCTTGAACTTGTCGATAACCCTTAGCGACAAGCCGAGCTTTATACATGGTCACATTACCATCCGCGTCTGTCTTCCTCTTAAAGATCCATTTATTTTCTATGGCTCGCCGCTCAACGGGCAAGTCAGTCAAAGTCCATACTTTGTTTTCATACATGGATCCTATCTCGGATTTCATGGCTTCTAGCCATTTGTCGGAATCCGGGCCCACCATCGCTTCTTCATAGTTCGAAGGTTCACCGTTGTCTAACAGCATGATTTCCAAGACAGGGTTGCCGTACCACTCTGGTGCGGAACGTGTCCTTGTGGACCTTCGAATTTCAGTAGGGGCTTGATCAGAAGTATCTTGATCATTGTCATTAACTTCCTCTCTAGTCGGTGCAGGCACCTCAGGAACATTTTCTTGAGTTGCGCCATTTTCCGGTTCAAGAGGTAATACTTCATCAAGCTCTACTTTCCTCCCACTTACTTCTTTCGAGAGAAACTCTTTCTCCAGAAAGGACCCATTCTTGGCAACAAAGATCTTGCCTTCGGATCTGAGGTAGAAGGTGTACCCAATAGTTTCTTTTGGGTATCCTATGAAGACGCATTTTTCCGACTTGGGTTCGAGCTTTTCAGGTTGAAGTTTCTTGACATAAGCATCGCATCCCCAAACTTTTAGAAACGACAGCTTAGGTTTCTTCCCAAACCATAATTCATACGGTGTCATCTCAACGGATTTCGACGGAGCCCTATTTAAAGTGAATGCGGCAGTCTCTAAAGCATAGCCCCAAAAGGATAGCGGTAAATCGGTAAGAGACATCATAGATCGCACCATATCTAATAGGGTGCGATTACAACGTTCGGACACACCATTACGCTGAGGTGTTCCAGGCGGCGTGAGTTGTGAAACTATTCCACATTTTCTTAAGTGCGTGCCAAATTCGTGACTCAAGTATTCTCCTCCACGATCTGATCGTAGAAACTTGATTTTCCTGTCACGTTGATTTTCAACCTCACTCTGAAATTCCTTGAACTTTTCAAAGGTTTCAGACTTGTGTTTCATTAAGTAGATATACCCATACCTACTTAAATCATCAGTGAGGGTGAGAACATAACGATAGCCACCGCGAGCCTCAACACTCATCGGACCGCACACATCAGTATGTATGATTTCCAATAAGTCGGTTGCTCGCTCCATTGTTCCTAAGAACGGAGTCTTGGTCATTTTACCCATAAGGCATGGTTCGCACGTGTCAAATGATTCATAATCAAGAGACTCTAAAAGTCCATCAGCATGGAGCTTCTTCATGCGTTTGACACCTATGTGACCAAGGCGGCAGTGCCACAAGTATGTGGGACTATCATTATCAACCTTACTTCTTTTGGTACTCACATTATGAACATGTGTAGCATCACGTTCGAGATTCATAAAGAATAAACCATTCACCATAGGAGCATGACCATAAAACATATCTCTCATAAAAATGGAACAACCATTATTCTCAGATTTAAAAGAGTAGCCATCTCGAATTAAACGAGATCCCGATACAATGTTCATGCTCAAAGCTGGCACTAAATAACAATTATTAAGGTTTAAAACTAATCCCGAAGGGAGATGCAGAGGTAGCGTGCCGACGGCGACCACATTGACCTTGGAACCATTCCCGACGCGCATCGTCACCTCGTCCTTTGCCAGTTTCCGCTTATTCCGCAGCCCCTACTTTGAGTTACAAATGTGAGCAACTGCACCGGTATCGAATACCCAGGAGCTACTACGGGCACTAGTAAGGTACACATCAATTACATGTATATCACATATACCTTTTGTTTTGCCGGCCTTCTTATCCGCTAAGTACTTAGGGCAGTTCCGCTTCCAGTGACCGCTTCCCTTGCAATAAAAGCACTCAGTCTCGGGCTTGGGTCCATTCTTTGGCTTCTTCCCGGCAGCTTGCTTGCCGGGCGCGGCAACCTCCTTGTCGTCCTTCTTGAAGTTCTTTTTACCCTTGCCTTTCTTGAACTTAGTGGTTTTATTGACCATCAACACTTGATGTTCCTTCCTGACTTCTACCTCTGCTGATTTCAGCATAGCAAATACTTCAGGAATGGTCTTTTCCATCCCCTGCATATAGAAGTTCATCACAAAGCTCTTGTAGCTTGGTGGAAGCGACTGGAGGATTCTGTCAATGACTGCATCATCCGGGAGATTAACTCCCAGCTGAGTCAAGCGGTTATGCAACCCAGACATAGTGAGTATGTGCTCACTGACAGAACTGTTTTCCTCCATCTTACAGCTGAAGAATTTGTCGGAGACTTCATATCTCTCGACCCGGGCATGAGCTTGGAAAACCATTTTCAGCTCTTCGAACATCTCATATGCTCCATGTCTCTCAAAACGCTTTTGGAGCCCCGGCTCTAGGCTGTAAAGCATGCCGCACTGAACGAGGGAGTAGTCATCGGAACGTGCCTGCCAAGCGTTCATAACATCTTGTTCTGCAGGGAGAACGGGTGCGTCACCAAGCGGTGCTTGTAGGACATAATCTTTCTTGGCAGCTATGAGGATGATCCTCAGGTTCCGGACCCAGTCCGTATAGTTGCTGCCATCGTCTTTCAGCTTAGTTTTCTCTAGGAACGTGTTGAAGTTGAGGACTACGTTGGCCATTTGATCTACAAGACATATTGCAAAGATTTTAGACTAAGTTCATGATAATTAAGTTCAACTAATCAAATTATTAGTGAACTCCCACTTAGATTAGACATCCCTCTAGTCATCTAAGTATTACATGATCCGAGTTAAACTAGACCGTGTCCGATCATCACGTGAGACGGACTAGTCAACATCGGTGAACATCTTCATGTTGATCGTATCTTCTATACGACTCATGCTCGACCTTTCGGTCTTCTGTGTTCCGAGGCCATGTCTGTACATGCTAGGCTCGTCAAGTCAACCTAAGTGTTTGCATGTGTAAATATGTCTTACACCCGTTGTATGTGAACGTCTGAATAAAACACCCGATCATCACGTGGTGTTTTGAAACAGCGAACTGTCGCAACGGTGCACAGTTAGGGGGAACACTTCTTGAATTTATTGTGAGGGATCATCTTATTTACTACCGTCGTTCTAAGTAAACAAGATGCAAAACATGATAAACATCACATGCAATCAAATAATAAACGTGACATGATATGGCCAATATCACATAGCTCCTTTGATCTCCATCTTGGGGCTCCATGATCATCTTGTCACCGGCTTGACACCATGATCTCCATCATCATGATCTCCATCATCGTGTCTCCATGAAGTTGCTCGCCAACTATTACTTCTACTACTATGGCTAACGCGTTTAGCAATAAAGTAAAGTAATTTACATGGCGTTTCTCAATGACACGCAGGTCATAAAAAGAATAAAGACAACTCCTATGGCTCCTGCCGGTTGTCATCCTCATCGACATGCAAGTCGTGAATCCTATTACAATAGCATGAACATCTCATACATCACATATAGATCATTCATCATTCATCACAACTTTGGCCATATCATATCACAAACCACTTGCTGCAAAAACAAGTTAGACGTCCTCTAATTGTTGTTGCAAGTTTTACGTGGCTGAATTAGGGTTCTAGCAAGAACGTTTTCTTACCTACGTTAAAGCCACAACGTGATTTGTCAACTTCTATTTACCCTTCATAAGGACCCTGTTCATCGATTCCGCTCCAACTAAAGTGAGAGAGACAGACACCCGCCAGCCACCTTATGCAACTAGTGCATGTAAGTCGGTGGAACCGGTCTCACGTAAGCGTACGTGTAAGGTTGGTCCAGGCCGCTTCATCCCACAATACCGCTGAAGCAAGAAAGGACTAGTAACGGCAAGAAAGTTGACAAATCTACGCCCACAACAAATTGTGTTCTACTCGCGCAAGAAGAACTACGCATAGACCTAGCTCATGATGCCACTGTTGGAGAACGTTGCAGAAAACAAAAATTTTCCTACTCGTTTCACCAAGATCATCTAGGAGTTCATCTAGCAACGAGTGATTAGATGCATCTACATACATTTGTAGATCGCGCACGGAAGCGTTCAAAAGAACGGTGATGATGTAGTCGTACTCGACGTGATCCAAATCACCGATGACCAGCGCCGAACGGACGGCACCTCCGCGTTCAACACACGTACGGGACGGGAGACGTCTCCTCCTTATTGATCCAGCAAGGGGGGAGGAGAGGTTGATGAAGATCCAGCAGCACGACGGCGTGGTGGTGGATGCAGGGCGTCACAGCAGCAGGGCTTCGCCGAGACTACGAGGGAGAGACGTAACGGGGGGAGATGGAGGCGCCAGGGGCTGGTGTGAAATCCCTCCTCTTCCCCCCACTATATATAGGGGTGCCAGGGGGCGCCGGCCCTAGTAGATGAGATCTACTAGGGGGGGCGGCGGCCAAGGGGAGGTTTCCCTCCCCCCCAAGGCACCTAGGGGTGCCTTCCACCACATGGACTCTTCCATGGTGGAAACCCTAGGCGCATGGGCCTATAGGGGCTGGTGCCCTTGGCCCATCTAGGCCAAGGCGCACCCCCTACAGCCCATGTGGCCCCCCGGGACAGGTGGCCCCACCCGGTGGACCCCCGGGACCCTTCCGGTGGTCCCGGTACAATACCGATAACCCCGAAACTTGTCCCGATGCCCGAAATAGCACTTCCTATATATAATTCTTTACCTCCGGACCATTCCGGAACTCCTCGTGACGTCCGGGATCTCATCCGGGACTCCGAACAACATTCGGGTTTCTGCATATACATATCTTCATAACCCTAGCGTCACCGAACCTTAAGTGTGTAGACCCTACGGGTTCGGGAGACATGCAGACATGACCGAGACGCTCTCAGTCAATAACCATCAGCGGGATCTGGATACCCATGATGGCTCCCACATGCTCCTTGATGTTGTCATCGGATGAACCACGATGTCGAGGATTCAATCAAACCCTGTATGCAATTCCCTTTGTCAATCGGTACGTTACTTGCCCGAGACTCGATCGTCGGTATCCCAATACCTTGTTCAGTCTCGTTACCGGCAAGTCACTTTACTCGTACCGTAATGCATGATCCCGTGTCCAACACCTTGGTCACATTGAGCTCAATATGATGATGCATTACCGAGTGGGCCCAGAGATACCTCTCCGTCATACGGAGTGACAAATCCCAGTCTCGATCCGTGTCAACCCAACAGCTACTTTCGGAGATACCTGTAATGCACCTTTATAGTCACCTAGTTACGTTGTGACGTTTGATACACCCAAGGCACTCTTACGGTATCCGGGAGTTACACGATCTCATGGTCGAAGGAAGAGATACTTGACACTTGCAAAGCTCTAGCAAAACGAACTACACGATCTTTTATGCTATGCTTAGGATTGGGTCTTGTCCATCACATCATTCTCCTAATGATGTGATCCCGTTATCAACGACATCCAATGTCCATAGTCAGGAAACCATGACTATCTGTTGATCACAACGAGCTGGTCAACTAGAGGCTTACCAGGGACATAGTGTGGTCTAAGTATTCACACGTGTATTACGATTTCCGGATAATACAGTTATAGCATGAATAAAAGACAATTATCATGAACAATGAAATATAATAATACTTTTATTATTGCCTTTAGGGCATATTTCCAACAGACTGTTGGGGAACGTTGCAGAAAATTAAAATTTTTCCTACGGTTTCACCAAGATCCATCTATGAGTTCATCTAAGCAACGAGTCTAGGGAGAGAGTTTGCATCTACATACCACTTGTAGATCGCGTGCGGAAGCTTGCAAGGTGATGATGTAGTCGTACTCGACGTGATCCAAATCACCAATGACCAGCGCCGAACGGACGGCACCTCCGCGTTCAACACACGTACGGGACGGGAGACGTCTCCTCCTTCTTGATCCAGCAAGGGGGAAGGAGAGGTTGATGAAGATCCAGCAGCACGACGGCGTGGTGGTGGATGCAGGGCGTCACAGCAGCAGGGCTTCGCCGAGACTACGAGGGAGAGACGTAACGGGGGGAGATGGAGGCGCCAGGGGCTGGTGTGTGAAGTCCCTCCTCTCCCCCACTATATATAGGGGTGCCAGGGGGGCGCCGGCCCTAGTAGATGAGATCTACTAGGGGGGCGGCGGCCTAGGGGAGGTTTCCCTCCCCCCCAAGGCACCTAGGGGTGCCTTCCACCACTAGGACTCCTCCTAGGGGGAAACCCTAGGCGCATGGGCCTATAGGGGCTGGTGCCCTTGGCCCATGAAGGCCAAGGCGCACCCCCTACAGCCCATGTGGCCCCCCGGGACAGGTGGCCCCACCCGGTGGGCCCCCGGGACCCTTCCGGTGGTCCCGGTACAATACCGATAACCCCGAAACTTGTCCCGATGCCCGAAATAGCACTTCCTATATATAATTCTTTACCTCCGGACCATTCCGGAACTCCTCGTGACGTCCGGGATCTCATCCGGGACTCCGAACAACATTCGGGTTTCTGCATATACATATCTTCATAACCCTAGCGTCACCGAACCTTAAGTGTGTAGACCCTACGGGTTCGGGAGACAAGCAGACATGACCGAGACGACTCTCCGGTCAATAACCAACAGCGGGATCTGGATACCCATGTTGGCTCCCACATGCTCCACGATGATCTCATCGAATGAACCACGATGTCGAGGATTTAATCAATCCCGTACGCTATTCCCTTTGTCTATCGATATGTTACTTGCCCGAGATTCGATCGTCGGTATCCCAATACCTCGTTCAATCTCGTTACCGGCAAGTCACTTTACTCGTACCATAATGCATGATCCCGTGACCAGACACTTGGTCACTCTGAGCTCATTATGATGATGCATTACCGAGTGGGCCCAGTGATACCTCTCCGTCATACGGAGTGACAAATCCCAGTCTTGATCCATGTCACCCAACAGACACTTTCGGAGATACCCGTAGTCTACCTTTATAGTCACCCAGTTACGTTGTGACATTTGGCATACCCAAAGCACTCCTACGGTATCCGGGAGTTACACGATCTCATGGTCTAAGGAAAAGATACTTTGACATTGGAAAACTCTAGCAAACGAACTATACGATCTTGTGCTATGTTTAGGGTTGGGTCTTGTCCATCACATCATTCTCCCAATGATGTGATCTCGTTATCAATGACATCCAGTGTCCATAGTCAGGAAACCATGACTATCTGTTGATCAACGAGCTAGTCAACTAGAGGCTCACTAGGGACATGTTGGTGTCTGTTATTCACACATGTATTACGATTTCCGGATAACACAATTATAGCATGAATAAAGACAATTATCATGAACAAGGAAATATAATAATAATGCTTTTATTATTGCCTCTAGGGCATATTTCCAACAAAGACTTGGGTGAAGTCTTTGCGATCTTGCTGTAAAAACAGAAACTTTTGCGATCACGAGAATAGCTGTCATTTTTTACAGAAGAGTGGTTTTAGGTTGATTCTTTTTTAAGATGATTAATAGACAAATTCCTCACATCCACCAACTTATTTCAGAATTTTTGGAGTTACATAAGTATTCGAAAGTTACAGGTTGCTACAGAATGTTCTGTTTTTGACAGATTCTTTTTTCGTGTGTCGTTTGATTATTTTGATGAATCTATGAGTAGTATCGGGGGGTATGGACCATAGAGAAGTTGGAATAAAGTAGGTTAAACACCAGAATAAATAAAGAATGAGTTCATTACAGTACCTTAAAGTGGTGGTTTATTTTCTTATACTAACGGAGCTCATGAGATTTTCTGTTGAAGTTTTGTGTTATGAAGTTTTCAAGTTTTTGGGTAAAGATTTGATGGATTTTGGAATAAGGAGTGGCAAGAGACTAATCTTGGGGATGCCCAAGGCACCCCAAGGTAAAGTTCAAGGACAACAAAATCCTAAGCTTGGGGATGCCCCGGAAGGCATCCCCTCTTTCGTCTTCATCTATCGGTAACTTTACTTGCGGCTATATTTTTATTCACCGAATGATATGTGTTTTGCTTGGAGCGTCTTGTATGATTTGAGTCTTTGCTGTTTAGTTTACCACAATCATACTTGCTGTACACACCTTTTGGGAGAGACACACATGAATCAGAATTTATTAGCATACTCTATGTGCTTCACTTATATCTTTTGAGCTAGATAATATTGCTCAAGTGCTTCACTTATATCTTTTTAGAGCTCGGTGGTGGTTTTATTTTATAGAAATTGTTGATCTCTCATGCTTCACTTATATTATTTTGAGAGTCTTTTAGAATAGCATGGTAATTTGCTTTGGTTATAAAATTAGTCCTAATATGATGGACATCCAAGATGGGTATAATAAAAACTTCCATATAAAGTGCATTGAATACTATGAGAAGTTTGATTCTTTATGATTGTTTTGAGATATGAAGATGGTGATATTAGAGTCATGCTAGTAGAGTAGTTGTGAATTTGAGAGATACTTGTGTTAAAGTTTGTGATTCCCGTAGCATGCACGTATGGTGAACCATTATGTGATGAAGTTGGAGCATGATTTATTTATTGATTATCTTCCTTATGAGTGGCGGTCGGGACGAGCGATGGTATTTTCCTACCAATCTATCCCCCTAGGAGCATGCGCGTAGTACTTTGTTTTGATAACTAATAAATTTTTGCAATAAGTATGTGAGTTCTTTATGCCTAATGTTGAGTCCATGGATTATACGCACTCTCACCCTTCCACCATTGCTAGTGTCGGTGTCAAAACCGGCGGATCTCGGGTAGGGGGTCCCGAACTATGCGTCTAGGCGGATGGTAACAGGAGACAAGGGACACGATGTTTTTACCCAGGTTCGGGCCCTCTCGATGGAGGTAAAACCCCACTCCTGCTTGATTAATATTGATGATATGGGTAGTACAAGAGTTGATCTACCACGAGATCAGAGAGGCTAAACCCTAGAAGCTAGCCTATGGTATCATTGTTGTTCGTCCTACGGACTAAAACTCCCCGGTTTATATAGACACCGGAGAGGGCTAGGGTTACACAGAATCGGTTACAATGGGGGGAGATCTACATATCGTATCGCCAAGCTTGCCTTCCATGCCAAGGAAAGTCCTATACGGACACGGGACGAAGTCTTCAATCTTGTATCTTCATAGTCCGGGAGTCCGCCAAAGGTCATAGTCCGGTCATCCGGACACCCCCTAATCCGGGACTCCCTCAGCTAGCCTCTCTAGTATCGCGCAACTTTTGCCGGTACCATAAACCCACCATATATCTTCCTCAAAACATCCACCATACCTACCTATTGCAGCATTTCCATAGCCATTCCGAGATATATTGCCATGCAACTTTCTACTGTTTTGTTTATTATGACACGCTCCATCATTGTCATATTGCCTTGCATGATCATGTAGTTGACATCGTATTTGTGGCAAAGCCACCGTTCATAAGTTTTCATACATGTCACTCTTGAAAAAATGTACATCCCGGTACACCGCCGGAGGCATTCACATAGAGTAATATTTTGTTCTAAGTATTGAGTTGTAATTCTTGACTTGTAAGTAAATAAAAGTGTGATGATCTTCATTATTAGAGCATTGTCCTAGAGAGGAAAGGATGATGGAGACTATGATTCCCCCACAAGTCGTATATTCCAATGACGGGCTTCCTCAAAAGTGCCCTAGGTCTTCGTGAGCAAGCAAGTTGGATGCACACCCACTTAGTTTCTTTTGTTGAGCTTTCATACACTTATAGCTCTAGTGCATCTGTTGCATGGCAATCCCTACTCACTCCCATTGATACGCCTAGTTGATGTGAGACTATCTTCTCCTTTTTGTCTTCTCCACAACCACCATTCTATTTCACCTATAGTGATATGTCCATTGCTCACGCTCATGTATTGCGTGAAGATTGAAAATGTAGCGACCAGACCTCAAACAGTCTTATCTCTGTGCATCAATGTCATCCCTGGATCGGTAATGTTGACACGCGCAGTACTCGAGGATTTATAACAGAGTAGCAATCACACACTTATTACATCGAATGTCTCAGAAGAGAACCTATTACACAAATATGGCTTAAGGCCATCTAAAAACGGTAACAGCAGAAGGCTTGGAAGACAAAGTGAGTCCATCAACTCCAATGGCATAGCTGAGTGAAAGACAACGACCTATGGCACCTTATTCGTCGTCTGAAAAGTCTGCAACATGATATGTTGCAGCCTGAAATGGGTCAGCACATGGAATATGCTGGCAATGTAACACATAGAGTAATGAACAGAATAAATGCTATCACTACATGCAATATGGCTGGTGGAAAGCTCTATGGTTACAGTTTTGCATAAAGCCAATTTTTTCCTACAACAAAGGAAATAAATTTTATTTAACTATCATGGTGGTTGTTAAACATTGAGAAGGTTCCTCCAACTCAATCCCAATTAAGCATCATCATTAAACCCAATCAATTTATTTAAGTAACATGATGAGTTCAACATGATAATCCAAGAACCAGACACTCAAGATGTCCATAACCGGGGACATGGCTAACCATGATTAGTTTGTACAATCTGTAGAGGTTTGCGCACTCCTCCGTTGGATTTCTCACACTACATGGTGCTTGAGAAACGGATGACCGAGACACATTCTTTCAGAAACATTAACTCTTTACTCTGGATGGACAGTTACACCTACTTTCCCCTACATCTGCTAGCACACGGAAGTTTCTAGCATGAATAATCTTATGATCCCTTTGAGCCTGGGTGGCGGACCTTATTATGATCACACGGAACCCCGGGATATCCTAGGACAACACTGGATTCTCCAGGTGCCCACAAGCAATACACCCAAATGTGTATTTAAGTAGCCACCTTAAGTTAACCACTAATTAGCAATACTCACATCTTTCATGGATACACTCACCCAAACCACGTCTACGAGCATAGCATAACAATATAGGTATATCGTAGATGTAACTCCCAAAGGTTTGATAATAAACAGGGCAATAGGTTCTACCTCGTCAACTACTTCCCAGCACCCACATGTTAAACAGATCCTAACCATGCAATGTTTGAGGATTGATCTAATGCAATAAAACTGGGTAGTAAAGAGGTATGATCAAAGTGCTACTTGCCTTGCTGATGATCCGTGAAACCTAGAGACTCGTAGTAGCACACTTCGCACTCCGCGTACTCTATCGCAAACAAACAATAACATACATAAGCACTCAACTAAAAGCACGGGTAAAACTCAAACAAAACAGATCTAACCAGAAAGTTCAACTTAAGAACTCCAGTTTGCAAAAAGGAATCAAATCAAACAAAACAACGAAACTCAAACTGCGGAAGAAACAAGATCCGTTTACTAATCTCGAGTAAAGTCAAATTTTACGGTACCAAAATCTTGTTCAAGTGGATTAAATAGAAAGAGGGCTTCAAGACGAAGATCTAGGCGCTTGAATTGCCTGATTCTGATAAACGAGCTAAAAGATAAACTAAAACTAAGATCTAGGCTAAAATCGCGATCAAAAATAATCACGGAAAAAACCTGGAAAAAGAAAACTGACGAATAGGCTAACGAATGAACGTTCGCTGTTTGTGGCTAACGGGTTAACGCTATTCGTTAAAACGAACGTACAGAGGAACATCCGCTATTTAACTAAACCGAGAAAACCGAACCGATCTAATAAAAAACGGATCTAGGTTTTCGAAATAAAATCGAACGGTTTAAAAAAAACCGGCGGCTACCTCAAAAAAACGCGACAGTGACGACGTGTACTCCGGAGACAGTGACGGCGGCAGCGGGTTCCCGCGGCTGCAGCGGCGCGAGGCGGCGGCGCGGCGAGGCTGGCGGCGGCGACGGGCGCGGGTGGAGGCGGCGACGGGGCTGGCTAGGGTTTCGGCCCGGCCGGGCTCGTGGCTTATAAGGGCCGGCCGGGCTAGTGTCCAGGTCGGACACAGCCCGGTTAGGTCGGTGGGATTTTTTTTAAATAATTCCGTGCAGAAAAACAAAGAAAAGAAATACTAAACGGACTCCAAAAAACCTGAAATAAATTTACACCATCCTCTAAAAATACGCCACACAAGATGAACATTTATTTGGGACTCTAATGCAATTTGAAAAAATGCATTTTTTCCTAATTCAAATAAAATAGCAATAAAACTCCTAATAAGAATACTTATTTGATTTTAATATTTTTCCACCAATATTTCTTTAATTTGGGAAAGTCATTTTGTCCCCTCTCTTTTATTTTATATTTGAAATATACTGAGGGAAAAATAATTAAAACCAAACGATCCTCTTTTCAAAATTTGAGAAAACTCAAATATGAAAATAACGAAATCCACAACTCTCTCCGCAGGTCCTTGAGTTGCGTAGAATTTCTAGGATCAACCAAAAATGCAATAAAATATGATATGCATTGATGATCTAATGTATAACATTCCAAATTGAAAATTTGAGATGTTATAAACCTACCCCCCTTAAGATGAATCTCGCCCTCGAGATTTGGGTTGGCTAGAAAATAGGTGTGTGTGGTCCTTCTGTAGGTCTTCCTCTCTTTCCCAGGTTGCTTCCTCCTCGGTATGGTGGCTCCACTGAACTTTGCAAAACTTGATAACCTTGCTGCGCGTGACTCGACTGGCAAACTCGAGAATCTTCACGGGTTTCTCCTCATAAGTCAAATCGCTATCCAACTAAATTGCTTCCAGTGGCACTGTGTCTCTTAGAGGAATATCAACCATCTCTGTGTGGCACTTCTTTAACTGGGAAACGTGGAACACATCGTGAACTCCTGACAATCCTTCAGGCAACTTCTCCAATACGTTCCAAAACTTTGTTTGGTCCCACAAAATGTGGTGCTAACTTTCCCTTAACTCCAAAACTCTTAACTCCTCGAAGTGGGGACACACGAAGATATACTCTGTATCCGACTTTGTAAACTGTCTCCTTGCATTTAGGATCTGCATAGCTCTTCTGCCTGAACTGGGCTACTTTGAGTCTATCGCGTATCAGCTTAACCTTCTCTTCCGACTCTTTAATCAAATCCGGTCCAAACAACTGATGATCTCCTACTTCATCCCACAACAACGGTGTCCTGCACCTACTTCCGTACAAGGCTTCGGAAGGGGCCATCTTCAAACTGGCTTGATAGTTGTTGTTGTAAGAGAACTCGGCATACTGCAAATTGTCGTCCCAACTAGATCCATAGTCTAGCGCACAAGCTCTCAACATGTCCTCCAGAATCTGATTGACTCTCTCGGTGTGTCCATCTGTCTGCGGATGAAAGGCTGTACTGAAATCTAGCCTAGTACCCAAAGTTTCATGCAACTGATTCCAGAACTTTGAGGTAAACTATGTTCCTCTATATGATACAATGGTCCTCGGAACTCCATGCAGACATATGATCCTAGTCATGTATATCTTTTCCAACTTAGCACTTGTATAGGTGGTCTTTACCGGGATGAAATGAGCTACCTTCGTCAACCGATCGACTACAACCCATATCGAGTCATAGCCTGAACGAATCCTGGGCAATCCCGTGATAAAATCCATGCCAAGCTTGTCCCACTTCCATTCGGGTATTGGCAATGGCTGTAGCAATCCCGCTGGCTTCTAATGCTCTGCATTCACTCTCTGACAAACATCACATATGGCTACATACTCCGCAATATCCTTATTCATTCCGGTCCACCAGAAACTGTCCTTCAAATCCAGATACATCTTGGTATTTCCTGGGTGAATCGAATATGGCGAATCATGGGCCTCCTGTAGAATCAACTTCCTGATCTCGGGGTCATTAGGCACATATACGTGGTCCTCAAACCATACAGTATCGTGCTCATCCTCACGAAATCCTTTGGCCTTTCCTTTACCCATCCTTTCATTTATCTTGGCAATCTCCTTGTCAGACTTCTGAGCTTCTCTGATCTTATCCATCAAAGTAGACTAAACTTCCAACGCTGCTACATAACCTCTCGGAACTATTTCCAAACATAGCTCATAAAGATCCTCTGCTAACTCCTTGGGTAATTCCCCGGTTATGAGCGTATTGAAATGACTCTTGCGACTCAACGCATCGGCTACTACATTAGCCTTTTTGGGATGATAATGCAACTTCATATCATAATCCTTAATGAGCTCCAATCATCTCCTTTGCCTGAGATTCAACTCCTTCTGCGTGAAGATGTACTTCGAACTCTTATGATCCATGTACACCTCACAATGGTTTCCGATGAGAAAATGTCTCCATGTCTTCAACGCATGTACTGCGGCTGCTAATTCCAAATCATGGGTAGCATAATTCAACTCATGTGGTTTAAGCTGTCGTGAGGCATATGAAACAACTCTTCCATCCTGCATGAGCACTACTCCAAGTCCTTGATGTGAAGCGTCGCAATACACTTGATAATCCTTCCATTGATCTGGAAGAATCAACACTGGGGCTGTAACCAAACGTTTCTTCAACTCCTGAAAACTAGCCTCACACTCCTCAGTCCATTTGAACTTGGTGTCCTTCTTCAGCAACTCCGTCATAGTTTTCGCAATCTTAGAGAAATTCTCAATGAACCTCCTGTAATATCCAGCGAGTCCAAGAAAACTCCAGATCTCCCCAATAGATGTGGGTGCTTCCCAATTTGTCACAGTAACAACCTTGGTGGGGTCTACTGCTATCCCTTCTCCGGAGATAACATGTCCGAGGAATCCCACTTCCTTCAACCAAAACTCACATTTGCTGAACTTGGCATATAGCTGGTGTTCCCTGAGCTTCTCGAGAACCAAACGCAAATGTTCTTTATGCTCCTCTTCATTCTTTGAGTAGACCAGAATATCGTCAATGAATACTACGACGAACTTGTCCAAAAACTCCATAAACACCTTGTTCATCATGTTCATGAAATAGGCAGGTGCGTTAGTCAGACCAAATGACATAACTGTATACTCATATAGCCCATACCTTGTGGTAAAAGTTGTCTTAGGTATATCCTGCTCTCGAATCTTCAGTTGATGGTATCCTGATCACAGATCGATCTTAGAAAATAGTTTAGCTCCTTGCAGCTGGTCAAACAAATCATTGATCATCGGCAGCGGGTACTTGTTCTTGATCGTCACCTCATTCAACGCATGATAATCAACAACCATCCTTAACTATCCAGCCTTCTTCTCCACTAGAAGTACTGGTGATCCCCAAGGTGACAAACTTGGTCGAATGAATCCTTTATCCAATAACTCCTTAATCTGCTTCTTAATCTCCTCCAAATCCTGTGCGGGCATCCGATATGGTCTCTTAGATATTGGCCCGGTGCCTGGCAAAAGTTCAATCAAAAACTCAATGTCTCTATCTGGCGGCATGCCTGGCAACTCCTCGAGAAATATGTCGGGGAAATCCTTCACCACTGGTACTTCCTCCTGTACAACTCCTGATAAGGAATTTACTTGAGTCCTCTTTGGTACATGCTGGGATACATACCTAATCCTTCTTCCTTCTAGGGTGGTGTGCATAATCGACTTACTGGCGCAATCAATGTTTCCTCCATACATCGATAGCCAATCCATGCCCAGAATCACATCCAATCCTTGCGACTCTAGAATTATCAGATCCGAGGGGAAAATATGCCTACCTATGGTCAATGGCATATGAAAACATCCTTTACTTGCCATATGTTCCGCTCCTGGTGAACTTACTAACATAGGTGTTCTAAGAACTTTGGTGGGAAACTTATACTAATCCACAAATCCCCTTAATATGCATGAATGCGATGCACGAGTATCAAAAAGAACGATTGCAGTAAATGACTTAACCAAAAAACTTACCTATTACTGCATCCGACTGTGCTTCAACCTCCTCCACACTAACGTGGTTCACTTGTCCCCTGTTGAAAGGGTTGGGCTTCTTCCCAGTGCTTCCATTGCCATTTCCGTTCTTAGCTTCAGAGCACTTCGTGGAGTAATGTACATTCTTCCCGCACTTGAAACAAGTAATGTGACTTAGATCCTTCTTGGCGGGCGTTGCTGGGTTCGAACGGTTCTGACCATTGCTCCCTCCATTCCCATTCCCATTCTTGGGGCCACTATGGTTATGCGGAATCCCTCCATTAGAATTATGGCCTCCATGGTTATAGTGAATGTGTCCTCCTGAGTTCGGGGTGAGAATTATGGCCTCCATGGTTATAGTGAATGTGTCCTCCTGAGTTCGGGGTGAAACGGGGTTTTTGCTGAGCTCCAGAATTGTACCTCCCTTGTCCATACTTCCTCTTGCGGCTGTCTATCTGCTGTTGCTTCCCTTTAATCATAAGTGCTCTATCTACCAACTCCTGGTAGTTATTGAAGTTTGCCAGCATCAACTGCATGCTCAGCACATCATTCAGTCCTTCCAGAAACTTCTCCTACTTAACAGCATTAGTAGCAACATCATCCGAGGCATAACGTGCTAACTTACTAAAGTCATCCACATACTGGCCCACTGTGCGTCCTCCTTGGCGCAAGTTACAAAACTCACGCTTCTTCATGGCCATAGCTCCTGCTGAAACATGGGCAGTGCGGAAAGCCTGCTGAAACTGATCCCATGTGACAGTGTCGATGGGGTAAGTGGCTGTGAAATTCTCCCACCTCCCCATGATGTTGCGGGTCCATCAAGCTGGTGTGCGGCAAAATGCACTCTCTCCGCTTCTGTACATCCTGCGGTGGTCAGCTCCCTTCCAATCTTGTGGAGCCAATCATCTGCAACAATCAGCTTAGTGCTACTAGAAAACACCGACGGATTCAGCCTTAGGAAACAGGCTAAGTGATCAACATGTGGTGGTGGTGGTGGGTTGTTGTTGTTGTTGCCTTGGTTCTGATTCTGGAATAGTAGCTACATCAGGGTATTCTACTGCTGGATCAACTGGGTGAGCTCCGGTGGGAAAGCAAATCCATTGTCATGTCTCGGAGGCATCTGATAGGTTTAAAAAAGGTGAGAAAACAGAATAGAATGAGGTCTAGAGGGAAAAATACTACCCATATGCTCATGAGACAAACACAATCAATATCACTTCAATCAATTCAAGCAAGGGCATACAATCGGTCTAACTATCGTTACAAAAGTGCTCAGACTATACTATATACATGGGGAAATACTACTACCGATATGGTGGTCGACTAGAAAGTTTGATCAATGGAAGACTCCATGATATCTGCTTCAGCTTCATCAACATAGTCATCATCGCTATCGTCGGGGTCCGAGTCATTGTCATCGATGATGATGTAGTCCTTGGATTCGTCGTCATCTCCTCCTGGTGCGGGGTCTCCCATGAATACTCCCAGCTTCCTTGTCAGGTCGTCATTCTTCTCCACGAGTATCGTCATTTCCCCCTCATATCCATCGCGTGTAGACTTGAGTTCTTCCTCCAGTTCCAAAATATTGGTCATTGCCTTCTTCAGATCTATCATGCATGCGCACATCTGGTTCTCCTGGCGGCGAATGTGCTGGTTTAACTCCTAGATGAATGCTGCAATAGATCTGTCCCTCCTGGTGTTGATCATCTCCCATTGCTCATCTCGGCACCCACAAATCTGGTAGATAGTATCCTTGAGATCCTTGTGGTAAACTTCTCCAATGCGTCCCATGGTGATGTGGGCTGCCATGCTCTTTCCTAGACTCCAGGTTGGTGCATCAAAGGAAAACTCTATGGGCTTAGTGACTGGCATGAACGTCCTTCCTGGAATTTGTACTTGAATCATCCAACGCTCTTCTTCTGGTAAAGTGGCGATGTGGGTCCCGATGAAGCTTGGTATTCCTATGTTCAAGTACCTAGTGACTTCCTTCAAGTGTCGTCCAAAAGGTGTGTCTTCATCCGGTTGCGCGAACTTGTTCCTTGCATCCGCCATCCTATAGAGTAGAAAAGGGAGAGGAGTCAGAAATGAGTAGAGAAGAGTGTACTATGGTCTTAGCTTAGTGGTCGTGTCCTACAGTCAGTGTGTGCCCTGATACCATCTTGTAGTGACCGGACCTCAAATAGTCTGATTTCTGTGCATCAGTGTCATCCCTGGATCGGTAATGCTAACACGCACAGTCCTCGAGGATTTATAACAGAGTAGCAATCACACACTTATTACATCGAATGTCTCAAAAGAGAACTTATTACACAAATATGGCTTAAGGCCATCTAAGAATGATAACGGCGGAAGGCTTGGAAGATAAAGTGAGTCCATCAACTCCAACGGCATAGCTGAGTGAAAGACAACGACCTATGGACCTTACTCGTCGTCTGAAAAGTCTGCAACATGATATGTTGCAGCCCGGAATGGGTCAGCACATGGAATATGTTGGTAATGTAACACATAGAGTAATGAACAGAATAAATGCTATCACTACATGCAATATGGCTGGTGGAAAGCTCTATGGTTACAGTTTTGCATAAAGACAATTTTTCCCTACAACAAAGGAAATAAATTTTATTTAACTATCATGGTGGTTGTTAAACATTGAGAAGGTTCCTCGAACTCAATCCCAATTAAGCATCATCATTAAACCCAATCAATTTATTTAAGTAACGTGATGAGATCAACATTATAATCCAAGAACCAGATACTCAAGATGTCCATAACCGGGGACACGGCTAACCATGATTAGTTTGTACACTCTACAGAGGTTTGCGCACTTTTCCCCACAAGACTCGATCTCCTCCGTTGGATTTCTTGCACTACATGGTGTTTGAGAAATGGATGACCGAGACACAGTCTTTCAAAAACATTAACTCTTTACTCTGGATGGACAGTTACACCTACGTACTTTCCCATACATCTGCCAGCCCACCACTGAAAGAGGTCATGTGTAGCGACCAGTCCTCAAACAATCTGATCTCTGTGCATCAGTGTCATCCTTGGACCGATAATGCTGACACGCACATTACTTGAAGGATTTATAACAGAGTAGCAATCACACACTTATTAAATCGAATGCCTCAAAAGAGAACTTATTACAATAATATGGCTTAAGGCCATCTAAGAACGATAGCAGCGGAAGGCTTGGAAGATAAAGTGAGTCCATCAACTCCAGCGGCATAGCTGAGTGAAAGGACGCGACCTAAGGCACCTTATTCATCGTCTGAAAAGTCTGCAACATGAACGTTGCAGCCCGAAAACGGGTCAGCACATGGAATATGCTGGCAATGTAGCACATAAGGAGTAATGAACAGATAATTGCTATCACTACATGCAATATGGCTGGTGTAAAGCTCTATGGTTACAGTTTTGCAAAAAGCCAATTTTTTCCTACAACAAAGGTATAAATTTATTTACCTATCATGGTGGTTGTTAAACATTGAGAAGGTTCACCCAACTCAATCTCAATTAAGCATCATCATTAAACCCAATCAAATTATTTAAGTAACATGATGAGATCCATACGATAATCCAAGAACCAGACACTCAAGATGTCCATAACCGGCGACACGGCTAACCATGATTTGTTTGTACACTCTGCAGAGGTTTGCACACTTTTCCCCACAAGACTCGATCTCCTCCGTTGAATTTCTCGCACTACATGATGTTTGAGAAACGGATGACCGAGACATAGTCTTTCAGAAGCGTTAGCACCTTACGATGGGTAGACAGTTACACCTACTTTCCCCTACATCTGCTAGTCTACCACTGTAAGAGTTCACACGACTTAATCAACTATGCTAGAGCCCATAATAGCTTGTGGCTGCACACGGAAGTTTCTAGCATGAATAATCTTATGATCCCTTTGAGCCTGGGTGGAGGTCCATAGGAGAATCACACGGTACCCCGGGATTTCCAAAAAGACAGACAACACTAGGTTCCCCAGGTGCCTCAATCCACCCAGATGTGTATTTAAGTTGCCACCTTAACTTAACCATTAATTAACAATACTCACATCTGTCATGGATACACTCACCCAATCCACGTCTACTAGCATAGCATAGCAATATAAGCAGTACGTAGAAGTAACTCCCAAAGGTTTGGTAATAAACAAGTGAATAGGTACTACCTCATCTACTTCCCAAAACCCACATATTAAATCAGAACCTAATCATGCAATGTGTGATGGATTGATCTAATGCAATAAAACTGGGTAGTAAAGAGGTATGATCAAAGTGTTACTTGCCTTGCTGATGATCCGCAAAATCTAGAGACTCGTAGTAGCACGCTTCGCACTCCGGGTACTCTATCGCAAACAAACAAGCATACAATAAGCAATCAACCTAAAGCACGTGTAAAACTCAAATAAGAGATCTAACCAGAAGGTCCAACTTAAGAACTCCGGTTTGCAAAAAGAATCAAATCAAACGAAACAACGAAACTCAAACTGCAAAAGAAACAAGCTCCGATTACTAATCTGGACTTAAGTCAAATTTTACAGTACCAAAATCTTGTTTAATATGGCTAAACAGAAAGAGGGATTCGAACGAAACTCTAGGCGCTTGAATTGCCTAATTCCGACAAACGAGTGAAAATATAAACTAAATCTAAGATTCAGGCTGAAATCGTGATCGAAAATAATCGCGGATAAACCCTGGAAAAAAGAAAAGTGACGAACAGGCTAACGAACGAACATTCGCTGCCTGCGGCTAAACGATGAAAACCGTTCGTTAAAACGAACGAATGAGCAAATGCTCGCTAAATAACTAAACCGAAAAAAAACTAAAACCGATCTAAAAAAGCGAAAACTATGTTTTACGAAATAAACCGAACGGTTTATTCCACAAAACCGGCGGCTACCTCGAAAAACACGTCGACAGCGGCGGCAGAAACTCCGGCGAGGGCGGTGAGCTCCGGCGTGGCGGCGCAGGCTCCGTCGAGGCGGCGCGATGGTGCGGGCGGCGGCGCGGGTTGCGGCGGCAGCGAGATGCGGCGACGGCGGGCGGCGGCGCGGCCTATGGCGGCGGAAGGCGCGGGATGTGGCGGCGGCGGGCGCGGGTGGAGGCGAGGCGGGGTTGGCTAGGGTTCGGCCCGGTCGGGCCCCGAGGTTTATAAAGGCCGGCCGGGCTAGTGTCCAGGTCGGACACGGCCCGGTTAGGTCGGTATCTTTTTTTTAATAATTCCGCGACCGAAAAACAAAAAAATAAATACTAAAGTGACTCCAAAAATCCTGAAATAAATTTTCCCATCCTCTAAAAATAAGGCGGACCGGGTGAACATTTATTTGGGGCTCTAATGCAATTTTGAAAAACACATATTTTTCCTAATTTAAATAAAATAGCAATAAAACTCTGAATAAAATTCTTATTTGATTTTAATATTAAATCTCCAATATTTCTTTATTTTGGGAAAGTTATTTTATCCCCTCTCTTATATTTTTCATAAAAGAAATATTCGAAGAGAAAATAATTAAAATCAAATGATCCTCTTTTCAAAATTTGAGAAAACTCAAATATGAAAATAACGACATCCCCAACTCTCTCCGCAGGTCCTTGAGTTGCTTAGAATTTCTAGGATCAAGCCAAAATGCAATAAAATATGATATGCAATGATGATCTAATGTATAACATGCCAAATTGAAAATTTGGGATGTTATAAACCTACCCCCCTTAAGATGAATCCCGCCCTCGAGATTCGGGTTGGCTAGAAAATAGGTGAGGTGGTCCTTCTGTAGGTCTTCCGCTTGCTCCCAGGTTGCTTCCTCCTCGGTATGATGGCTCCACTGAACTATGCAGAATTTGATAACTTTGTTGCGTGTGACTCGGCTGGCAAACTCGAGGATCTTCACTGGTTTCTCCTCGGGTCAAATCGCTATCCAACTGAATTGCTTCCAGTGGCACTGTATCTCTCAGAGGAATATCGGCCATCTCTGCGTGGCACTTCTTTAACTGAGAAACGTGGAACACGTCATGAACTCCTGACAATCCTTCGGGCAACTCCAATTTGTAAGCAACTTCTCCCATACGTTCCAAAACTTTGTATGGTCCCACAAATCGTGGTGCTAGCTTTCCCTTAACTCCAAAACGCTTAATTCCTCGAAGTGGGGACACCTAAAGATATACTCTATCTCCGACTTCATAAACTGTCTCCTTGCATTTTGAATATGCATAGCTCTTTTGCTTGGACGTGGCTACTTTGAGTCTATCGCGGATCAACTTAACCTTCTCTTTAGACTCTTTAATTAAATCTGGTCCAAATAACTGGCAGTCTCCAACTTCATCCCACAGCAACGGGGTCCTACACCTCCTTTCGTACAAGGCTTCGAAAGGAACCATCTTCAAACTGGCTTGATAGCTGTTATTGTAAGAGAACTCTGCATATGGCAGATTGTCGTCCCAACTAGATCCATAGTCTAGCGCACAAGCTCTCAACATGTCCTCCAAAATCTGATTTACTCTCTCAGTCTATCCATGTGTCTGCGGGTGGAAAGCTATACTGCACTCTAGCCTGGTTCCCAAAGTTTCATGCAACTGATTTCAAAACTTTGAGGTAAATTGGGTTCCTCTATCTGAAACAATGGTCCTCGGAACTCCTTGCAGACATATGATCATAGTCATATAAATCTTGGCCAACTTTTCACTGGTGTAAGTGGTCTTCACTGGGATGAAATGAGCTACCTTCGTCAATCGATCGACTACAACCCATATCGAGTCATAGCCTGAACGAGTCCTGGGCAGTCCCGTGATAAAGTCCATGCGTAGCTTATCCCACTTCCATTTGGGTATCGGCAATGGTTGCAGCAATCCTGCTGGCTTCTGATGCTCGGGCTTCACTCTCTGACAAACATCACAAATTGCTACATACTCCGCAATATCTTTCTTCATTCCGGTCCACCAGAAACTGTTCTTCAAAGCCAAATACATCTTGGTATTTCCTGGGTGAATTGGGTATGGAGAATCATGGGCCTCCTGCAATATCAACTTCCTGATCTCCGGATCATTGGGCACATAAATGCGGTCCTCAAACCATAGGGTATCATGTTCGTCCTCATGAAATCCCTTAGCTTTTCCTTTGCTCATTCTTTCCTTTATCTCGACAATCTCCTTGTCCGTCTTCTGAGCTTCTCTGATCTTAGCCATCAAAGTAGACTGAACTTTCAATGCTGCTACATAGCCTCTTGGAACTATCTCCAAACATAGCTCACGAAGATCTTCTGCTAATTCCTTGGGTAACTCTCCGGTCAAGAGTGTATTAACATGGCTCTTATGGCTCAACGCATCAACTACTACGTTAGCCTTTCCGGGGTGATAATGCAGCTTCATATCATAATCTTTGATGAGCTCCAACCATCTCCTTTGCCTGAGATTCAGCTCCTTCTGCGTGAAGATATACTTCAAGCTCTTGTGATCCATGTACACCTCACAGTGATTTCCGATGAGGAAATGTCTCCACGTCTTCAATGCATGCACTACAGCTGCTAGTTCCAAATCATGCGTAGCATAATTTAGCTCATGTGGTTTAAGCTGTCTTGAGGCATATGAGACAACTCTTCCATCCTGCATAAGCACTGCTCCAAGTCCTCGACGAGAAGCGTCGCAATACACCTGGTACTCCTTGCGTTGATCTGGAAGAATCAACACTAGAGCTGTAACCAAACGTTTCTTCAACTCCTGAAAACTGGCCTCACATTCCTCGGTCAAATTGAACTTAGTATCCTTCTTCAACAATTCCGTCATGGGCTTTGCAATCTTGTAAAAATTCTCAATGAACCTTCTATAGTATCCAGCGAGTCCAAGAAAACTCCAGATCTCTCCAACTGTCGTGGGTGCTTCCCAATTGGTCACAGTGACAACCTTGGTGGGGTCTACTACTATTCCTTCTCCGGATATAACATGTCCGAGGAATCATACTTCCTTCAACAAAAATTCACACTTGTTGAACTTGGCATATAGCTGATGTTCTCTGAGTTTCCCAAGTACCAAACGCAAATGTTCCTTATGTTCTTCTTCATTCTTCGAGTAGACTAGTATGTCATCAATGAACACCATGACGAACTTATCCAAAAACTCCATAAATACTTTGTTCATCATGTTCATGAAATAGGCAGGTGCGTTAGTCAGACCAAATGACATAACGATATACTCATATAGCCCATACCTTGTGGTAAAAGGTGTCTTAGGTATATCCTGCTCTCGAATCTTCAGCTGGTGGTATCCCGATCGCAGATCGATCTTGGAAAATACTTTAGCTCCTTGCAATTAGTAAAATAGATGATTGATCATGGGCAGTGGGTACTTGTTCTTGATCGTCACCTCATTCAATCCACGATAATCAACAACCATCCTCAACGCCTTCTTCTCCACTAGAAGCATTGGCGATCCCCAAGGTGACGAACTTGGGCGAATATAACCTTTATCCAGTAGCTCTTTAATCTGCTTCTTAATTTCCTCCAAATCCTTTGCGGGCATCCTGTACGGTCTCTTAGATATTGGCCCTGTGCCCGGCAAAAGTTCAACCAAAAACTCAATGTCTCTATCCGGTGGCATGCCTGGCAACTCCTCTGGAAATACGTCAGGGAAATCCTTCACCACTGGTACTTCCTCCTATACAACTCCTGATAAGGAATTCACTTGAGTCCTCTTCGGCACATGTCGGGATACATACCTAATCCTTCTTCCTTCTGGGGTTGTGAGCAAAATTGACTTACTAGCACAGTCGATGTTTCCTCCATACATCAATAGCCAATCCATACCCAGAATCACATCCAATCCTTGCGATTCCAAAATTATCAGGTCCAAAGGGAAAACATGCCTACCTATGGTTAATGGCATCTGAAAACATCCTTGACTTGCCATATACTCCACTCCCAGCGAACTTACTAACATAGGTGTTCTAAGAACCTTAGTGGGCAATTTATACTTATCCACAAATCCCCTTGATATGTATGAATGCGATGCACCAGTATCAAAAAGAACGTTTGCAGTAAATGTCTTAACCAAAAACTTACCTATTACTACATCCGGCTGTGCTTCAACCTCCTCCACACTAACATGGTTCACTTGTCCCCTGTTGAAAGGGATGGGCTTCTTCCCAGAGCTTCCATTGCCATTTCCATTCTTAGCTTCAGGACATTCATTGGCATAATGTCCGGTCTTCTGGCACTTGTAGCAAGTAACATGACTTAGATCCTTCTTGGAGGGCGTTGCTGGGTTGGAACGGTTCTGACCATTGCTTCCTCCATTCCCATTCCCATTTTTGGGGCCACTATGGTTGTGCGGAATCCCTCCATTGGAATTATGGCCTCCATGGTTATGGTGAATGTGTCCTCCCGAGTTCGGGGTAAAACGGGGTTTCTGCTGAGCTCCCGAATTGTACTTTCCTTGTCCATACTTCCTCTTGCGGCTGTCTATCTGTTGCTGCTTCCCTTCAATCATGAGCGCTCTATCTACCAACTCCTGGTAGTTGTTGAAGTTTGCCACCATCAACTGCATGCTCAGCTCATCATTCAGTCCTTCTAGAAACTTCTCCTGCTTAGTGGGATCCATAGCAACATCATCTGGGGCATAACGTGCTAGCTTACTAAAGTCATCCACATACTGGCCTACTGTGCGTCCTCCTTGACGCAAGTTGCGAAACTCGCGCTTCTTCATGGCCATTGCTCTAGCTGAAACACGGGCAGTCGGAAACACCTGTTGAAACTGGTCCCATGTGACAGTGTCGATGGGGTAAGTGGTTGTGAAATTCTCCCACCATGATGCTGCGAGTCCATCAAGCTGGTGTGCGGCAAAACACACTTTCTCCGCATATGTGCATCCTGCAGTGGTCAACTCCCTTCCAATCTTGCGGAGCCAATCATCTGCAACAATCGGCTCGGTGCTACTGGAAAACACCGGCGGATCCAGCCTTAAGAAACGAGCTAAGTGATCAATAGGTGGTGGTGGTTGTGGGTTGTTGTTGTTCCTCTGGTTCTGATTCTGGACTAGTAGCTGCATCAGGGTATTCTGTTGCTGGATCAACTGGGTGAGCTCCGATGGGAAAGCAAATCCATTGTCACGTCTCGGAGGCATCTGGTAGGTTTAGAAAAGATGAGAAAAATAGAATAGAATGAGATCTAGAGGGAAAACACTACCCATATGCTCATGAGACAAACACAATCAATTTCACTCAATCACTTCAAACAAAGGCATACAATCGGTCTAACTATCGTTACAAAAGTGCGTGGACTATACTATATACATGGGGAAATACTACTACTGATATGTTGGTCGACTAGAAATTTTGATCGGTGGAAGACTCCATGATATCTGCTCCAGCTTCATCAACATAGTCATCATCGCTATCGTCGGGGTCTGAGTCGGTGTCGTCAATGATGATGTAGTTCTCCGGACAGGTGGAATCGTCATCTTCTCCTCCTGGCGCGGGGTCTCCCATGAACACTCCTAGCTTCCTTGTCAAATCGTCATTTTTCTCCACGAGTATCGTCATTTCCTCCTCATATCCATTGTGTGTAGACTTGAGTTCTTCTTCCAGCTCCGTGATCCTGGTCATTGCCTTCTTCAGATCTATAATGCCTGCGCACATCTCATTCTCCTGGCGACGAATGTGCTGGTTTAACTCCTGGATAAAAGCTGCAATGGATCTATCCTTCCTGGTGCCGATCATCTCCCGTTGCTCATCTCGATGCCCACAAATCTGGTAGATAGTATCCTTGAGATCCTTATGGTAAACTTCTCCAATGTGTCCCATGGCGATGTGGGCTGCCATGCTCTTTCCTAGGCTCCAGGTTGGTGCATCAAAGGAAAACCCTATGGGCTCAGTGATTGGCATGAACGTCCTTCCTAGAACTTGAACTTGTATCATCCAACGCTCCTCTTCTGGCATAGTGGCGATGTAGGTCCAGGTGAAGCTTGGTATTCCTATGCTCAGGTACCTAGTGACTTCCTTCAAGTGTCGTTCAAAAGGTGTATCTTCATCCGGTTGTGCAAACTTGTTCCTTGCATCCGCCATCCTATAGAGTAGAAAAGGGAGAGGAGTCAAAATGAGTAGAGAAGAGTGTACTATGGTCCTTGCTTAGTGGTCGTGTCCAATAGTCAGCGTGTGCTCTGATACCATCTTGTAGCGACCAGACCTCAAACAGTCTGATCTTTGTGCATCAGTGTCATCCCTGGATCGGTAATGTTGACACACACAATACTTGAAGGATTTATAACAGAGTAGAAATCACACACTTATTACATTGAATGTCTCAAAAGAGAACTTATTACAATAATATGGCTTAAGGCCATCTAAGAACGATAACAGCGGAAGGCTTGGAAGATAAAGTGAGTCCATCAACTCGAGCGGCATAGCTGAGTGAAAGGTCACGACCTAAGGCACCTTATTCATCGTCTAGAAAGTCTGCAACATAAACGTTGCAGCCCAAAAACGGGTCAGCACATGGAATATGCTGGCAATGTAACACATAAGGAGTAATGAACAGATAATTTCTATCACTACATGCAATATGGCTGGTGTAAAGCTCTATGGTTACAGTTTCGCAAAAAGCCAATTTTTCCCTACAACAAAGGAATAAATTTATTTAACTATCATGGTGGTTGTTAAACATTGAGAAGGTTCACCCAACTCAATCCCAATTAATCATCATCATTAAACCCAATCAAATTATTTAAGTAACATGATGAGATCCATACGATAATCCAAGAACCAGACACTCAAGATGTCCATAACCGGGGACACGGCTAACCATGATTAGTTGTACACACTGCAGAGGTTTGCGCACTTTTCCCCACAAGACTCGATCTCCTCCGTTGAATTTCTCGCACTACATGATGTTTGAGAAATGGATGGCCGAGACACAGTCTTTCAGAAGCGTTAGCACCTTACGATGGGTAGAAGTTACACCTACTTTCCCCTACATCTGCTAGTCTACCACTGTAAGAGTCCACACGACTTAATCAACTATGCTAGAGCCCATAATAGCTTGTGGCTGCACACGAAAGTTTCTAGCATGAATAATCTTATGATCCCTTTGAGCCTGGGTGGCGGTCCATAGGAGAATCACATGGTACCCCGGGATTTCGAAAAAAAACAGACAACACTGGGTTCCCCAGGTGCCTCAATCCACCCATATGTGTATTTAAGTTGCCACATTAAGTTAAACATTAATTAACAATACTCACATTTGTCATGGATACACTCACCCAATCCACGTCTACTAGCATAGCATAGCAATATAAGCAGTACGTAGAAGTAACTCTTAAAGGTTTGATAATAAACAGGTGAATAAGTACTACCTCATCTACTTCCCAAAACCCACATATTAAATCAGAACCTAATCATGCAATGTGTGATGGATTGATCTAATGCAATAAAACTGGATAGTAAAGAGGTATGATCAAAGTGTTACTTGCCTTGCTGATGATCTGCAAAACCTAGAGACTCATAGTAGCACGCTTCACACTCCGGGTACTCTATCACAAACAAGCATACAATAAGCAATCAACCTAAAGCATGGGTAAAACTCAAATAAGGGATCTAACCAGAAAGTTCAACTTAAGAACTCCGATTTGCAAAAAGAATCAAATCAAACGAAACAACGAAACTCAAACTACGAAAGAAACAAGCTTCGATTACTAATCTGGACTTAAGTCAAATTTAGTACCAAAATCTTGTTTAAGTTGGCTAAACAGAAAGAGGGCTTCGAAATGAAACTCTAGGTGCTTGAATCGCCTGATTCCGACAAACGAGCGAAAAGATAAACTAAATCTAAGATTCGAGCTGAAATCGCGATCGAAAATAATCGCGGATAAACCCTGGAAAAAAGAAAACTGACTAACAGGCTAACGAACGAATGTTTGATGCCTACGGCTAAATGGTGAAAACCGTTCGTTAAAATGAACGAACGAGCGAACACTCGCTAAATAACTAAACCGAAAAAAACTAAAACCGATCTAAAAAAACGAAAACTAGGTTTTACAAAATAAACTGAACGGTTTATTCCACAAAACCAGCGGCTACCATGAAAAACGCGTCGGCGGTGGCAACGGAAACTCCGGCGAGGGCGGCAGGCTTCGGCGAGGGCGACACGGGCTCTGGCGAGGCGGTGCGATGGTGCGGGCGGCGCCGCGGGCTGCGGCGGCGGCGTGGGCTACGGCGGTGGCGGGTGCGGGCTGTGGCGGCCGCGGGCGCGGGTGGAGGTGAGGCGGGGCTGGCTAGGGTTCGGCCTGGTCGGGCCCCGCGGCTTATAAAGGCCGACCGGGCTAGTGTCCAGGTCGGACACGGCCCGGTTAGGTCAGTATCTTTTTCTTTTTTTTAATAATTCCGTGATAGAAAAACGGAAAAAAGAAATACTAAATGGACTCCAAAAATCCTAAAATAAATTTTCCCCGTCCTCTAAAAATAAGGCGGACTGGGTGAACATTTATTTGGGCCTCTAATGCAATTATGAAAAACGCATATTTTTCCTAATTCAAATAAAATAGCAATAAAACTCAGAATAAAATTCTTATTTTATTTTAATATTAAATCTCCAATATTTCATTATTTTGGGAAATTCATTTTATCCCCTCTCTTTTATTTTCATAAAAAAATATTTGAAGAGAAAATAATTAAAATCAAACGATCCTCTTTTCAAAATTTGAGAAGACTCAAATATGAAAATAACGAAATCCCCGACTCTCTTCGCGGGTCCTTGAGTTGCTTATAATTTCTAGGATCAAGCCAAAATGCAATAAAATATGATATGCAATGATGATCTAATGTATAACATGCCAAATTGAAAATTTGGGATGTTACATCATGCAACTTAATCAACTATGCTAGAGCCCATAATAGGTTGTGGCTGCACACGGAAGTTTCTAGCATGAATAATCTTATGATCCCTTTGAGCCTGGGTGGCGGACCTTAGGATGATCACACGAAACCCCGGGATATCCTAGGACAACACTGGATTCTCCAGGTGCCCACAAGCAATCCACCCAGATGTGTATTTAAGTAGCCACCTTAAGTTAACCATTAATTAGCAATACGCACACCTGTCATGGATACACTCACCCAAACCACGTCTATGAGCATAGCATAGCAATATAAGTATATCGTAGATGTAACTCCCAAAGGTTTGATAATAAATAGGGCAATATGTTCTACCTCGTTAACTACTTCCTAGCACCCACATGTTAAACATATCCTAACCATGCAATGTTTGAGGATTGATCTAATGCAATAAAACTGGGCAGTAAAGAGGTATGATCAAAGTGTTACTTGCCTTGCTGATGATCCGTGAAACCTAGAGACTCGTAGTAGCACGCTTCGCACTCCGGGTACTCTATCGCAAACAAATAATAACATACAGAAGCACTCAACGAAAAGCATGGGTAAAACTCAAATAAAACAGATCTACCTAGAAAGTTCAACTCAAGAACTCTGATTTGCAAAAAGGAATCAAATCAAACGAAGCAACGAAACTCAAACTGCATAAGAAACAAGATCCATTTACTAATCTAGACTAAAGTTAAATTTTACGATACCAAAATCTTGTTCCAGTGGATTAAACAGAAAGAGGGCATCGAGATGAAGATCTAGGCGCTTGAATTGCATGATTCTGATAAACGAGCAAAAAGATAAACTAAAACTAAGATCTGGCCTGAAATCACGATCGAAAATAATCGCAGAAAAACCCTGGAAAAAGAAAACTGACGAACAGGCTAACGAACGAACGTTCACTGTCTGTGGCTAACGAGTGAACACCATTCTTTAAAACGAAATACGAACAAATGTCCGCTATTTAACTAAACCGAGAAAACCGAACCGATCTAATAAAAAAACGGATGTAGGTTTTTGAAATAAAACCAAACGGTTTAAAACCGGCGGATACCTCGAAAAAATGCGACGGTGATGGCGCATACTTAGGCTCCGGTGGTGGCGGAGGCGGGCTCCGGCGGCGGCGGCGGCGGGCTCTGGCGAGGGCGGCGCGGTGGTGCGGCGGTGACACGGTGGTGCGGCGGCGGCGGCGGGTGCGGGTGGAGGCGGCGGCGGGGCTGGCTAGGGCTTCGGCCCGGCTGGGCTTCGCGGCTTATAAGGGCCGGCCGGGCTAGTGTCCAGGTCGGACACGGCCCGGTTAGGTCAGTGGGATTTTTTTAAAAAAATAATTTCTCACAGAAAAACAAAGAAAAGAAATACTAAACAGACTCCAAAAAACCTGAAATAAATTTTCACCGTCCTCTAAAAATACGTCGGACAAGATGAAAATTTATTTGGGACTCTAATGCAATTTTGGAAAACGCATTTTTTCCTAATTCAAATAAAATAGCAGTAAAACTCCAAATAAAATACTTATTTGATTTTAATATTTTTTCACCAATATTTATTTAATTTGGGAAAGTCATTTTATCCCCTCTCTTTTATTTTATATTTTAAATATACAAAAGAAAAAATAATTAAAACCAAATGATCCTCTTTTCAAAATTTCTAGGATCCTTGAGTTGCATAGAATTTCTAGGATCAACCAAAAATGAAAATAAGATACCCCCAACTCTCTCCGTGGGTATTTGTGTTGCGTAGAATTTCTAGGATCAACCAAAAATGCAATAAAATATGATATGCATTGATGATCTAATATATAACATTCCAAATTGAAAATTTGGGATGTTACAGAAAAATATTGAGAACATCAAAAGTATGAAACAATTACTTGGCTTGTCATCGGGGTTGTGCATGATTAAATACTTTGTGTGATGAAGATAGAGCATAACCAAACTATATAATTTTGTAGGGATAGCTTTCTTTGACCATGTGTATTTTGAGAAGACATGATTGCTTTGTTAGTATGCTTGAAGTATTATTGTTTTTATATCAATATTAAAATTTTATCTTGAATCTTTCGGATCTGAACATTCATGCCACAATAAAAAAATTACATTGATAAATATGCTAGGTAGCATTCTGCATCAAAAATTCTGTTTTTATCATTTACCTACTCGAGGACGAGCAGGAATTAAGCTTGGGGATGCTTGATACGTCTCCGATGTATCTATAATTTTTGATTGTTCCATGCTATTATATTATCTATTTTAGATGTTTAATAGGATTTAATATGCTCTTTTATATTATTTTTCGGATTAACCTATTAACCGGAGGCCTAGTGCCAGTTTTTTTTCTTCCTATTTTAGAGCTTTGCAGAAAAGGAATACCAAACGGAGTCCAAACGGAATGAAACCTTCGCGATGATCTTTCTTGGACCGAAAGCAAACCAGAAGACTTGGAGTTGAAGTCAGAAACGCCACGAGGCATCCACGAGGCAGGAGGGCGCCCCCCACCCTCGTGGGCCCCTCGTAGCTCCACTGACGTACTTCTTTCGCCTATATATACTCTTATACCGTGGAAACATCAGGGGGAGCACGAAACCACTTTCCCACCGCCGCAACCTTCTATACCCGTGAGATCCCATCTTGGGGCCTTTTCCGGCAATCTGCCAGAGGGGGAATCGATCACGGAGGGCTTCTACATCAACACATTGCCTCTCCGATGAAGCGTGATTAGTTTACCACAGACCTTCGGGTCCATAGTTATTAGCTAGATGGCTTATTCTCTCTCTTTGATTCTCAATAATAAGTTCTCCTCGATGTTCTTGGAGATCTATTCGATGTAATACTCTTTTGTGGTGTGTTTGCCGAGACCCGATGAATTATGGATTTATGAACAAGATTATCTATGAATATTGTTTCGTTCTTCTCTGAATTCTTATATGCATGATTTGATATCTTTGCAAGTCTTTTCGAATTATCGGTTTAGTTTGACCTACTAGATTGATCTTTCTTGGAATGGGAGAAGTCCTTAGCTTTGGGTTCAATCTTGCGGTGTCCTTTCCCAGCGAGAGTAGGGGCAGCAAGGCACGTATTGTATTATTGCCATCGAGGATAAAAAGATAGGGTTTATATCATATTACTTGAGTTTACCCCTCTACATCATGTCAT
This sequence comes from Triticum dicoccoides, assembly GCF_002162155.2. Classification (NCBI taxonomy): domain Eukaryota; kingdom Viridiplantae; phylum Streptophyta; class Magnoliopsida; order Poales; family Poaceae; genus Triticum; species Triticum dicoccoides. Next base: position 514,892,646 of record NC_041393.1, on the reverse strand, counting down.
CTTGCTTAATGCGTTACTCCGTTCTTACGAACTTAATACTCTAGATACATGTTGGATAGTGGTCGATGTGTGGAGTAATAGTAGTAGATGCAGAATCATTTTGGTCTACTTGACACAAACGTGATGCCTATATTCATGATCATTGTCTTAGATGTCTTCATAATTATGCACTTTTCTATCAATTGCTCGGCAATAATTTGTTGACCCACCGTAATACTTGCTATCTTGAGAGAAACCACTAGTGAAACCTATGGCCGTCGGGTCTCTTTTCCTTTATATTGCGTCTCTTTAAATCTCGTTTACTATTTTGCAATCTTTACTTTCCAATCTATACAACAAAAATACCAACAATATTTACTTTACTATCTTTATTAGATCTCACTTTTGCGAGTAACCGTGAAGGGATTGACAACCCCTTTATCGTGTTGCTTGCAAGGTTCTTGATTATTTGTGCAGGTACTAGGTGACTTGTGCGTTGTCTCCTACTGGATTGATACCTTGGTTCTCAAAACTGAGGGAAATACTTACGCTATTTTGCTGCATCACCCTTTCCTCTTCAAGGGAAACACCAACGCAAGCTCAAGAGGTAGCACTCACGTACCATGCCAATGGAAGAAAAAAAGCCTTGAGTTCCAAACGAAACAAAGTTTGCCAAAAGAAAGCATTGATAAAAAACATGTTTTCAACACCTACCTCTAAACCTTTGTTGTTTCGCCCACGTCGAAGTGAAACGAAATCATGTGGTTCATCAATAGGGACCTCATTCAAGTCTACTTTATAAACCCAACAAATATTGTATCTTTGGAGTTGTAGCAAATGTAATTGTCAGTTTGGTGGGAGGTATCCATGTTGTCAAGAGCTGCGCGAGCATTCGACAAACTTTTTAAGAAAACTCTCTAAGCTGACGATGTTACCTTCTCATGGAAGCCACCAATTACCTTAAGTCTTCATAAATTGTTTTCACACCTTATCCAAGGAGGGATGTACCTAGTATACAGAAATTCTGGCATTTAGATTCGCGAGGCAAAGACATAGACTCGTCTTGAGATTGAAGAGTTTTGTTGTCCTTTTTATATGGATTGGCCTAACCTATACCCTAGATTTTAGCGTGGTTATGTGGGATAGTTTCTCGTTGTTCCTCGGTGGACTGCAACTAATATGTGCTCTTCGGAGGTGCAGATAATTTCCTGTGCCTAATCTCCTTGTTCCATGGCCATGGGTTGCACCTAATTTGCCCAGAAGCTGGTACCAATCACCCCTCCGCATGGCTCTTCGGAGCATGTACTTTCTTGCAAACACCAACGCACGTGCGACGGGTCCTTCTTGAAGGATTAGCCTAGGACTTCTGCATTTTCGTTTTGTTTTTATGTTTTATCATAGGGTTAGTGTCTATCTGGTGGAGTTACTGCCGATGTTGTTTGACTGCTGGACTTTGAATAATAAATAATATATGGCTGTGTGCATCTCTCGATGCAGAGGCTGGAGTTATCCTCCTTCTCGAAGAGAAAACCTGGAGGGTAGTCTCGCTCTTGATTTGCAGGTGTTTGCCTTCCTTGATGGACCCTTCGACTGGCTCACTGTGTGCTTGTCTCCGTCATCTACTACGGCGACGAACATTGCCTCCTCTCGACCACTTCATGGATGCTCTCGCGGGCCTCTTCTGGTGGCGGTTCATTCCTAAACTTGATTGTGATGAGGACTGTCAATTGATGACAAGAATGCTTGGAGCTTTTGCCGCGCCCACTACACATGGAGAAACAAGTGTTGCACTTTCTTTTGGATGACAACACGCTTGACAAGCTTGAGCTATTTGAACCACATGGTATGTGTGGTAAGCAACCTCATATTTAAAGTGAAGCTATCATTCTTTGCGTGGTGAATAAATAATAGAAATAGATGAAAAAAAAGCTTGAGCTATTTTACAATCTTAATTTTAGTCAAGCTTGACCTAAAATTGCCCGGAGTTCTATTATTTTTATTACTAAGTGATGAGTCTCCCTCAGTAACTTTTCAATTACAAGTATGAGCATTATAACACATGGAAACTTTCATTCTCTACCATGTCCGGAAGATATATGTGATGTTTTGAGGAGCACGAAAAGTGGAACGATCTTTCCTTCTATTGACCACCATTCCACATCTTTGTTCTTTATTTTTTTAGGAATTATTTTCTTCTTTAATAATGCAATAGTTATAGTAGTTTGACATCAAACCCATTTCTCAAAATTCTTGTAGTGTTAGGTGAACCCGTCCTTAAGCCCACCTGTTCTATGTCATCATGTTTTTTCCCGTAAAAACTATTACGAAGAAAACATATCCGGGGTTGAAAATGCAAAGTGAAGTTCTGAAAAGCTCGAAGTGCTCGCCCACCAGGCTTCACCGGTGCGCTTCTCCATC
>NC_041393.1:514814993-514890063 GCF_002162155.2 Triticum dicoccoides | reverse complement strand
AAGAGAGGGAAAGAGAAGCGGCGCAGCGCAGCGGAAGGCGAACAGGGGCAGGAGGAGACGATGCAGTGGTACTTCGTGGCGGCGCTCCTCACCGTCCTCACCAGCTCGCAGGCAACACCCCCTAAATCCTCCGCCCCCCTCCCCTCCTTTTTTGTCGATTTAATCACACTACATCGGGCCAGATCTGTACCGGAGCGGGAATTGATTACGGAATTCGATTGGTGTGCGGGATTCTGTTTTCCGTGACATGGCGTCTGCGCGGCAGAGGACTAGGGCGGCGGCGGCTTCGATCTAGCGGTGCTGCGCGCAAATGCACTTTTGGTTCTCTGCTCGTGAACAACCGCGGTTCAGAATATTTGCAGCCTGGACTCCTGGAATGGCCGGGACACTAGCAAGATGCGCTCTGATTCTCAGTTTTTCTCTACCAGTGTCGAGATGTACTGAACCAGTACATTGTAACGCACCGAGAGGTGATCGGTTTTAGTTCATTTGAACATGCCCTGGCTTTGGGTTGTTGTGAAAATATTGTCCCCCTTAGTGAGTTGGTCATGTCATTGCGCAGTCCGGAACCAATGACGGTTGACCAACAATAGTTAAATAAGCCTGGAATGTTGCACATGAGTTGTTGTTTGACTTCATTTGTCAATCATAATGTCTTCTTACGAGTGTTTCTGATTGCATTACATATGTGCAGGGTATATGGACTACACTTTCTCAGAGCAATGGCAAGTATAAGTACGACTATGCGACCATTCCATTTCTTGCAGAATTTTTCAAGGTACATATACTGCAACTCTCTGGAATCTTATGCTATTGCCCATAATTTTCTGGGACCAATATATCTGTTTTAACCCATGTTGCAAATATGTAGAGTAGGAGACAATAATTTTGGACATTTACATCCGTTTATCCTAAGTGGTGCAAACATGTAGTTTAGGCCAGCAGACTATGAATTTGGAACTCTATAACTCTTTACCGTAAGTGGTTTAGATATGCAGAAGACAGTGATTCATCTATATCAGTTCTGACATTACCCCATTCTCAACGCAGTTGTCAGTCTCGAGCTTCTTTCTTTGGAAAGAATGCCAGTCTTCATCACCACCAAGGATGACAAAGGAGTGGAAAAGTGTGCGACTATATCTTGTTCCTTCAGTCATATACCTCATCCACAACAATGTGCAGTTTACGACCTTGACTTATGTTGATCCATCGACCTATCAGATATTGGGGAACCTGAAAATTGTTACAACTGGAATTTTGTTCAGGTGTGCCATGTGCCTCTTCATAACATTGCCTGTGTTTTATGCTTCCTAATACTATTAGCTTGATATAATATATTTTTAATTTCCAAGTACTGCCTGCATTCAGTCTTGTATGTGGTCCATGTCAGATTTTGCTCCCTCTTAACAAAACTCAGATTTGATGCACTATAAAATAGTCAAACTGATTGAAAACAATTGAATGGAATTTTGGGAAAACCTATTCTGGTTTTGTTCCAGAACCAAGCAATTAGCTTACTCAGAATTTCAATTGTGACCATTATATATCTTGTGGTTTTATTTCACCTCAATGTTTTTACCTTTTAAGATCTGTCTAATATTGAACTCTTGGCAAATACATGGACACTCCCTCCAATCTTCCTGCACAGCTATTTCATTTTCTTTTTGCAATATATTGTTCCCTGTTGGCTACACTGTACAATCTAAAATGCTTATATCCTTTTGATGGCTTGCATCACGAAGTCAGAATTTTCACCTAATCAGTGCATGCATTGTTGTGGTTTCAGAGTTTTTTGCAATGTGGATATCAATAATCTTATGTTTGTTTCTCAGAGATTAAATTATTGGGTTTAAAATTGTTTCATTACCTGTAGTAAGTTGCTATATTATGAGAAAGTTTCTGGTGGATCCCACCCTTAGATGCACGCATGTGCACACGCTACAACAGAGGTCCTTATGCAATCAAGCATTCTGCATGTTTGAACACGAAACACATGTACCAGGAAAGTGGAATTTCAGTGTATAGTAGCTTTATCTTTTTCCGTTGGTTTATTTTGGGTTTCTTTTCCAGTAAGATATGTATTCGGTTTTTCTGTTTCTCCATGCATAGATCAAATTCTGACTTGAAACTTTGTGACATGATAGATTGTTTGGTGCCACTTGTCATCTTTCCAGAATTTTTTCCATGACATTTGCATCTTTTTGAAGTGGATACATGGTAGTGCACCTAAATGTGAGATGCAGTGTGTACACGCTCATACTATTAGTAGAGCTAATATTCTACATAAGTAGTCAGTGCAAGTGGTACTTGATTCTTCCTCCCCTTGATTGACCTATGCTGTTTTGTCTGCTAATTGTGCCAGGCTTGTCTTAAGAAGGAAATTATCAAATCTACAATGGATGGCAATTGTTTTACTCGCTGTGGGCACTACTACAAGCCAGGTTTGTTACTATTGCAAAATTGTCCTGTTTTATTATATTACTCCTGATATATGGTCCCACGTTTTTTTTTGCAACATTCCAACATATATAGAAATCTGATTACTAATGAACTAACAGTGCAAACTGATCTCAGGTTGCCTGGTCTTGACATTTTTAGTTAGGATTAGAGGTATATTTATACACACACAAAGGCTAAACTATACCCATGTAATCACGGTACTCTATGCTTACTTTGACAACACTTTGAGCTAGTAGTGTTTTATCACAAGGCATTGACATGTTAGCACTTAATACTGTTTTGATGGCCAATATTTAAACATTAAATCCATAACATGTTATTGTATCCATGCTTTTCACAAAGTGGTTGTTACGCATTACTATATTTCAAGTACAGAACTAGTAGCGTGTTAAAAGGTCTCTATAGGCGTAAAATGAGTCACTTGTTTAGTTATTAACTAAAACATGTGGTCGTTAGTCTAGTACTTCCTCCGTCCCATAATATAAGACGTTATTACATCCCATTGTACTCACGTATGGGATGTAATAACTCCTTATATTATGGGACGGAGGGAGTAATTAGTACCTATTAGACTAGAATTCTGGCTCCCTCAGGAGTTACTGGCAGCAAGGGTCGAAGCTGGCACCAATTCCGATTACTCTTTTGCCCATTGCCCCATGAGATCTCCGTTATTTTTCCATTACATTACATATTAGCTATAATTAAAGTTGGAAAGGCGTACTTATTTTAAGATCTTTTCTCATGGTTTTTTCTTAGTCAAAAGACAAAATAAAAATTGTAACTTATTCGTCTTGCACTTTTTATTGTCCCTGTGTATGAATTTAGATTGTGTTGTAAGTAATTATTCTGCCCCTTACAGGTCAAGGGATGTGGAGATGCACCATGTGATTCGGTTTTCTCAGCACCATTCCAGGGTTACATGCTTGGGATACTTTCTGCTTGTCTTTCTGCACTAGCTGGAGTCTACACTGAGTACTTGATGAAGAAGAATAGTGATAGTCTGTACTGGCAAAATGTACAATTATATATGTAGGTATCTATATCTAGACACTGGTCTATTGTCTAGAATTACACAGCCCTAACTCCCATTTAACCATCCTCTGTGCACAGCTGCCTGCGTATCCCATGAACAGTATTTTACATTCATCTTATGTGCTGTCAGGTTTGGAATTATCTTCAACATGGGTTGGCTTGTCTATGGTGACTTCAAGGCTGGGTTTGAGATGGGTCCATGGTGGCAGCGTCTTTTTAATGGCTATTCCATCACAACATGGATAGTTGTGTTCAACTTAGGGTCTACCGGTCTGCTAGTGTCATGGCTGATGAAGTATTCAGACAACATAGTGAAGGTTCGATCGTCTAGACTATGCATGTCAGCAAAAATCTTAAATTTCAGTTCCTTTCTCCTAATGCCTGCAAAGTGACACTATAGATCTTGTTTGCATGCCAATTAGTTGTATTGCTATTTGTCAGAGGAAACTGATCGATTTGACAACCCGCTCTCCTTTCAACAACTCTTTAGATTCCTTTGCACCTCTGCCGAAGAAAAAAGAAAGAAAGCTAACAACCCACAGTTTCTCATCTGACTTTGATAATATGATGGTTATGCTTTTTGTTTCATTATTTTAGTTTTATGAGCGCAATTGAAACTTTGTTTCCTGAACTTCTGTTTCAACAGGTGTACTCAACTTCAATGGCCATGCTTTTAACAATGGTTTTGTCTGTATATCTTTTCAATGTGAGAGCTACAGTTCAGGTAGGAATATTCTTTTTGTGTTGTAATCTTTTTGTTTCTTGTCAGTTTCATAGTTACATGTTTGGAGATGGACTATCCTTGGTTATTTATTCGTTCTAATAAATGATTACTGCCTCTTTTGCAGCTTTTCTTGGGCATTGTGATCTGCATAATTTCCCTGCAGATGTATTTTATGCCTGTACACATGCTAGTTGAATTGCCACAAACATTGCCAGCTACAGCGAAGTAGGTAGTCTACTGTTACCTGACATGTTGATCAGAGTGATGGTGTACTGTTGATCAAGGGAGCAGCGTTGTTGAGTGAGTATCTTGGGCTCAGCTTAAATTGAGTCATCCTTTGAGGCTAGTGGGCTACAATGTTCAAAAGATTCTTCAGTTAGCATCACGTTGCAGGGAAGGTAAATAATCATTGAAGTGAACACGTGATATTAGTGGACAAAAGGCTAACTGCTGGTGGCTTTGCTAATTTGTATTCAGGTAGAGGATGAAGGCTGATTGCTATGTTCTTTTGGATTTAGAAATGGAAATACGTACACATATTCTCCAGTTAGTTCGAAATGGTTTACTAACCATGCTCTAAAATTTTGTCATTCACATGGAAGAGTAGATACAGGACTGGTGACTAAATATGAGTTATTACATCCTTGAGGAAGATGTTAGACTTCTTTTTTTGCAGCAAGTGCATAGTTTAAATGCCGGGCAGATCTCATATATTACATTCAAAGTTTTGATAATACTTGCTTAACACAGAAATCAGGTTGTGTGGTTGCCATCCTGCCAGATGGTATACCCTGCCGGTAAGTGCGTCTAGCTTTTCGTTACGGTTACCTTGGTTTCTGACCACCAGAAACTGGACATAAACGGCATAGCACCCTTGAATATATTCAGTTAATGAACCACTTGTACTCTGTGAGGACCTCTCTCCCATTATACTGCTGCAGTGCCCGTTGGTCTCATGGTCTGCACCTTATTGCAAGATTAGGAAGCCATGATATGCCAATGGGATGTTTCCATGGAAAATGTAGAGGCCATGTGGCTTATGCTGACGTACTCAGTGATATCTGGAAATGCATGTAAGATGGTTGTTGCTCACTGAAACAATCTAAGTTGGTTTAAGTATGCTTGAATAGTGTTCCCGTTCTCAAGTAGTCAAATCTCAAACTGAATTATAGAATGTTAGGCTGGATGTGGAAGTATAGCTCTTTTCATTTCTGCTGCAAAACCTGCTTTGGGTTCTGTCCCTGTCTTACAATATTCTGTAAACATAGCCATGATAAGGGTACTTGTTACTTTGTTAGGACCTGTTTCAGAAATAATAAGGCCAAATGCGTTCAATGCAGCATTGCCCAAGGACGCTATACCTATGCCTTTTTGCAATTTCTGTGTGCTCTTGCTGATCCTTTTCTTTCTAGCCAAGTTGTACGCTCTTCAAGTGTCAGCATTATAATTTTTAGATTCTTTCCCCTCCTACAAGAAAACTTCAGCCTCCAAATGCGCTTCTCCAGTCTACTTCCTAGGGCCATAAAGGCTGCCACATCTATCATATGAATTGGTGACCTTGCTTTTATCTCGCTAGTATGACTTGCTTGCCCTGTACAAATATTGGTCTAACGTTTCCTAAAATTATTTTACCTTATGCATTATAGTTTTGCTTAATATGATCAAAGTTTTACAAGAATTACATGTTTGAGGAGTATGAAGATGTCAAATTGAAATCATGCTCGTCAGTAGAAATCAGCTTACCGTTCCTACTTCTTACTGTGCATTTCTACGTAAAGCTTAAAGTACGAGATAATGCGATTAGCCCCTATTTAGGCCTCAATAACTTGCACCTGAGCTCCAAGTACGATATATTGCCATGTACTAATGGCAAGAAATTCATCATATTGGTGCATATTCCGTCGCAGATAACAAACCAGCAAATTATATTGCCCTTTGTTGCATTAAGGTCGTTGTTATAGATTTGTCTAGCGAATTCTTGACGACCTGAAGCTTCCAAGATTACATTCCTCTCCCATTCCAGACGGGATCTTCCTTCTAGAGTTTTGGGGAGGGAACAAGGTAGCTTACAGAGTCAGCGTTGGTTTGAGATCTCCTTTTGCGTGTGTGATGAAATTTATGTGGCAAGGAGGGCTTGCCTGAGGGCATATATATTTGTCGTCTTTGTGCACCGAGCCACTTATGCCCAAACAAAGAATCTAAATTTGAATTTGCACTCAAAGTAAGCCGTTGATTTGTGCTGTGTCGCCTATCGCCTGGCCATCGGGTAACTGCGAATTACCACTAGGAGATGAAGCCCTGCTAGTAGCCGAGTACGCGTAATCAACCACCCCTGATTGGACCTGTTTGGGTGTTGGTTAAAGATCACCTCGTGCTGCCACTGGTTTCGTCCTCATGGTTCCCTCGTTTCTGTCTTGAGAAGGGGGAAAGGGCAAAACGCACGCCCCATCTATTCCTTGCGGCGCATGCCACTCCCCGAAAGGGATCGCCGCATTCGTTTCAGCCAGGCAAGGAAATGAAATGGGAAAAGGCTGAGAAAGATAAAACGCCGATGGGGCATGTTGCCAGAACGAGGTTGCCGCTGGGTTTCCCCTAGCTTCATGTCGCCCGCAGTATCGGCATCCTGCCCACCGGGTCCGAGCGAGTCCCCCGCCAACAAGTCGCATCTTTGAAACTGAAACGCTTCTGCCGCAAGCTTTGCTGGCCTGGCATGCCAAACTCATGCGTGCACATAAAAAGGACATCGAAAACTCTCTCCTGGAGAAATGTACAATACAGTCATTAGTTGTCTCGGTAAAAAAATGGAGGGGTGATTAGGCTCCGTTTGGAATTCAGGGAACTGGATTTCATAAGAAGCGGTTGAGTTTTCGCGGCGAATTTCGCACAGCGGAGAAATTTGTCCCTTTTTTTCCAGAAATAATCTTAGCTTCACCACGAGAGAAAGAATTAGCCAGAATGGCACGGCACGATCGATCTCTCTTAAATGCGCTTGTCGAACAGGTTTAAATCAGCATCAAACATTGGTCCAGCACCCTCCACGTTATTCCTCTACCACATTTCCATCTATAAAAGCCCTTCCAGCCTCTGGCACTCCCTTCTCAGCCACAACTCCAGTTGCTTGGAAGTTACAAGGCGTTCAGAGGCAGCAACCGAACACACACCCACAGACATGGGATCCTTGGGCCCTGCCGTGAGCGTGAGCATGGCCAAGGCCGTCGGCGGCCAGCAGCAGCAGCAGCCGGAGCGCGGCACGTTCAGCTGCGGCTTCCGGATGCCGCTGCATTACCCGCGGTACAGGAAGACGGACTACGAGGAGATGCCGGAGTGGCGCATCGACTGCCTGCTCCGGGAGTACGGCCTCCCCGTCGCCGGCGACGTCGAGGACAAGAGGAGGTTCGCCATGGGCGCCTTCCTCTGGCCCAGCCAGTATTGACTCTCCTTCTTACATCTCGCCACTCGGAGCAGAGGCCGGTCAGCGAGCCAGCGCCTGGCAGAGACTGACCAGCAATGGCAGCAGCAACATCACGTACATCCCCATGTATGAAGAAGACCTCGTGAGGATATTTATATTCTTATATCTATCATCTAATCGTAATCTCCAATTCTCCATACAGAATATATCATGTTTCTTGGAGTATATATAAGCAGTGGAAGAAGGTGTTGTTTCTGATGTTCATACGTGTAATGTCGTGCTTTGTAGAGTATGTACGTGCGACTTTGATCCGTTTTGCTCCGCAGTTCTGCAGTTCCGATCGTTTTGCACAGGCTCAAGGGTCCTAGAAATCTGCTCTCTTGTTGTCTTCTGTCTGCTTGGTCTTCTGAGTTCTGACAGTCTTTAACTCGTGCATGCTTTCTACTCCCTCCGTCCAGAAATACTTGTCGAAGAAATGCATAAAAATGAATGCATGTAGAACTAAAATACATCTAGATACATCCATTCCTCCGACAAGTATTTCCGGACGGAGGGAGTACTTGCTTCGACCATAATCAGGAACTACACCACTGTTATTGGGGCTAAACTGTTCTTAGTAGTGATAGTGTCAAAAAAAACATCTTAAAGCAACTCTAGCAGTAAAATAACCGTCGTTTTACAGTTTTTGCCTGGTATTTACGCTTTCCCCTATCGCACAAAAGCAGTTGGCGGGAGTGAAACTTCAGCGGTAACCAAATTTCATCATGCTTGTATTAATATTAATACTAAAGCTATATGGTTGGGAAATTAATTTCATCATGCATCCAGTAATATTAATTTCATATTGTGAATGCTGATATTTTCTCCTATACAATTAGTCAAAGTTTATAAAGTTTGACTTTGACCAAATTTTATATACAAACTAAAAAAAAGGAGGGAATAAAACCCTATGTCCTGTTTGTATTGTAGTGATTGTGGATAGGGTATAGAGTAGACGTTGATCTACCTCGAGATCTAATGTGTGTATGAATCTAGGATGTCAAGAATATCTAGAATATAATCTATCGACTAGTTTGGCCTCGGGTTATATAATGTACTAGAGGCCTGGGATTTAAAAGAGTCCTTGTCTTGTGCGCCAAGTTTTATGAAATCTTTCTTGTATACGTAATGGACTACCCGAAGATGCCTAATTAACCGTCATAGGGTTCCTCGGCCTGACCCTCCTAGCCGGGAGATGACATGGTGAATACCCCCTAGTTCAGGACACCATCAGTAGCCCCTTAACCAGTCTTCAAATTGGAACGCTCCTCGGTTCTTTCGATCTTTTCTTCATCTTCGGTCGTCGGTCTTGAAAGTTGGTTCAACAAATCTTCTCCTCTCCGATCTCGAGGATCACCGAGGTGTATCCGAAGAGTTCACATGTCGGGTATCCAAGGAGCCCTTTAAGTTCTCGGCCTTTATCAGATGCCTTGTTATTTTTTTGCAGCCGAGCTCTAACGCTAGGTTGTCTCTGAAGTGGTGCACCACCTAGGTTGATTTGTATATGTCGGCCTTGGTGGAAAAAAGTTTTCCGCCAAGTCAGTTGCAATTTATTCTCTCGCGTCGGAGTGCATGGCGCGCACTTCATTTCTCTTCCATCTTTTTCGTTCTTAGTGCCATCCTATTCATCACTCCGCACAGACTTTCTCTGTGACAACGATGCTAGCAACTAATTCGCTGAGCCGCTAACGGGATCGCCGGCCCGTGACTCCGTGCTCGTGGTGGTGGCGGCGGCGCCGCGGCCATCGCCAACCGCCCACTCCAGTCGCCGAGGAACTCTAGTGTAATTTGTGTGTTATGTGTAGGTGTTAACTCTTAATCATGTTCAGTGTATGCAACCAAACACCATGTAGTTGCATCAGCCCAACCAATGCAAGACATCAGACGTCATGCCAAAATTGCTCCTCTAATACAGGAAGTTTACATGCAGGCTACCGAACTATGTGCAGATGATGGTTTTTGCCTCTTTTTGCCAGCCGGCCTAACCAGGACAAGTATGCAAAATTGCAAAATACGATGCGAGTAACCAAATGCGTCATTAACGTATAACGTTTCAATGTCTAGGAGTGATACGTAGCCTTAATGTTTTGAAAGTGAACATGTTTGTGGGGCTTAAATGGGTTGCAATCTATTTTCCCCATGTTACTTTTTCTTTTTCTTTTTAGGAGTTTGTTAAAAATATGTAAGTTATATAACAATAATAAAAATTAGGTTCGAATATTCACATGTTATAAATAATATACAGACAAATAAAATAATTCACTTCAGAAAATATTGATGCCACTTTCAACGGTATTCAAGTACTATTGTAAACATACATTTGTACAATTAAATTATTTTTATGATTTATAACAATATTTATATAATTTTAAAAGTGCACACATATTTTTATAAAAAATCAACCTAATTTTAGAAAGTTTTTATATATTTCATAAGTTTTCATATGATTTTTAAAATTGCACATTACAAATATTCATTTAATCATTTTCATATTTGCAGTCTAGGGGCACACTAGGCTCGCATTTAATTTTCCATACCTTATTTTCCATTTATTTTTGTTTAATATGTATAAATATTTTTGCAAACACATAAACTTTATTAATACAAGTGAACATTTTTAAAGTGACATAACCATTTTATTAGGGTACATGTTAACATTTAATGGACACTTTAGGGTACATGTTAACATTTTTAAAGTGACATAACCATTTTATTAGCATCACATGTAGCCATTTTTCAATTGATAATATCTTCGTACTTTGACTGGCAGGTGGGACACAACGGTCGGACAAGCCAACTTGTCCTACAACAACAGGTGGGCTCGCAGCATGCTTGCATGCCATGCGCACTTCCAACAAAAATACGATGCCTGTTAGTGCAACACAGTCAACGTCTACAGACGTCGAGGACAAAGAATTGCACACGAAAGCAATGTTTTGAACCACTTTTGTGCATTGTATAATTGGAAGTACCAAAGAGATTGTCCATGGAAAGCAGGGCTGGTCCTAGCATATTGAAGGCCCCTGTGCGAACTGGTAGAATGGGCCCACTAGCTTGGTACACTACGTTTTCTTTTTGCCTAAATGCTAGATAGTGCAGCTGTACTCAGCGCGATGCATGCATGGGCTGACGCATGTGATTATTTAACACAACGGATGGTGATAGTGTGTGAGGACTGCACCTGCGTGCATGTTGATAACCAGCGCTATGCGCATGCATACGCTGCCGTCACCTATTTATTTCTTTTTTCCCAAAAAGCTATAACTTTTGAACCGAGTATCAAAACGAAAAACCGTTTTCACGGTTGGGTTCCTCGTGATGAGCTTCAAAACTAGATCCCATATGGATATGTTTTGATTTTTTTTCAAAAGCAACTTTAATGCTAGATGACGCAACTTTAGTGCTAAACATGAGCAACTTTGATGCTAGATGAATTGCACCGTGTGTATAAATGAATTTGCCCAGTAGCCCCAGTAGCCCCCTAATTAGTTGTGTGTATAGTGTAACAAGTGATTACCATGGTTGCTAAGTTGCATACAACAAAAACTAAGTTGTAGATAGGTTAGTTGCCTACCATACTGTGAAAGTTACTTACCGTAGAGTGAAAAGGTTTCTAACGTGGCTTCTAAGTTGTCTACCTCAGAAACCAAGTTGGCTACATCGCTGCGAACTTGCCTACGAGTGATCCTCAATTGCCTACAATACTGTGGAAGTTGTCTATCAAGGGACTTAAGTTGCCTACAGTGTTGACAAGTTTTTGTGGGATCTAAGTTGTCTATCAGGATTTCAAATTTTAAAACTATGTTGGAATGGATGTTATGAGATCCTTGTGCTTTCCTTTTCTGAGGGAGCTTGCCCGTCAACACTACTAAACGTGGGTGTTGGCTAGCCAGGTCGTGACGAGCTCTTCAAAACTAAACCCCACATGGATATGTTTCAATTTTTTCAAAAGCAACTTTAATGCTAGATGAGGCAACTTTAGTGCTAAACAGTTGAAAGTAACTAAGTAGCAACAATAAGCAGCTAACGAGTACTCCCTCCATCTCATAATATAAGAGCATTGTTGACACTAGTGTAGTGTAAAAATACTCTTATATGAAGGAAATATGCCCTAAAGGCAATAATAAAGTTGTTATTTTATATTTCCTTATTCATGATAAATGTGTATTATTCATGCTAGAATTGCCAGGAGCCATATGGTTGTCGCTTTATTGTATGAAATACAAGCGCTATGTAATTGCTTTACTTTATCACTAAGCGGTAGCGATAGTCATAGAAGCAATGGTTGGCGATACGACCACAACGCTATGATGGAGATCAAGGTGTCAAGCCGGTGACGATGGAGATCATGACGTTGCTTCGGTGACGGAGATCATGAGCACAAGATGATGATGGCCATATCATGTCACATATTTTGATTGCATGTGATGTTTATCTTTTATGCATCTTATTTTGCTTAGTACAGCGGTAGCATTATAAGATGACCCCTTACTAAATTTCAAGGTATAAGTGTTCTCCCCGAGTATGCACCGTTGCGAAAGTTCTTCGTGCTGAGACACCACGTGATGATCAGGTGTGATAGGCTCTACGTTCAAATACAACAGGTGCAAGCCAGATTTGCACACGTAGAATACTCGAGTTAAAATTGACGAGCCTAGCATATACAGATATGGCCCCGGAACACTGGAGACCGAAAGGTCAAACATGAATCATATATAGTAGATATGATCAACATAGTGATGTTCACCATTGAAGACTACTCCATCTCACGTGATGATCGGACATGGTTTAGTTGATTTGGATCACGTATCATTTAGATAACTAGAGGGATGTCTATCTAAGTGGGCGTTCTTAAGTAATATGATTAATTGAACTCAATTTATCATGAACTTGGTCCTAATAGTTTTTTGGATATCTATGTTGCAGATCAATGGCCCGTGCTACCGTTCCTTTGAATTTTAATGCATTCCTAGAGAAAACTAAGTTGAAAGATGATGACATCAACTACACGGATTGGGTCCATAACTTGAGGATTATCCTCATTGCTGCACAGAAAAATTATGTCCTTGATGCACCGCTCGGTGTACCACCTGCCCCAGCAACTGCA
This sequence comes from Triticum dicoccoides, assembly GCF_002162155.2. Taxonomy (NCBI): domain Eukaryota; kingdom Viridiplantae; phylum Streptophyta; class Magnoliopsida; order Poales; family Poaceae; genus Triticum; species Triticum dicoccoides. Next base: position 514,877,289 of record NC_041393.1, on the reverse strand, counting down.
GACATTGTGAATGCCTGGCAGTCGCTCGATAGTTCAGTGTGCCATACTTTACGGCTTAGAATTGATACTTTAAAGACATTTTGAACGTCATGGAGCATATGAGATGTTTCAAGAGTTGAAGTTAATATTTCAAACAAATGCCCGAGCTGAGAGATATGAAGTCTCCAACAAGTTCTACAGCTGCAAAATGGAGGAGAATAGTTCTGTTAGTGAACACATACTAAGAATATCTGGGTACCATAACCACTTGGCTCAACTGGGAGTTGATCTTCCAATTGATTGTGTCATTGATAGAGTTCTTCAATCACTGCCATCAAAGCTATAAAGGCTTCATGATGAACTATAATATGCAAGGGATGAACACGACTATTCCCGAGCTCTTCGCGATGCTAAAGGCCGCGGAGGTAGAAATAAAAAAGGAGCATCAAGTGTTGATGGTCAATAAGACCACTAGTTTCAAGAAAAAGGGAAGAAAAAGAACTTCAAGAAGAACTGTAAGGGAATATTTTCCCTTAGTAGTTTTGGTGATTGATGACAATGCGTCTGCGGACTAATCATGTGCTTTTAGCATTTCAGATATATTGTGTCTAAACACAAGATGATTTGACACCCCTCGAAGACTATTGAAGACGTCATTTCTCTACGTTTCTTTTCGGTGGATTTCAGTCGTAGGAAAGCCGTACTATTAAGAGGGGGTCCGCGTTGGAAAGGTTTGGGTGGAATCTCACGTACACATCTGTTCCTTTTTGCACCCCCTTTTCCTTTGGCTCGTTGGAGTATCCTCCGTCCCGCCGTGTCTCTGCAAAATCAAGGACTCCTAATGTTGCTGAACTGAGGCATGCGGTAGTACTGCTCTCTAGAGCGGTACTACCGCAGGTCCTTACGGTAGTACCGTATGTGCCCACGGTAGTACCGCTCCAACAGAGCGGTAGTACCGTGTCCTCTGGCCTGGCGCAGTAGCTCGAGCGGTAGTAGGGGCGGATGTAATTTATTTACATCCGCACCCTACATGGTAGTACCGCGCCTTGGCGCGGTAGTACCGTTAGCTCTGGCCAGGCACAACATCATAAGCAGAAGTAGGGGCGGATGTAATTCTTTACATCCGCGCCCTACACGATAGTACCGCTCCTGGTTTGCGGTAGTACCGTGTCGGATTTTTGCATAGATAAAAACTTAGCGGATGTAGTCACGAATGTAATTTTTTATATCTGTGCCTACTCGGCCTAGTCTACTCCTGCCTTGCGTTTGCGAAACTTGCATTTCCTTGGGTCTATGGTACTACCATGGCTGGCCACGGTACTACCGCAGGAGTTGCGCATCGTACTACCGCAACCAGCACGGCAGTAATTTTTTATTGCCGTTGGTCGAGCGGTACTATCGCCTGGCGTGCGGTACTTCCACCCGGGCGGTACTACCGCGATGAGGCGCGGTACTACCGCACAGTCGTGAGTGCGTGGGGGTGAAGAGAGGGCCGGGGGAGTTCTAACTCCCCCATACCCATTCATCTCCTGTTCCCCATGACGCCTCTCTCTCCTGCCCAAGAACGGCGCTGGAGAACCTCGTCGGATCTCCGTCTCCGGCCGCTCTTCTCGGATTCCGACCGGTGGGATCGTTCCCCACCTCGCCCTCTTGCCATGGACCAAGGTTTCCCCCCAAGTCCTCATCTTTTTGTTCTGTTCTTGTGCTTCTAGGTCTTGGGAGATGCATGTGTTGTTCATGAGATTTTTGGCTAAATCTGTGCAAGAGGGATTTGTAGGAGAGTGGTCGTGCAGTAAGCATGTTATTTGGATTGACACAATAGTTCAGTTTGATCAATGGTAGCACCGATCTAGTTTTGTGGTTGTTCCTAGATCTAGATCCGCGGTTACTATGGCGGTTGAATCCGTGCGGTACTACCGCTCCTCCTGGAGCGGTACTACCGCATCCAAACTCATAATCTGCTCCACGCGGTACTACCGCTCCCTTGGAGAGGTACTACCGCTCGAAGCGCGGAAGTAAAAAGTTACTTCTGCTCCAGGCGCGGTACTACCGTTCCACTCCGGCACGGTACTACCGCGGCTGGAGCGGATGTAATTTTTTACATCTGTGCGCCGGTCCGGTACTACCGTAGTTGCAAATTTTGCCGTTTTATCCTTCCAAACCTCGTGCTTTCTTGTTTCTTGTGCCTTTGGCTCTGGTATTTGCATTGATCCTTCTCGTTTTCTTGCGTATTCTTGTGTTGTGTGTCTAGGTGGTGGCTCCGGTTCCAATGTCCGTTGGTCAAATCCTGTCCGTGACACGGGCTCGAAGCACCTGTGCAACCAAGATGAAGCTCCAGAAGGCTCCAATGCCTCCCAACGCAGAACCAAGCACACCACCACCAAGCTCAAGGAGCCCACAATGGGCATGGATGAGATACCTCTGGCTGAGTTTATCGCTTGAAGGAAGATCAACCCCTATGTGAATCCCCATGCAAATTTCAGAGGGAAATGAACTGTTCTGGACCAAGCAACAAAATCTTATCTATCTGGATGTGATCAAGGCCAAGCAGAATATCTACGTGGACGTGCACTGGATTGACATGAATCATATGAGGCAGGAGAAGCACTCTGCCTATTTTGGTGAGGCTTTGGACCTGGTGGAGCAATTTAGCATTGAGCACATGCTTACTTTTCACATGGACTTTGACCCAGAGATTGTGGCTCAGTTCTTCGCTTCGGTCCATTTCCATTTTGATGAGGTACGAACCATGACCTGGATGACCAATGGGCAGCAAATGACTGCCAAGTGGAAGGACTTCATGGATTTGCTTCAGGTTCCTGATGAGGGGCTCGACACGCCCGTTGGGGTTCGCCCTCACGCCAATCCTAAGTCAGCCAACAAGAACAAGCTGCAACCCTTCTTTGTTGAGAAGACACTTCCCAGTAAGAAGAAGGTGTGGGTGCTGAACTCTTTCCTTGACATCATGCATCAGATCTTCCGCAACACCCTCTTTCCGTGCATCAGTGACAAGGACAAGGTGCATACCTATCTTGTGGATATGATACTCATGTGCGAGGAGGCGCGTCATTCTCAGACGCAACCACTTGATGTCTCACATATTATGTGGTGCGAGCTACAGTTTGCGGTGTTCAACCATAAGGTGCCCATCTATGGACCTTACCTGTTCCACTTGATCTCCAAGACCTGGGAGAAGCTCTATCCCGATGATGAGTTTGTTGCCCCCGGCTGGATTCGTCATGAGCCCGTGAAGCTCCGCATTAAGAGCCAATGGGCTAACACCACTACCAGTGCTGAGGCAGAGGCTGCCAAGATGAATGTGGATGAGGATGAGATTGAGGAGGAGGAAGCAGATGAGGACAGCTCTGATGGATACACCCCTCCCTCTACTGAGCCCTCATGGGCTAAGAAGCTGAAAACCAAGATGCAGAAGCTCTTCTGCATGCAGGCGCAGGGGCAATACAAGTCCCATGTTGCCTCCAAGGAGAGTCACCAGCGCGATAAGCGGATATTGAGGACTTTTGGTGAGATTGTCACCAGTGGCTCAGAGGAAGTCATCACTCCGGAGAATGCCTGGCTAGCCCAGCAGGGGTATCAGTGGACGGAGTCAGAGGAGGAGACCATTCCCGCTGCCGAGACCGACGAGGAGTCCTTTTCAGCCAGAGCTACCACCTGTGTCGTAGGTGTCCTCTCTGCCTTTTTGGTGTCTCGATGCCAAAGGGCAAGAGAGTGTAGTATTTGCGCGTCTTGTGTCATGTGTTTAGCCTTGTCACTTTGCTTTCGGTCTGGTGAACCTCGTTTGCTTTCGGTCTGTTGAACCTCGTTTGCTTTGGTTTGTGCTTGTAAGACCAAGTTATCTATCATATGGTGTAAGACATATGCACTCTAGCGTATCTTATTGTCTTCATTACTTAGTAGTTTGTGATCCTATGCTATCTCGTGCCCTTCTCTTTATGCTCATTCTCATTATCTTGCCTACTTGCTTAGTGTTAGTTTTATTGATGCAAGAGATGCCTTGTCTATAAAATATAGGGGGAGTGTTGATCCTAGTATGTGTGCCGTGCAGTCCAAAGCATTTTTCTAGAGTGCACACATCTAGGGGGAGCCCGTCTATATTTTATAGATGATGGGTTTGCCATTATTTCATCTTATATCCTTATATGCAAATCCCGTATTGTCATCAGTCCACCAAAAAGGGGGAGATTGTAAGGGCATATTTTCCCTTAGTAGTTTTGGTGATTGATGACAAAGCGTCTACGGACTAATCGTGTGCTTTGAGCATTTCAGATATATCATGTCTAAACACAAGACAATTCGACGCCCCTTGAAGACTATTGAAGACGGTGTTTCTCTACGTTTCTTTTCAGTGGATTTGAGTCAGCGGAAAGCCATACTATTAAGAGGGGGTCCGCATTGGAAAGGCTTGGGTGGAATCAAATGTACTGAAAGTGCAACTATTCCCAGGTGGTTTTGGTAATTCCTAACAACATATAGCTCATTAAGCTAATACTATTCCAAGACAATTATTTCAGGAAAGCTCAATGAATGGCATGACATGGATGAGAAAAGTGGATCCCTCAAAATGCTAAGGATAAAAGGATTGGCTCAAGCTTCAAGCTTAAGACTCTACATTTTATATTTCAGTGATCCAAGATCACATTGAGTCTATAGGAAAAGCCAATACTATCAAGGAGGGATGAGGTGTTGCTTAATGAGGTTCTTGCTTCATAGTGCTTAGTGATATGCTCCAAAACCCTCAACTACTTTCCCACATCCACATATGACCTAAACCTAAAGTCCAACTCGGCCCCACCGATTCTTTCTATCCGGCGCCACCGAGTTCAGATGTCATAGCCACTGCCACAAACCCTAGGCAAATCGGTCTCACCGATAGGGATCTCGGTCTCACCGAGATGGGATTGTAATATCTCTGTTTCCCTTCGTAACATTTCGGTCTCACCGACATGAGCGATCGATCCCACCGAGATTGTAATGTAAACTCTCTGTTTCCTTTTCATAACATTTCGGTCTCACCGAAAAGAGCGAACCGGTCCCATCGAGTTTACCTGACCAACTCTCTAGTTAGCTTGTTACCAAAGTCGGTCTCACCGAGTTTGTGTAATCGGTCTCACCGAGATTACGTTATGCCCTAACCCTAACCATATCGGTCCTACCGAGTTGCATATCGGTCCCACCGAAAACCCTAACGGTCACTAGGTTTACTAAATCGGTCAGACCGAGTTTGTTGATTCGGTCCCACCGAGATTGGTAAATTGTGTGTAACGGTTAGATTTTGTGTGGAGGCTATATATACCCCTCCACCTCCTCTTCGTTCGTGGAGAGAGCCATCAAATGAACCAACACTTCCAACTTACCATTTCTGAGAGAGAACCACCTACTCATGTGTTGAGACCAAGATATTCCATTCCTACCATATGAATCTTGATCTCTAGCCTTCCCCAAGTTGCTTTCCACTGAAATCTTCTTTCCACCAAATCCAAATCCTGTGAGAGAGAGTTGAGTGTTGGAGAGACTATCATTTGAAGCACAAGAGCAAGGAGTTCATCATGAACACACCATTTGTTACTTCTTGGAGAGTGGTGTCTCCTAGATTGGCTAGGTGTCACTTGGGAGCCTCCGACAAGATTGTGGAGTTGAACCAAGGAGTTGTAAGGGCAAGGAGTTTGCCTACTTCGTGAAGATCTACCACTAGTGAGGCAAGTCCTTCGTGGGCAACAGCCATGGTGGGATAGACAAGGTTGCTTCTTCATGGACCCTTTTTGGGTGGAGCCCTCCGTGGACTCGCGCAGCCGTTACCCTTCGTGGGTTGAAGTCTCTATCAACGTGGATGTACGATAGCACCACCTATCGGAACCACGGCTCAAAAATCACCGTGTCTCCAAATTGCGTTTGAAATCTCCAAACCCTTCTCTTTACATTCTTGCAAGTTGCATGCTTTATTTTCCGCTGCTCATATACTCTTTGCATGCTTGCTTGAATTGTGTTAAGATTGCTTGACTTGTGCTAAGTTTGCTAAAATCTGCCAAAGACTAAAATTGGGAAAAGGTTAAGTTTTTATTTGGTCAAGTAGTCTAATCACCCCCCTCTAGACATACTTCAAGATCCTACAAGTGGTATCAGAGCTTTGGTATCCATTTGCTTTGATTTCCATAGCTTTTGGTGGTCATAGCCTTGGTTTCACAACCTAGGAGAGTATGGCGTCTAGCGAGGGAAACTACCACCGTAGAGGTCCTTACTTTGATGGTACTAATTTTGCTAGTTGGAAGCATAAGATGAAAATGCATATTCTTGGACATAACCCCGCCGTTTGGGATATTGTGTGTATTGGCTTGCAAGGTGAATTCTTTGATGGGAGAGAACCAAACCGTGAAGCTAGCGCGGAAGAGTTGAAGATGCTGCAATACAACACTCAAGCTTGTGATATCCTCTTCAACGGATTGTGCCCCGAAGAATTCAACAAAATCAACCGTCTTGAGAATGCAAAGGAAATTTGGGATACTTTGATTGATATGCACGAAGGTACCGACTCCGTCAAGGAATCCAAATTGGATGTGCTTCAAAGTCAACTTGATAAGTTCAAGATGAAGGATGGTGAAGGTGTCACTGAAATGTACTCTAGGCTTGCTCTCATCACAAATGAGATTGCTGGCTTAGGAAGTGAAGAGATGACTGACAAATTGATCATCAAGAAGATCCTAAGAGCCCTGGATGGAAAATATGATACCGTGTGCACATTGATCCAAATGATGCCCAACTACAAGAATCTCAAGCCAACGGAGGTCATCGGAAGAATTGTTGCTCATGAGATGTCACTCAAGGATAAGGAGGAGCTGCACAACAAGTCAAGTGGTGCTTACAAAGCCTCATGTGAAGCTGCCACATCATCAAGTGAGAAACAAACCTTCAACGAAGAATTGAGCCTAAAACTTCAACAAATTCTACAAGAGTAGAAGCAAGGAAAGAAGTTCCAAGTCAAGGTCCTACAATGACAAAAGATCTTCCAGTAGAGAGCAAAATTGCTACAACTATGGAAGACCCAGACACTATTCTAATGAGTGTATGGCTCCCTACAAAAGAAGAGAAGATTCACCTAAAAGGAGAAGTAGAAGAGAAGAATCACCGCCAAGAGAGAGAAGGAGTAGAGATGATCGTTATGAACGAAGAACATCCCGGAGAAGCAAGGATTCGGAAAGGAAGGAGAAGTCATCAAGGAGCTACACAAAACGAAGACATCAAGCTCATGTTGGTGAATGCGTATCCGGTTCCGACTCTGAACATCACTCCGAGAGAAGCTATCAGTCTGACTCTGAACATACTCAAGATGAAGGTGTTGCCGGTCTAGCACTTGTGTCAACCAACTCCTACGACATATTTGATTCACCAAATGAAGGACTTGGAAGATGCTTCATGGCTAAAGGCCCAAAGGTAACACACCCCGAGTATGCTGATTTCAATAGTGATGTAGATGACTTGCTAGGTGATGATAATTTACCTATTGACAACTCTAGTGATGAATACTATGATGAAACATCAATTAATCATGCTAATCAAGATAAAATGAATGACGATGATAAGGAGAAGATTGAGCTCCTAACTAAAGAAGTAAACACTCTCAAGTTAGCTCATGAAACTATCTTAGGGGATCATCGAGAACTTTTAAGGACTCATGAGAAGTTACGCTTTGAAAAGCTCACCCTTGAGCAAGAGCATGAGTTCTTAAAGGCAATCAATGATGATCTTCGCAAGAAAAGTTCTTCTTACATTGCTAAGCGTTTACTCTTATCTACTTACATGCCCCAAGACAAGTCTAGTAACAAAAACAAGAAGGATTCTTCCTCTAGTAGTAACAATCATCATGCTAAATCCAATATTGTTGCTTCTAGTAGTTCTCTTGATTCCACTAATGATTCTCTTAGCCAAGTTACACTTGAGCAAGAAAATAGTTTATTTAAGGGAATCATAGAGAAAGGTGTTTACAAGAGCCTTGCCGGGAGTAAGCAATTCGAGGAAATTGTACGAAAGCAAGGAAGGCACCGGAAGAACCAAGGTGTTGGTTTTGAACGAAAGTTCAATGCCAATGGAGTTGAGTGGGAAGAAGATCAATACCCCAAGACGAAGTTTGTTCCTCAACAATAGAAGTATGATCCTACTTCATTCAAAGGGACACAAGCTCAAGATGATCTTCCACCACAAGACCATAAGAAAAAAGGCAAGGATGAGCTTCAAGAGGAGATTGATGCATTTTAAGAAGCTCCCAAGGCCTTGGTCAAGTGGATTCCCAAGACTACGTCAAGCTCTGCTTCATCAAGTACGACTACAATTCCAAGGATCCCCATCAACATGGTGTGGATCCCGAAGAAGAAGAACTAGAGAGTTCTTGAGGGTGAATCTGCCAACATTCTTCACTCATATCATTTTAGCAAGGACAAGTGTAATCAACTTTCACATATTGCACTAGTTCAAGGAGTCACAACTTGTTGGTAAGACAAGGGACAAGGTAACCTAATGCTTTCATAGACATCATCTTGTGTGTGCATCACTCTATGTCTATGGATATCCTTGTTTGTTCCTTGTGGGACTAACCCGTGTAGGTATTGAAAGTGCAACTCACTCCAAAGGATTGCTCCAAATGATCTACATCAACATTGAGCATCCACATCTTCAACACCTACATGAAGTCATCATCGACAAAACCCAAGGTTAGTTCATCCCTCTAAAGGGGGGATCTCACATCTAGGGGGAGCTTTACTCTAAGAATTGAGCTAAAGCAACTCTAATGGTATGAACACATCAATGCATTATGTAAAAGTGGTAACCCCACTTGAGCTTAAACGATGAGTATGACCTATGATCAAATGTTCTCATTTGACTCCTAAGTCAAAATACTCATATATAGATGACCTAGTCATCGCCAATTGCTTGATAGATGCTAGAATTGGTTGTGCATGTTTTGCCACATATTTCATTTGTCATTTTATTGTGTGAGTATGTTGGTTTCATATTTTTATCATTCGAGAACATCCACTTGTAGTTTTGCTTGTTTGGCTTCTTTTTCTTTTGGCCAAGTGGATGGCAAGAATGCCTAAGAACCTTCTCTAGCTATCTATGCTTTTGTTGTCTCAAAATTTATTCATGCTACATCACAAAATTTGATCAAGTCAGATTCGAACCACTCTGTGTGAGGAGCACTCGGAGTCCCTGATTCGTCATAGACTTAAACTTCCAAAACTTCTTTGTGCGTTTTGGTAGACCGATTCTTCCATTTCGGTCATACCGAGATCACTAAGTCAATCTAGGTTTTCAATCTCGGTGTAACCGATTTGAACATTTCGGTCTCACCGAGTTGCAGTAACTGCTTGCAGTAATGCATCTCGGTGCCACCGAGTTGTTCCACTCGGTCACACCGACAGGGTCGGGATATATATACCCAAGGGCAAATTTTTGGAAATTCCTCTGAACAGTTTCGCCCGCGCTCAGCGCACTCTGCCTCCAGGGTCTCCAGATCATTCTCCTCATCGCCAGCCTCCTGCCGCCGCTGATCTCCGCTGCCGTCAACGGGAATCTCCACCGCTGTTGCTGCCGTAGCGAGTCCATCGTCGAGCTAGGGTATGGACTTGATCACTGTGCTATCCCTATCTGATTCCTAGCACATTGTGTTCGCCATGAATCTTGCCACGATTGCAAGTATCTCATTTAGTGAAAACTATCCGTAAATTAGGTCTGGATTGAAAATTTAGGGTTAGGTTTCCGCCGAAACCATCTCGGACCCACCGAGTTGTAGAACTCGGTACCACCGATTCGGCTAAGGCCATTGCACTTGTGATTCTCGTTCTGACCGAGAACTGCAAATCGGTGTGACCGAGTTCAGAACTTTGTGAAACCCTAGCAGTCTTGGTGCCACCGAACTATGACTCAGTCTGACCGAGTTCACTAGTTTAGGTTCCTAAAGCTGCTTTGGTATCACCGAGTTCACAAATCGGTTGATCCAAAATGCTTTCTATGGAAAACTAAAACTAAGTTTTTAACTCAATCTTTTGCAAAACCTCTGTATTTTGTGATGCTTATCCTCTATATCTCATCTATATCTATTCACAGGGTCAGTAGTCAGTGTTTGCAACATGTCTGATCAAAGTGACAGCCAGAACAAGTCAGAGGAACAGGTTCACATGAGTGAGGGCACTAGTCCCTCTAGTTCCTCAGATGATGGCAGCAGGAGCACCCCAAGCAACTTACCCAAAGCTGCCACCAGGAACAGGAAGAAGAAAACCTCAGACTCTGAGGGTGAAGACTATGTGGAAGAAGAGGATGAAGCCACCTCCAGGAAAGTGCTCAAGAAGGAGTATAACACTTCTGCAACCACCAAGCCAGGTCTGAACAGGAAAGTCCCTGCCAAAAGGACTCCTATGCTGAAAGTTAGAGCATCAACTCAACAAACTGAGAGATCAGAACCCAAGGAGCCAGAAGTGACTGAAAAGAAGAGGAAGGAAAGGGTCAAGAAGAGCATGGCCAGGGTTGTTGGGAAGCCTTCCATGATGGAAGAGGAAGAAGAAGAGGCTGCTGCTCCAGCTCCCAAAGCTCAGAAGCTCATGGATGATGCCATCAGGTCAGGGGCTGCTTCATCAAAGCCCAAAGAAGCACCTAAGGATGCTTCCAAGCCCAAGTCTGCACCAAAGAGGAATACCAGGAACATCCCAGCTACTGAAAATAACAAGACCCTAGTGCCTGAAATTGCTGCAGAAGAAGAAGGAGATGAAGAGCATGTTCTGAGAAAGTTAAAGCCTAAAATTCCAGATCATAACGATGCTCATCCTGTTGATGAGAACATGAAGATGAGAAAGGATGTAGGACTCAGACAGTGGAGGTTGACTGATCCTTATGCAGTTAGGAGGAGAACTGCTGTGGACTACAGGTTCCATACAAAGGAACAGTAGGACTTCTATGAGATTGTGCTGCTGGACAAGAAACCAATAGTCTGTGATATGAGATGGGTAGATTGGAAATACATCAAGGAGAATGAGGAACACTACCCAGGAGTGCATGACAGTTTCAGTGCTTGTGGAGTGGCAGACTTTGTTGGGCAGAAGCTCACAAAGTGGAATGATGAGCTCATAATGCAATTCTACTCCACAACACACTTCTATCCAGATGGCAGAATAGTTTGGATGTCTGAAGGTACAAGGTACCAATCTACAATTGAAGAATGGGCAAATCTGATCAATGCACCAAAGGAGAAAGAGGATGACTTGGATGTCTATGCCAAGAAGAAGATGGATCACAACACAATGGCACACATGTACAAGGAGATCCCAGATGATGCTATTGAAACTCACAAGTTTGGATCTGTACATTTCCTTCTGTCAGGACTGCCAACCATTAACTGGATCCTCAGGCACACACTCTTGCCCAAGTCAGGTGATCATAACATGATCAGAGGCCATGCTATCAATCTGCTACAGTTATTTGATGTGCCTCAAAAGTTCAAGGTCATGAGCCTCATTGTTGAAACTATCAAGAGGACAGCTGCAGACCAGAAGAGAAGTTGTGGGTATGCCCCACAGATCCAGGAGCTGATTAACTCCAAGATGGGCACTGGCACTTACTTGTTGGACAAGGAACACATGCCTATCTATCCAGACTTTGAGGACAACCAAGTGGTTATGGATGAAAATGAACCATCTTCAGTGCAAGCACAAGCAATGAAGGAGAAGGCTGCTAAGATGCCAACAATTGATGAGGCATCTGAGTACTTCCTAAAGAGCAAACAAGACCAGCTAGGTTACTTGATAGCATCCACTCTAAGGATTGAGAAAGGGTTGGCCACCCTGACTCAAAACCAGGAGAGCCTGGAGAGGATCATGGAGCAAAAGTTCTATGACTTAGATGTGAAAGTAACTGAGATCCAGTCTGTTGTTGAGCAACTCCAAGATGACATGCAGGAGAGGAAGGGCAAGACAACCACTGAGGCATTTGCTAGAGTGCCTAGAGCTCAGAGATCAGCTGCTGTGCCTGTGATAGACACAAGAGCAACATCATCTGCACCTGCTACAGCTTCAGTGCCACCGGCTCCAACATCTACTCCACCAGCTCCAACTTCATCAACTGATGCCTTCGTCCTTGGAGTCATATCTACACCACCACATCAAGACCAAGCCTGAGAGACGACATAGTACTATGCATTTTCTAGGAACTTTTTGGTAACTTGTTGCCAAAGGGGGAGAAAAATGTATAGATCATAGGCTTCGAGAGAGAGAGAGAGTTTGCTTTTGTTCTCTCTTGTCTTTGTGGTTGAACTTTATTTGCTTTCGCTTGCTTGAGATACTTTATTGCATGTGTGATGCAATGATGATCATGTGTTTGATCATATGCTACATTAATGCTTGATTGAACGACAATATCCTTTTTATCAATATATGATCATTCACTTTGCTTGGTGATGAGTGCATGTATTTTGAATATTATATTTTTTTGAGCGCTCCACCAAGATGTATGTGACATGGGAGAGTAACTCATGAACCTAACTCTATGTGCATTTGCAGTCCAAAGCAAATCTTAAACTATGCACAAATTTAGGGGGAGCTCTCACATTTCGCATACTTCTCAAAGCGACGATGTTTGTCAATCTTATTATCTTTTGTCGAAGCTTTGATCTATAAGTTGTCGTCAATTACTAAAAAGGGGGAGATTGAAAGTGCACCTATCCCCAGGTGGTTTTGGTAATTCCTAACAACATATAGCTCATTGAGCTAATACTATTCCAAGACAATTATTTCAGGAAAGCTCAATGAATGGCATGGCATGGATGAGAAAAGTTGATCCCTCAAAATGCTAAGGATAAAAGGATTGGCTCAAGCTTCAAGCTCAAGACTCTACATTTTATATTTTAGTGATCCAAGATCACATTGAGTCTATAGGAAAAGCCAATACTATCAAGGAGGGATGAGGTGTTGCTTAATGAGGTTCTTGCTTTATAGTGCTTAGTGATATGCTCCAAAACCGACCTAAACCTAAAGTCCAACTCGGCCCCACCGATTCTTTCTATCCGGCGCCACCGAGTTCAGATGTCATAGCCACTGCCAAAAACCCTAGGCAAATCGGTCTCACCGATAGGGATCTCGGTCTCACCGAGATGGGATTGTAATCTCTCTGTTTCCCTTCATAACGTTTCGGTCTCACTGAGATGAGTGACCGGTCCCACCGAGATTGCAATGTAAACTCTCTGTTTCCTTTTCGTAACATTTCGGTCTCACCAAAAAGAGCGAACCGGTCCCACCGAGTTTACCTGACCAACTCTCTGGTTAGCTTATTACTAAAGTCGGTCTCACCGAGTTTGTGTAATCGGTCTCACCGAGATTACGTTATGCCCTAACCCTAACCATATCGGTCCTACTGAGTTGCATGTCGGTCCCACCGAAAACCCTAACGGTCACTAGGTTTACTAAATTGTTCTGACCGAGTTTGTTGATTCGGTCCCACCAAGATTGGTAAATTGTGTGTAACGGTTAGATTTTGTGTGGAGGCTATATATACCCCTCCACCTCCTCTTCATTCGTGGAGAGAGCCATCAGAATGAACCTACACTTCCAACTTACCATTTCTGAGAGAGAACCACCTACTCATGTGTTGAGACCAAGATATTCCATTCCTACCATATGAATCTTGATCTCTAGCCTTCCCCAAGTTGCTTTCCACTCAAATGTTCTTTCCACCAAATCCAAATCCTGTGAGAGAGAGTTGAGTGTTGGGGAGACTATCATTTGAAGCACAAGATCAAGGAGTTCATCATCAACACACCATTTGTTACTTCTTGGAGAGTGGTGTCTCCTAGATTGGCTAGCTGTCACTTTGGGAGCCTCCGACAAGATTGTGGAGTTGAATCAAGGAGTTTGTAAGGGCAAGGAGATCACCTACTTCGTGAAGATCTACCGCTAGTGAGGCAAGTCCTTCATGGGCGACGGCCATGGTGGGATAGACAAGGTTGCTTCTTCGTGGACCCTTTTTGGGTGGGCCCTCCGTGGACTCGCACAACCATTACCCTTCATGGGTTGAAGTCTCCATCAACGTGGATGTATGATAGCACCAACTATCGGAACCACGGCTCAAAAATCACCGTGTCTCCAAATTGCGTTTGAAATCTCCAAATCCTCCCCTTTACATTCTTGCAAGTTGCATGCTTTATTTTCCGCTGCTCATATACTCTTTGCATGCTTGCTTGAATTGTGTTAAGATTGCTTGACTTGTGCTAAGTTTGCTAAAATCTGCCAAAGACTAAAATTGGGAAAAGGTTAAGTTTTTATTTGGTCAAGTAGTCTAATCACCCCCCTCTAGACATACTTCAAGATCCTACACGTACATGTCTGTTCCTTTTTGCACCCCCTTTTCCTTTGGCTCGTTGGAGCATCCTCCGTTCCGCCATGTCTCTGTGAAATGAAGGACTCCTAATGTTGCTGAACTGAGGCATGCAGTAGTACCCCGTATGTGCCCATGGTAGTACCGCTCCCACGGAGCGGTAGTACCGTGGCCTCTGGCCTGGCACAGCAGCTCGAGCGGTAGTAGGGGCAGATGTAATTTTTTTACATCCACGCCCTACGTGGTAGTACCGTGCCTTGGCGCGGTAGTACCGTTAGATCTGGCCAGGCACAGTAGCATGAGCAGAAGTAGGGGCGTATGTAATTTTTCACATCCGCGCCCTACACGGCAGTACCACTCCTGGTTTGCGGTAGTACCGTGTCGGATTTTTGCATAGATAAAAACTAAGCGGATGTAGTCACGGATGTAATTTTTTATATCCGTGCCTACTCGGCCTAGTCTACTCCTATCTTGCGGTAGTACCGCAAGGGTGCGCGGTAGTACCGTGCCAGCGGTTCTACTGCCCCCTATCTTAGCTCTCCAGGACTAGGCTTGGGCCCTGCCACGCCAGCGGTAGTACCGCAGGTCAGTGCGGTAGTACCGCTGGTGTGATGCGGTAGTACCACGTGTCGCGGACTGAGTTGGTGGGTAATGGTTGGATTTGTCCCTTGACTATAAAAGGGGTGTCTTCCTCCCCGAGTTGACTACCTCTTCCCTCTCTAAGCTCCATTGATGCTCTAAGCTCCATTTTCGCCCAATCTCTCTCCCTAGCCAATCAAACTTGTTGATTCTCTAGGGATTGGTTGAGAAGGCCTCGATCTACACGTCCACCAAGATTAAATTTGATTTCCCCCACTAATCCCTTGCGGATCTTGTTACTCTTGTGTGTTTCAGCACCCTAGACGGCTGAGGTCACTGCGGAGACATGGTCCATTGTGGTGAAGCTTCGTGGTGTCGTTGGGAGCCTCCAATTAAGTTGTGGAGATTGCCCCAACCTTGTTTGTAAAGGTTCGGTCGCCGCCTCCAAGGGCACCAATAGTGGATTCATGGCATCTCGCATTGTGTGAGGGCGTGAGGAGAATACGGCGGCCCTAGTGGCTTCTTGGGGAGCATTGTGCCTCCACACTGCTTCAACGGAGACGTACTTCCCCTCAAAGGGAAGGAACTTCGGTAACACATCCTCGTCTCCATCGGTTCCACTCTTGGTTATCTCTTACCTTTACTTGTGCGAGTTATATTGTGTTATACTCCTTGCTTGCTTGTGGGCTTATTATTCTTGCATCATATAGGTTGCTCACCTAATTTCATATCTAGACAACCTACTCTGATGCAAACTTTAATTTGGTAAAGAAAAGCAAAAAATTGTTAGTTGCCTATTCACCCCCCTCTAGTCAACTATATCGATCCTTTCAATTTGTCTCAGAGCCTCATCTCTTTATTAAGGACTTTGCTGTCCGAAGAGTATGGTTGACACCATAGACGGAGAGGAGGAGCACCCCGGTGTGATTCCGTCCTCGCCTGCGGCTGATGGGGGAACCTCGGTCTCACGTGAGGAATTCAATGTGTCTTTGGACACATTGAAAACTTCCATGATGACCGGGGTCAAAGGCATGCTTAAGAACTTTCTTGATGGTCTCAAATTATCCACCGCACCGTTGGAAGTGGTCGATCCCACTGACAAGGTGACGGGTGCTAACACCGACAAGGGGGAAGCTACGAGTGAGAAAGTTCCCGTGTCTAGTGGTAGAAATGGTAGTGGCACCTTTGCCCATGTGGAACCTCCACTTACTTATGGAGGACCGATTCCCTCTACTCATTTAAATCATGCCGGTTCTCCTCCTAAGATTGTGAAAAATGAGGATTTTGATGCTTGGGTCTATCGCTTTAAGCGTCATTTAAACCATGTTAACACTAATTTTTGGAGAATCATTGAGGAAGGTTTCTATCCGCACGACCGAAGCAACTTCACCCCTAGAGAAGCCGCGGATAATCAATTCAATGAGAATGCTCTCTTCATCCTCCAAGATGCAATTCCACCCGAAGATATTGCTCATCTCCGACCCTTCACCGTGGCCAAGGAAGCATGGCACCATGTTGTTTCCCTCTACAAGGGAAGTGCAAGCATTCAACGCTCCAACTATGAAGTGGTGCAAGATGAAGCCGATGAGTTTGCAATGAATGAATATGAAGAACCTAGTGAGCTTTACCAGAGATTAACCACTCTCGCGGTCTCACTCTGAGATCACGGGAGCAAGGATACATATGACAATTGGATCAAGCACAAGTTCCTCAAGGCCATGATGCCCTATCACAAGGCCATGTCCTCCGCCATCCGTCAAAGGCCGGACTTCCACACCTTGTCCTCAAGTGAAGTGTTGGATGAGTTTGTGGCAATGAGGATCTTGGACAAGACCGCCAACAATGCGGTGTTGCATTCTCAAAGAGCAAAGAAGCCCAACCTTGCCTTGAAGGCCAAGGTTAGTGTGGAAGAAGAGGATGAAGAGGAAGAAGAGGAGAGCAACCCCGAAGATACGAAATATGATTACCATGAGCACATGGCTCTAGCTTCAAGGCAATTTTGGAGCAAGAAGAACTCAAGGCCCAATTTCAACAAGAACAACTCTAGTGGCTTCAAGGGCAAGCAACGTGTGGGAACATGTTACAATTGTGGCAATGTGAGCCACTTCGTTGCGGAGTGCCCTTATGAGAAGAGGGAAGACAATGGTGGCAAGCTCATCCGAAAAGACAAAGCCAAGTTGAGGGAGTCCTGGATTAGGGGGTGTCCGGATAGCCGAACTATCACCTTTGGCCGGACTCCTGGACTATGAAGATACAAGATTGAAGACTTCGTCCCGTGTCCGGGTGGGACTTTCCTTGGCGTGGAAGGCAAGCTTGGCGATACGGATATGTAGATCTCCTACCATTGTAACCGACTCTGTGTAACCCTAACCCTCTTCGGTGCCTATATAAACCGGAGGGTTTTAGTCCGTAGGACGAACAACAATCATACCATAGGCTAGCTTCTAGGGTTTAGCATCTCTGATCTCGTGGTAGATCTACTCTTGTACTACCCATATCATCAATATTAATCAAGCAGGAGTAGGGTTTTACCTCCATCGAGAGGGCCCGAACCTGGGTAAAAACATCGTGTCCCTTGTCTCCTGTTACCATCCGCCTAAACGCACAGTTCGGGACCCCCTACCCGAGGTCCACCGGTTTTGACACCGACATTAGTGCTTTCATTGAGAGTTCCTATGTGCCGTCGCCATCAGGAAGGATGCCCCATCCCGTCTTTAAAGACGACACCGTTGCTAAAGGAGCTTTGGCTATCGGCCAAACTCTCCGGCTAGGCGGTTTCCTTATGATCTTCTGTTCGGCCGCCGCGCCGATGATGACTTCTCGGGTCATCGAAAGCAATCTTCACGTTAACTCGGAACTCGCCGAGCAGTTAGATCCGATGGAGCTCTCTTCCTTAAACGAGCTCTTGGATCGCATCGCCGCCCTGGGAGTCGCTACAGACTACGATCAGATTGGGCCTAAACCCGATCTGAGAGAGATTAACTCTCCCTAGGTTACCCACCACGTTGCTGTGGTAGAGGCACAATACAGCGACCCTTCTTCTATCTTAAGGACCAGCTATGTCCGGACTCCCGATCCCTCCATGCCGGATTCCCGCGGAGGGGAGGACGTTACTCAAGCCCTGAACCTAAAGTCAGGCAGCGGGCTAGATTCATTGGACAACATCCAAGAACCCAAGCTTCTAAGTTCGGAAACTACTTGGCCCCTGAGTCTTAAATTGACGGGGTTCCAAATTTAATTCCACCCGCCCACCCAAACATAAGCGATCTATCCCAAATCCAGCAAGAGCCCGCAGAAATAGTACACCATTACTGGGCCAGATTCCTCCTTGTTATAAACAGGATAAAGGACTGCCGCGAGGAGGACGCGATTTCATTCTTCGGCAATAGTTGCACGGACGAGGGAATCCTCAACGCCGTAAGCCGTCGTGAAATTACATGCTTCGCTGCCTTGGCGTCCATAGTACAAAAGTATTGTGCGATGGAAAGCGCCTGGAAAACCGAAATCAAATTTTGGGACAATCTGGCCCTGAATACAACCCCAGTCCGAAATAAAAGGGTGCATTATCGCCAGGCACCTGGGTTAAACACCAAAAAGCAAAAACCCTCTATAGGGCATGGAACCGTACTGGAAGGATGGCTCAATGGACCCTGCAAAATTCATAGTACAGAAGGCGCCACTCCAACTCATAGCCTTAGAGCATGTTGGATACTACGGCAGGTGGCCAAAAGTGGCGAAGAGCTTCTAACTCCAGAGCACCAGCCCAAGGATACCAGTACGGTATTAACAGTCTTCGAGACTTTAGCATCAAATAATATGCGGAAACGAACACTCTGCAGCCTTGCCGAAGTCTACCAAGTAGCAACAATAAACCCATGGAGTGACACGACTATTACCTTTAATGCCAGTGACGAACCTAAATTCCGAACAGCCCGAGCACCAGCCGCATTGGTCCTCAGTCCAATAGTGGACGGCTTTCGCCTTACCAAGGTACTCATGGATGGTGGCAGCGGATTGAACCTCATTTACGAGGAAACCTTCCAAAAAATGGAAATAGACTGGAGCCGCATTGAGCAAAGCAGCACAACCTTTAGAGGAATAATCCCCAGTCGGGAAGCATGTTGTACAGGAAAAATAACACTGGATGTGGTGTTCGGCACGTCGGATAATTATAGGTCCGAGGAGGTCACGTTCCAAGTGGCCCCATTCAGCAGCAGATATCACGCTCTATTAGGGCGAGAGGCATTCACAATTTTTCAAGCTATACCCCATCACGGGTACATGAAGCTCAAAATGCCCGGGCCCAATGGAATCATCACTCTTGCTAGTGACCCGGACATAGCACTCCGCGCTGAAAATAAGACACCCGCACTGGCCCTTGAGGCACTATCCGAAGCCCTAGCGGCCGAGGAACTCACTGCGCTGCGCTCCATGGTGAATAGGGACGACGTGATACTCGATAAGAGATCCAAGTCCACCTCCTTTAAACCAGCGGACGAAATAGTCAAATTCCAAGTCCATCCAACGGACCCTACAAAAACGGCCTCCATCGGGGCACAATTAAACCCTGATGTAGACGCCGCACTACGAGAATTCCTACTCGAAAATTGGGACATTTTTGCCTGGCACCCTTCAGACATGCCAGGAATCCCACGCCGACTGGCCGAGCACAGCCTAAACATCCTAAAAGGATTCAAGCCAGTCAAACAGGCTCTTCGGCGTTTCTCCGAACCCAAGAGACAGGCCATGGGAGAGGAGCTAGCCAAATTATTGGAGGCCGGATTCATTAGAGATATAAAACATCCGGACTGGCTAGCAAACCTGGTGATGGTACCAAAGAAGGACAAATCCTGGCGCCTATGCGTCGATTTTAAGGACCTCAACAAGGCTTGCCCAAAGGATCCCTTCCCACTCCCCCACATTGATCAAATTATCGACGCTACCGCAGGACACGATTCATTGTGTTTCCTCGACGCATACTCCGGCTACCACCAAATTAAGATGGCAGAGCCCGACCAGGCCGCAACGGCATTCATCACCCCATACGACCCATTCTGCTTCAACACAATGCCCTTTGGGCTCAAAAACGCCAGCACAACATATCAGCGCATGATTCAGACATGTCTAGCAAACCAGATCGGCAAAACAGTGGAGGCATATGTAGATGATGTGGTCGTCAAAACCAAGCACGTCGAAACTCTAGTAGACGGTTTGAGGCTAACGTTCGATAATCTCCGAACATATGACATTAAGCTTAACCCGGAAAAATGTGTTTTCGGCGTACCAGCCGGAAAGCTCTTGGGCTTCATTGTATCTGGTAGAGGAATTGAAGCAAACCCAGCCAAGATCCGAGCTCTGTCACAATTGGATATCCTAAAGGACCTCAAACAAATACAAAAATTGACGGGATGCGTGGCGGCTTTAAGCCGCTTTATCTCCTGTTTAGGAGAAAAGGCATTACCCCTTTATCGTCTCCTCCGACGCACCGAGCACTTCGAGTGGACGGATGCCGCCACGGCCGGACTCAAAGAAATAAAAGCCATATTGGCAACAAACCCGGTCCTGGCCGCGCCCAACATGGGCGAACCAATGCTATTATATATCACGGCAACTCATCAAGTTGTGAGTGCGGTGCTCGTTGTCGAACGAGAAACGGACGGACACAAGTTCCCCCTTCAAAAACCAGTTTACTACGTGTCCACTATCCTAACTCCATGCAAGTCACGGTACCCGCATTATCAAAAGATAGCGTATGCAGTGTTCATGGCATCCCGGAAGCTGCGACACTACTTTCAAGAGTGTTCGATAACAGTAGCCTCCGAAGTACCTCTTAATGACATTATAAACAACCGCGACGCGACGGGCCAGATTGCCAAATGGGCCATTGAGCTCCTCCCGTTCGACATAACCTATAAGCCACGGCGAGCTATTAAGTCACAAGTTTTGGCCGACTTCGTCGCCGAATGGACTGAAGCCGAACTCCCTAAAGAGTACGGCGCATATTCCAACTGGATCATGCACTTCGACGGCTCCAAAATATTGGCTGGTCTGGGGGCTGGCGTCGTTCTGACGTCCCCAACTGGAGATACAGTTCAATACGTAGTCCAGATAATGTATACAAACTCCAACAACGCAGCCGAATACGAGACCCTTCTACATGGTCTCCGGATGGCAGTCTCCATGGGCATTCAATGCCTAGAGGTGCGCGGGGATTCAAACCTCACGATATCCCAAATAAATGGAGACTTCGATGCCAAGGATCCGAAAATGGCAGCCTATCGCAATGCCGTCGTAAAAATGTCAGCTCGATTCGAGGGGCTCGAATTTCACCATATAGCCCGGGATAACAACCAGGCAGCAGACGTATTGGCACGCATTGGCGCAAAGCGCGATGCCGTCCCTCCCAACATCTTCCTAGAGAGGCTGTTTAAGCCATCTGTACTATGGGAGGGGGAGTTCGTAAATAACAACCCGGACCCAACCGCACTGCCCGACATCGAACATTCTGACACAATCGGTGGTTCTACCAACAAAGTAACATCCTCAGCCAACGTAATAATGGCAGTCATTGCCCCGTGGACGAAACCATTCCTAGCCTACCTAACCAGGCAGGAACTTCCCGAGGACCAAAACGAGGCCCGCTGCATAGTGCGGCGATCTAAAGCCTATAAGGTCCATGAGGGAGAGCTTTACAAGAAAAGCACAACCGGAGTCCTTCAAAGGTGTATCTCCGAAGAGGAAGGGCGGAATCTTCTGGCTGAAATTCATGCCGGACTTGGCGAGCACCACGCCGCAGCCCGGGCCCTTGTAGGCAAGGCCTTCCATACAGGATTTTATTGGCCGACGGCCCGGGCAGATGCTCAGGACTTAGCCCAACGATGCATCGGCTGCCATCTCTTTGCTAATCAAAGCCACATGCCACCCACCGCCCACAAAAACTATACCCATAACCTGGCCCTTCGCGGTCTGGGGGCTTGACATGGTTGGACCCCTTAAAGGAGGAACCCACAAGCAAAAATACCTATTGGCCATGGTGGATAAATTCACCAAATGGATAGAGGCCAAACCTGTTAAGACGGCCGAATCTGGACCGGTGATAGACTTCATATCAGGGGTTGTACACCGTTACGGCGCCCCCCATAGCATCATCACTGATAAAGGCACGAACTTTACGACCGACGAGGTCAAACTCTGGTGCAAAAACATGGGCATCAAGCTCGACTATGCTTCAGTCTATCACCCTCAAACTAACGGTCAAGTCGAGTGAGCAAATGGTCTAATCATGAGCGGCATCAAACCTAGATTAGTGCGGTCCCTCAAGGAATCTAACACGCACTGGGTAGAGGAGCTCGACTCCGTACTCTGGGGGCTGCGGACCACTCCGAATCGCACCACCGGATTTACACCATTCTTTATGGTATACGGCGCAGAGGTAGTTCTGCCCTGTGACATAATTCATGACTCACCTCACGTGTGCATGTACGAAGAAAGAGAAGCCGAGCTCGATCGGCAGGACAGCTTGGACGCATTGGAGGAGGAGCGTGATGTGGCAAAAGCCCGTTCCGCATTCTGTCAACAGCAAGCTCGAAGATATCAAAGCAGAGAAGTACGGGCCAAAACTTACAACGTTGGCGAGTTAGTTCTACGCCTACCGGACAAGAAAAAGGACAAACTCAAGCCCAAATGGGAATGTCCCTTTATCATCGACCAAGTCCTGACCGGTGGAGCGTCCCGTCTGCGAGATGCATCGGATAACCGACTCGAGCTGAACCCATGGAACGCAGCCCGTCTTCGAAGATTCTACGCCTAGCACCGGATTCTGAGTTCGTCTCCTTCCTCCGTCTATATTTTGCATATTAGTTGTCTTCTGTTTCTCTCCTTCTCCCTCCTTTTCTATTACAGCCTTTGAAAGCTTGTTTGCGCATTGTTCGCACACACTTGATGCGCTATCCGCGCTCATTATACCTGGGGACTTCTTTAACAGAAGCTTATTTATACGGGCTTCATGCCCAACACATGTGTCACACTTCCGCATGTACCTTTTATTCACCATTATATGCATCGATATGACTTAAGTTTTGGCCAAACTGGGTTGCCTGGCTCCTGTGCTTACCCCTACGTTACTGCCGGGTCAGCCGGATGTGTACCTCAGACTGGGTGAAGCCGAAAGCTAGCGTTCTTAAGGGAATATTCGGTCGGTGAACTAAAAGACGATTTCTTACCTATTTATTTATCTGCCCCCAGATGTTTTTCTGCTTTTTTCGCAGTCCGGACATGCACTTTAGGGCATGCCTCCCAGGGAAAGGAACCCCTAATGGAACTATTCTCCCTGGAAGATGTTTCTTACTAACCATGTAATATAACACAACTAGTTGGGCACTTGTCTGATAAAGCACTAATGACCCCTACGCCTGGTCTCCACGCATGCCCCGGTTCTTATATAAACCGCGAGGGTATTCGGACACACTCCGGACTATTGGGTCCCGAGTTTGAAGCGAAAAGGTCCGCTATGACAAACGATCTACAATCCGGCTAGAAGGCATTTTACATGTCATCTTAAATTACATAGTCAATTCGACTGATTGTATTCCTCTTCAATGCCATCTAATAGGCTGTCTAGTTTACAGTCCTGCTGGGAATACTTTGCGGCCAACTCTACTTGGCCGTACACTAAGCTCACATGGATCTCCTTCCCATCGGGCCCCACAGGTCCGACCTTGGCCATGTGGTTTGGATCAGCCTTCGTGTACCGCGTCTTCACCATGGCCCAGGCCTCCCTGGCGCCTTGACGGCAGGCTGATATCTTCCATAATCGGAAGCGCCGCCGCGCTCCCTGAAGCCTCTCTGCAAGCTCTCCAAGGCCTGCGGGTAGGGAGACAGATGGCCACAAGGCCTGGGCGACGCCTTTCATCACCTGTCGAACTTGTTCATGCAGTTGCAAGAGCTCGGGAAGAAGGTTACCCGTAGAACCGGGCATTTCCTCTGCAGGACAGCCTGTGAGCATACCTACAGATATACCTTTGTTAGTCAACTTCCTCGCCGAACTCTTTTTCAAAGTTCGTTCAAGCACTTACTAAAAATGCCGCGTCGAAGACGTCGATTCTCCTTAACGGAGTCAGACAGGTGGGCACGAACATCCTTTAGTTCCTCACCCAGCTGGGTGTTGGCATCTTGGAGATTATTTTTCTCTTTCCTCACTCTTGTAAGGACATTCTCGCTGGCCTTTAACCGGCGCATGAGCTGTTGCTTGTTTGGATCTATCCCAGCGCCATCTGCAATATTATTGTCAGACTTATACACACGCCGCACTTCACAAATTACTTATCTTTTGAAGCATATATTACCAGAGGGGGTCTCTTTGGCTTCCCCCGCTGCGGCTGGTGCGGCCTCAAGTTGGGCTTTGCACTCCTCCAGCTCCTGGGACAGTTGGATATTCTTTTCCGTAAGATCCTGCACAATAAATGATCCTTAAATCAGTTATTCTAACTATTTCAAGTCTCGGGGGCTACTAGCATATATAACTGTCAGTTTTTCTCACCCGTATGTCTTTTACATACTGCTCCCATCCAATGCCTCTGGGGAGAAACATGTGTCACGAAGAACTGTCCGGCGACGCCTGTGATTCATGGCACTCTCCACCTCGGAATTGGTGGCAGATAACCTGTAGGCATCCTCTGTCGGAGGAGCATCCGACGCACGCCTCGTGTTCGCCTCCGCTTCTGGACCTGGCTTTGGAGCCTGGCGAGCGGAGGATTGATTGGCAACCTCTCCGGATACAGTCCGACGAGCGCTCTTCTTCCTGAAAAAGCACGAGCGTTAGTATGCCTCCCGGGAATAAAACCTGGGATTAAGATGACATGCCATACCATTGCACCGGCGTTTCAATCTGGACTGCACTTCTTTTCAGCCTGTTGGGCCTTGCTGTCCCTTGTTGACTAGCCGTCGTAGGCTCGGCCTTCCGCCTTAAGGACTTCCCCTGCGAAACACCATTGGTATACGGTGATCAAAAACAAGCACGGATGGGTCATTTTCAAAGTATTGGGACTTCGGTCTCAGTTACCTGCAAGGCTGGAAGTATTCCGGGGTAATCGGCCGTAATGGCGAGCAAGGCATTATCGATGCTCAGTTGGTGAAATACCCCATCGATTAGCTCCACCGATATGTTCGGATCCTCGGGTTGTGGAGGCGGGCTGTTTATATCCTTTACGGCCCGGCGCAGTTCCTGCACCGAAATCACAAAATGAGATACTTGACTATGGGAGTATGGATCGGATAGGCAAAAATAAATGTCTTCTTACCCAGCTTGGAGGATTGTACATAGAAAATCTGTCCTGTGGATTGACGAGGAGAAATTCCTCCTCTTCTCCCTTGTACAATGCGGACAAGATCTTCATCAGATCGGCGACCGATCCCGGCCCCTTACGGCCGCAGCGGGTGGCATCATCCTCCCCGTTGAAATCCCACATGGGGTGGCCTCTATACTGGAGCGGCTGCACCCCCCGCATAATGCATGTGGCCATGACCCCGATCATGGTCAGTCCGGAATGAGCTAACAACCTTATTCATCTCATCAGGTAAAGGACGTCCCTGTCATTTTCCGTCTGAGGGCTCCGTGGACGCCAGCTTAGGCGTTTCTTCAAAGGAGCGTTATTGAACTCAGGGAGACCGATCCGAACAGGGTCCGGCAGGGGGACATCTTCTATATAAAACCATTCCTAAGGCCAGTCTTCAGACGCCTTCTTCGAGGTTCCAGATAGATATCTGGTCCCGGCGATGCGCCAAAGTTCGGCTCCGCCCACTTGATATATTGAGCCCTCTTGAAAACGGGGCACAAGGCAGAACAACTTCTTCCACAGCGCAAAATGAGCCTCGATGCCCAAAAATAGCTTGCAAAGGGCCACGAAGCCCGCAATATGCAAAATGGAGGCAGGCGTAAGGTTGTGCAACTGGAGGCCGTAGAACTCCAGGAGCCCCCGGAGAAACAGATGAATTGGAAATTCGAGCCCTCTTATCAAATAAGAGACAAGGCATACCCGCTCTCCTTTGGAGGGGCTGGGGATGCTCTCCGCTTGCTTTCCTCCCTTATAGGTGGCGAGTCCGGCTCGAACCAGAACCATGAAGGCTGGGGGAAGAAATCCCTTGGTTTGGAGCGTCACTAACTTGCTGTGCGGGACGAAGCATCTCTCCCAATCTCCAGGCTGAGGGCTGGGAGGACGAGAGGAGGAGCCGCATCGACTGTCCATGATGGAATGGATTTCTGTCAGATGCGCTCTGATGAATGCTCGCGAAGGGAGGATGGTGTGATTCAAATCTAGATCCTCGTCTCTTTTATAGGCAGCTCATTTGCGCAGCTAGGGGGGTAAATGTAAAAATACCCTGGCTTTTCGCATTCGTTCAACACATGGAAGATGGCCATTATTGGGCGTGGAAGCCGAGGAGCGCAATATTTACAAGAAGCTGGGCACTATTCAACAGGTACATAGGATTTGGAGAAGAACCTGCCTTGCAATGCCGAAGACAATCTACGCGTCGGACTCATCGCCATTGAAGCCTGGTTCGGGGGCTACTGAGGGAGTCCTGGATTAGGGGGTGTCCGGATAGCCGAACTATCACCTTTGGCCGGACTCCTGGACTATAAAGATACAAGATTGAAGACTTCGTCCCATGTCCGGATGAGACTTTCCTTGGTGTGGAAGGCAAGCTTGGCGATACGGATATGTAGATCTCCTACCATTGTAACCGACTCTGTGTAACCCTAACCCTCTTCGGTGCCTATATAAACCGGAGGGTTTTAGTCCATAGGACGCACAACAATCATACCATAGGCTAGCTTCTAGGGTTTAGCCTCTCTGATCTCGTGGTAGATCTACTCTTGTACTACCCATATCATCAATATTAATCAAGCAGGAGTAGGGTTTTACCTCCATCGAGAGGGCCCGAACCTGGGTAGAAACATTGTGTCCCTTGTCTCCTGTTACCATCCGCCTAGACGCACAGTTCGGGACCCCCTACCCGAGATCAGCTGGTTTTGACACCGACACAAGTCCTTCCCCAACAAGAACAACTTCACCAAGAAGACTCCAACATAAGGGTTGGTGGCTCAAGAAGAATACCATGAGGATGGTGATGATGATGAAGATGGTGAAGCCATGGCCATGGCTTCCGTTGCCATTGCCACAACTCCACAGGTGTCTTTCTTCGACTCACCTAACAAGAACATCACCGCCAAGTGCCTCATGGCAAAAGCCACCAACAAGGTAACCCCCAACATCAAAACTACCATCATTACTAATCCTTCCTTGACGGATTGAATTGATGAAAGTGAGGGGTCTAATGAGGAAATAAATGAATTTGAGTCTTTTAAGAGTAAGCTCAAGGGAAAATCCAAGAAGCACTTCATTGCTCTCTTGTAACAACTTGGTGAAGCCAATGACGTGATCGAGGCTCATGAGGAAACCATCTCTAAGATGGAAGGTCATAGTCGTGACTATGCCGATGAGATATCGGACCTCTCTAATGCGCTCGCGGAAGAGCGTGTTCATCATTTGGCTCTTGAGGAGTCACACAATGATGACCATGCTAAATTAAAGAAAGATCTTGATCATGCTCTTGTTGTATCTCGTGTGCTCAATTCCGAGAAGGCTGAACTTGGGGTTGACCATGCTAGACTCAAAGAGGAGTTTGATATACTTGACAAGGCTTACAAGGCCTTGAAGGGTGCTCATGCTAGCCTCAAGGAGTCTCATGATCAACTCCAAGTAAATCTAACCAAGGAGAAAGCCACTTTTCCTCATATGGTCTTAATTGATAACGCAAATGCTACTAACTTGTGTTGTGAGCATGTGCATCTTGTGGAGGAGAATGCCAAGTTGAAGGAGCAACTTGAGAAAGGCCTTGTCTCTTGCATACAAGGTGAGAAGAATCTCAATGACCTTTTGAGCAATCAAAAGGAAGTTGTGGCCAAGGAGGGAGTTGGGTTCACACCCAAGTCCAAGAACAAGAAGAAGAATGACAAGACCAAACGACCTCCTCATCTCAAGCAAACTTTTGTGAAGGAGGGAGAGGATGATTCAAAGGAGAAGAAGAATAATGTGAAGGGTGGCAACCTCAAAAAGGGCAATGCCACCCCTTCCAACAAAGCCGGCAACTTTAATCCTTCTTATGTGTCGTGCCGTGCTAGTGATGGGCATGTTTATGCTAAATTTGTTGGTTCTCCTTATGAGTACATTAAATGGTCTATTTGGGTTCCTAAGACCCTTGTTACTAACATCAAAGGACCCATTACAAAATGGGTACCTAAAACCAAGCATTAATATCATGTAGGTGTTTGCTTCCGGTGGGGGATCATGGTTGCTCGATAGTGGAGCCACACATCATATGACCGGAAGCAAGGACTTGTTGGTGGACGTCCAAAAGATACCATCTATGCCCACCAATGTCGAGTGGGGTGATGCCTCGTCCTCCAAGGTATTGGGTCTTCGCAAGGTTGTCATTTCTCATGATCTCACGATCGAGAAAGTCATGCTTGTTGAGTCCCTTGCATGCAATTTACTTTCCGTTCGTCAACTTGCAATCATAGGTTTTGCCACATCCTTTGATATTGATACCATGGCCGTCTTGTGGAGCAAGACTCTTAAAGTAGCTTTTGTTGGGCATGTCGAGAATGGTCTCTATGTGATTAACTTTTCGGAGCGACCCACTAAGACCGCGATATGCCTAATGGCTAAAGTTGATGTGGGATGGCTTTGGCATCGCCGTTTAGCCCATGTCAATATGAGATCTTTGCAAAGTCTTCTCATAGGGGACCATGTCCGTGGACTAACCAATGTTTGCTTTGCCAAAGATCGTGCTTGCAGTGCTTGTATCGAAGGAAAGTTACATGAGAAGGCTCACCCTCCCATGACTATCATCCAATCAAAGAGACCCTTGGAGCTCCTTCACATGGATCTCTTTGGGCCTCCATCCTTTGATAGTATTGGGGGTAGAAAGTATTGCTTGGTGATAGTCGATGATTACTCAAGGTACACTTGGGTATATTTCTTCAAGAGGAAGAGTGAAACTCAACAAACTGTCATCGACTTTGCAAATGAAGCTCAACGTCAACATGATGCAAAGATCTTGACAATAAGAAGTGACAACGGCACCGAGTTCAAGAACTACACCTTTGATGAGTTTCTTAGTGATGAGGGGATCAAGCATCAATATTCTGCACCATACACCCCTCAACAAAATGGTGTAGCAGAGAGGAAGAACCGGACGTTGAAGGATGCGGCAAGGACCATGATGGCGGAGCTCAAGTCTCCTTATAACTTTTGGGCCAAAGCCATAAACACCGCATGTCATGCATCCAATCGTCTCTATCTCCACAAAGGCTTGAACAAGACTCCATATGAAATTCTCACCGGTAACAAGCCCAACCTCAAGTACTTCCGGGTGTTCGGTTGTAAGTGTTTCATTCTCAAGAAAGGTGTTCATTTGTCTAAATTTGAGGCTAGAGATCACGAGGGCATATTTCTTGGTTATGCTACAAACTCTCATGCTTACCGTGTCCTCAACAAGTCCACGAGACTCATTGAGGAGACGTGTAACGTGGAGTTTGACGAGAATAATGGCTCCCAAGTGGAGCAAAGTGGTACTTGTGATGTAGGTGATGAAATTCCTCCCCAAGCCAAAAGAAGAATGGGTGTTGGTCATATCTTACCCATTGAGGAATCCCTTGTGGCCGAAGGAGAAGGACAATGCTCCACTCAAGTGGAGCCATCACCGACCCAAGACCCACACACTTCCGAAGAAGAAAGTGAAGGCCCTCAACCTCGTGAACAAGATCAAGGGCAAGATCAACCTCAAGATGGTGGTGAGCCACCAAGTGATGCCCAAGGTCAATTTCTCCCTTCCGAGCAGGTTCAAGATCAAGAGCAAGCTCAAGCTCAAGATCAAGATCAAGCTCAAGACAACGCTCAAGATGATCAAGTTTCTGCTCCTCTCTTCACTCCTGAGGAGGAATTAGAGCATCGTGCCGCTAAGATTGCTTCCAAGCTCACAACCAAAGGTCGTATCATGGAGAATGTTGTTGGAAGCCTAAGAAAGGGGGTAAGCACTCGTAGACAATTAGCAAACTATTGTGAACATCAAACGTTTGTTTCTTGTGTCGAACCCCAAAAGGTCTATGAGGCGCTCGAGGATCCGGACTGGCTCAATGCCATGTATGAAGAACTCAACAACTTCGAGGACAACCAAGTGTGGAGATTGGTTCCAAGGCCAACTGGGAATCATAATTTCATTGGGACCAAGTGGATTTTCAAGAACAAGCAAGATGCTCATGGGATTATTGTTCGTAACAAGGCTTGCTTGGTGGCACAAGGCTACTCCCAAGTTGAGGGTATCGACTACGGTGAAACCTTTGCCTCCCGTTGCTCGCCTTGAATCTACTCGTTTGTTGATTGCTTATGCTTCTCATCATAATTTCAAGTTGCAACAAATGAATTTGAAGAGTGCTTTTCTTAATCGTCCTATTAATGAGTTGGTGTATGTCAAACAACCCCCAAGGTTTGAGGATCCCTATTTTCCCGATCATGTGTACCAACTCGACAAGGCACTCTATGGCCTTAAACAAGCCCCACGTGCATGGTATGAGCACCTTACCGAGTTGTTGCAAGATCGTGGGTTTGAAATAGGGAAAATCAACCCCACTCTTTTTACTAAGAAGGTCAAAGGGGAGTTGTTTGTATGCCAACTATATGTTGATGATATTATCTTTGGTTCCCCTAACAAAGCCTTCCATGAGGAATTTGCCGCACTCATGACCTCAAAGTTCAAGATGTCTATGATGGGAGAGTTGAAGTTCTTTCTCGGGTTCGAAATCAAGCAAAGAAGAGAAGGAACCTTCATCAACCAAGCCAAATACACTCAAGACATGCTCAACAGATTCAATCTAAGCGATGCCAAGCTGGCTTCCACTCCAATGCTCGTCAAATGCCAACTTGACATTGATACCAATGGTAATGCGGTGGATCAAAAGGTATATCGCTCCATGATTGGATCCTTGCTTTACCTTTGTGCATCTAGACCGGATATCATGTTGAGTGTGGGAATTTGTGCCCGGTTTCAAGCCGCACCTAAGGAAAGACACTTTGTGGCGGTCAAGCGAATCTTCCTATATTTGGCTCATACCCCAAACTTTGGCTTATGGTACTCAAGAGGAGCCAACTTTGATCTGTTGGGTTATTCAGACTCCGATTGGGCGGGAGACAAAGTGGATAGGAAGTCCACCTCCGAAGGGTGCCAATTTCTTGGTTCCTCTTTGGTGAGTTGGTCTTCTAAGAAGCAAAGTTGTGTGTTTCTCTCGTCCACCAAGGCGGAGTATGTGGCTGCAGGTAGTTGTTGTGCTCAACTTCTATGGATGAGGCAAACTTTGAAGGATTATGGTGTCACTTGTGACGAAGTGCCTCTTTGGTGTGACAATGAAAGTGCCATCAAGATCTCTCTCAACCCGGTGCAACACTTCAAGACAAAGCATATTGAGATTTGGTATCACTGCATTCGGGATCACATTAGGCGAGGGGAGACCAAGCTCAAATATGTCAACACTCATGATAAGCTTGCAGATATTTTCACGAAGCCCTTGCATGAAGCAAGATTTCGTGAGTTAAGGCATGAGCTAAATATCATTGATTCAAGCAATGTAGCTTGAACCCGCGCACACCCCACCATACTCAACTTGATATCTTGTTTAGGTGTAGGCATGGACATAGGGGGAGTGTTGTTCTCTCAATGAACTCTCCCTCCCCTCATTATGCATAAATTGATCAACTATTTCACATTAGCCATTTTTTATGGTACTTGTGCTTCAAATACGAGTTTTGGTCATGGGCCCAAGGATAATTCTTCGCGGTGCCATAGCAATTGACTCATACATAGGTGGCTCCGGCCACCGCCCTCTCTTCTTGAGACTTGTGTTTCCTGCTTTGGTCTTTCTTGTCTTTTGCCTTCGTTTGATCCGTGTTTGTGCGTGTGTTGCCTCGCATGCTAGCTCTTGGTTTGTTCGGTAGCGTGAAGGTTGCGTTGCAAAGGCTGTTTTCTTCTCTTGTTTGTGAAACTTGCATTTCCTTGGGTCTATGGTACTATCGTGGCTGGCCACGGTACTACCGCAGGAGCTGCGCATCGTACTACTGCAACCAGCACGGCAGTAATTTTTTACTACTGCTGGTTGAGCGGTACTACCGCCTGGCGTGCGGTACTTCCGCCCGGGCGGTACTACCGCAATGAGGCACGGTACTACCCCGCAGTCGTGAGCGCGTGGGGGTTAAGAGCGGGCCGGGGGAGTTCTAACTCCCCCATACCCATTCATCTCCTATTCCCCATGACGCCTCTCTCTCGTGCCCAAGAATGGCGCCGGAGAACCTCGCCGGATCTCCATCTCCGGCCGCTCTTCTCGGATTTCAACCGGTGGGATCGTTCCCCACCTCGCCCTCTTGCCATGGACCAAGGTTTTTCCCCAAGTCCTCCTTTTTTTGTTCCATTCTTGTGCTTCTAGGTATTGGGGAGATGCATGTAGGAGAGTGATTCCGACCGGTGGGATCGTTCATGAGATTTTGGCTAAATATGTGCAAGAGGGATTTGTAGGAGAGTGGTCGTGCAGTAAGCATGCTATTTGGATTGACACAATAGTTCAGTTTGATCAACGGTAGTACCGATCTAGTTTTGCGGTTGTTCCTAGATCCAGATCTGTGGTTACTGTGGCGGTTGAATCCATCCGGTACTACCGCTCCTCCTGGAGCGGTACTACCGCATCCACACTCATAATACGCTCCGCGCGGTACTACCACTTGCAGCGCGGAAGTAAAAAATTACTTCTGCTCCAGGCGCGGTACTACCGTGCCACTCTGGCACGGTACTACCGCGGCTGGAGCAGATGTAATTTTTGACATCTGTGCGCTGGTCCGGTACTACCGTAGATGCAAATTTTGCTGTTTTATCCTTCCAAATCTCGTGCTTTCTTGTTTCTTGCGGCTTTGGCCCTGGTATTTGCATTGATCCTTCTTGTTTTCTTGCATGTTCTTGTGTTGTGTGTCTAGGTGGTGGCTCCGATTCCAATGTCCGTCGGTCGAATGCGGTCCGTGACACGGGTTCGAAGCGTCTGCACAACCAAGATGAAGCTTTAGAAGGCTCTAATGCCTCCCAACGCAGAACCAAGCACACCGCCACCAAGCTCAAGGAGCCCACAATGGGCATGGATGAGATACCTCTGGCTGAGTTTATCGCTCGAAGGAAGATCAACCCCCTATGTGAATCCCCGTGCAAATTTTAGAGGGAAATGAACTGTTCTGGACCAAGCAGCGGAATCTTATCTATCTGGATGTGATCAAGGTCAAGCAGAACATCTACGTGGACGTGCATTGGATTGACATGAATCATATGAGGCAGGAGAAGCACCGTGACTATTTTGGTGAGGCTTTGGACCTGGTGGAGCAATTTGGCATTAAGCACATGCTTACTTTTCACATGGACTTTGACCCAGAGATTGTGGCTCAGTTCTTCGTTTCGGTCCATTTCCATTTTGATGAGGTACGAACCATGACCTGGATGACCAACGGGAAGCAAATGACTGCTAAGTGGAAGGACTTCATGGATTTGCTTCAGGTTCCTGATGAGGGGCTCGACACACCCGTTGGAGTTCGCCCTCGCGCCAATCCTGAGTCAGCCAACAAGAACAAGCTGCAACCCTTCTTTGTTGAGAAGACGCTTCCCAGTAAGAAGAAGGTGTTGGTGCTGAACTCTTTCCTTAACATCATGCATCGGATCTTCCGCAACACCCTCTTTCCGTGCATCGGTGACAAGGACAAGGTGCATGCCTATCTTGTGGATATGATACTCATGTGTAAGGAGGCGCGTCATTCTCAGACGGAACCACTTGATGTCTCACATATCATGTGGTGCGAGCTACAGTTTGCGGTGTTCAACCGTAAGGTGCCCATCTATGGACCTTACATGTTCCACTTGATCTCCAAGACCTGGGAGAAGCTCTATTGCGATGATGAGTTTGGTACCCCCGACTGGATTCATCATGAGCCCGTCAAGCTCCACATCAAGAGCCAATGGGCTAACACCACTACCAGTGCTGAGGCAGAGGCTGCCAAGATGAATGTGGATGAGGATGAGATTGAGGAGGAGGAAGCGGATGAGGACAGCTCTGATGGATACATCCCTCCCTCGATTGAGCCCTCATGGGCTAAGAAGCTGTAGACCAATATGCAGAAGCTGTTCTGCATGCAGGCGCAGGGGCAGTACAAGTCCCATGTTGCCTCCAAGGAGAGTCTCTAGCACGATAAGCGGATATTAAGGACCTTTGGTGAGATTGTGACTAGTGGCTCAGAGGAATTCATCACTCCGGAGAATGCCTGGCTAGCCTAGAAGGGGTATCAGTGGACTGAGTCAGAGGAGGAGACCATTCCCGCTGCCGAGACCGACGAGGAGTCCTTTTCAGCCTGAGCTACCACCTGTGTCGTAGGTGTCCTCTCTGCCTTTTTGGTGTCTCGATACCAAAGGGGGAGAGAGTGTAGGATTTGCGCGTCTTGTGTCGTCTGTTTAGCCTTGTCGCTTTGCTTTCGGTCTGGTGAACCTCATTTGCTTTCGGTCTGTTGAACCTCGTTCGCTTTGGTTTGTGCTTGTAAGACCAAGTTATCTATCATATGGTGTAAGACATATTCACTCTAGCGTATCTTATTGTCTTCATTACTTAGTAGTTTGTGAGCCTATGCTATCTCGTGCCCTTCTCTGTCACACCCGATCTCGATCGGAGGCCGATCCAGAGTAGGTGAGGTAGTCGGAAGAGGGGATGAGATGCATGAGGAAGGGGATGAGCAGAGAGAACGGGTTAGGTGAGGATTTCAGATTCAGTTTTACACAGCCTGTCCAACACACGCGCCCACCCTGGGCTTAAGTACACGACGCACGCACGCTGGCCCTGGCCAGCTGGCCTTACAAGTGGACCCAACGCACTCGCTACACTTGGACCTGGTCCCTGGTAGTCACACGGCGGTGGTACACTCTGCCATTGTGACATTCTCCCCTTCTTGAGACTGAGCCTCCTCTTCTGCTGCTTCTTCTTCCCAGATGGCTGCCTGAGGACATCGCTGCTGGAGCACTTCATAATCTTCCCAGGTAGTTGATGGTGGTGTTGTGTCCCAAGCCACTTGTATCTGAATCATAGGTGCATCGCCGCGCTTCGACATCTTTCTGTTCAGAATCTTTACTGGCATTGTGTCGACAGTCGTCAGATCGGTGATAGCAGGCAACTCCGAGAAAACTGGGCTGTAATTTGGAGTAAACGGCTTCAGCTGTGACACATGAAAGACCGGGTGAATGCGGCTGTCCGTTGGCAGGTCCAACTTATAGGCTGCCGGGCCAATCTTGGCGAGGATCGGAAAGGGCCCGAAGAACTTGAACGCCAGCTTGGGGCATGGGCGACTGGCCACGGATTTCTGCACATAGGGTTGCAGTTTCAGAAGAACTTGCTCCCCCACCTGGAAACTGCGCTCGGTGCACTTCAAGTCCGCAAGTTTCTTGTACTTGGTTTGAGCCCGTGTCAGTTGAGCTCTGAGGTTGTCCTTGTGAATTGCCCAGTCCCATTGCTCGCCATCCAGCATTGTGGGAGAGGCTGCAGGCCAGGCCACCATGTTCCCCTCATTTGCTTCCACACCATACAGAGCCTTGAAAGGGGAACAACCCAGCGAGGAATGGAAAGAGGAATTGTACCAGAACTCGGCTGCAGGCAGCCAGCGACGCCATTGCTTCGGAGTGTCATGGACAGCGCAACGCAGGTACATTTCCATGCACTGGTTGACACGCTCACTTTGTCCGTCCATCTGCGGGTGGTAGGCTGTGGAGTAGAGGAGCTTGGTGCCCGCTCCGGCCAGCAGCTCGCGCCAGAGCACGCTGGTGAACACCTTGTCGTGATCGGAGACGATGGAGGAGGGTATGCCGTGGAGTTTGACAATGTTGTCCCAGAACGCCTTGGCCACCCGCGCGGCTGTGAACGGATGCCGCAAAGGAACAAAATGCGCAAACTTGGTGAATCGATCGACCACTACCATGATCGTATCGTGACCTTCAGATTTGGGTAGTCCCTCGACGAAATCCATTGTCAGGTCTTGCCATGGTGCCGAAGGGATGGGCAGGGGTGCCAACTTGCCCGCGGGCTTGTGCAGCTCGTGCTTGGCCTGCTGGCAGACTTGGCACTGCCGGACGTAGTCGTCGACAGCTAGCTTTAGTCCCTTCCACTCGAAGAGCTTCTTGATGCGGTGGTATGTTGCCGTTGCGCCGGAATGCCCTCCAATTGCGCTGTCGTGCATGGCGCTGATCAACTTGGTACAGAGCGCGGTGTTGGCGCCAATCCACAGCCGCCCGTTGCGCCGGATCACCCCGCGGTACAGTTTGTACCCTGCGTCGTCAGGGCTGTGCAGGGCAAGTTGCTGCAGGTTTTCCTGGGCGTCAGGATCCGTTGCATAGGAGTTGGCCACCTCCTGGATCCACGCCGGTTGGCAGAGGGACAAAGCATTGGCGCTGAAATGGCTGCCCACACGGGACAGCGCGTCTGTGGCGCCGTTGTCGATGTCGCGCTTGTACTGAAACTTGAACTGCAATCCGACGAGCTTGGACATGGCTCTACGCTGGACATCAGTCGCGAGCTGCTGATCACCGAGCGTGCACAAGCTCTTGTGGTCCGTGACGATAGTAAATGGTCCGCGTTGCAGATATGAGCGCCATTTGTCCAGCACCATCATCACGGCCAAGAATTCCTTCTCATAGGTTGAAAGCTTCTGATTCTTCACTCCCAACGCCTTGCTGTAATAAGCAATGGGGTGGCCCTCTTGGACGAGCACTGCCCCGATGCCCGTGTCGCAAGCATCTGTCTCGATGGAGAATGGTTTGTCGAAATCAGGAAGTGCCAGCACCGGTGTGGTCACCATCGCCTTCTTGAGCGTGTCGAACGCGAGCTGTGCGGACTCAGGCCACGCGAAGCCCTTCTTGGTGAGCTGCTGCATGAGGGGCTTTGCGATGATCCCGTAATGGGGGACGAACTTGCGGTAGTAGCCAGTAAGCCCCAAGAAGCCACGGAGCTCAGTGGCGTTGGCTGGCATAGGCCACTGTGCCATTGCCTCTGTCTTCTCCGGGTCGGTAGCCACACCCTGCTTGGAGATGATGTGACCCAGGTAGTCGATGTGGTCCTGGGCGAACGAGCACTTGGACAACTTGGCGTACAGCTGATGCTCCCGGAGCAGGTTGAGGACGAGGCGGAGGTGCTCGATGTGTTCTTCCAGTGTCTCACTGAAAACAAGAATGTCGTCATGGAATATGATGACAAACTTACGCGTATACTTGGCGAAGATGGCATTCATC
Organism: Triticum dicoccoides; assembly: GCF_002162155.2. Taxonomy (NCBI): domain Eukaryota; kingdom Viridiplantae; phylum Streptophyta; class Magnoliopsida; order Poales; family Poaceae; genus Triticum; species Triticum dicoccoides. Next base: position 514,839,966 of record NC_041393.1, on the reverse strand, counting down.
AAGCACTGGAATGTTGCCGGGGCATTGGTTAACCCAAACGGCATGACGCAAAACTGAAAATGGCCGTGGTGCGTCTTGAACGCGGTCTTGTGTTCGTCCTCCTCATGCATGAGAATATGATGGTACCCTGCTCGCAAGTCCAGTTTGGAGAAGTAGGCGGCGCCGGCCAGTTCATCCAGAAGCTCATCGACGACCGGCAAGGGAAACTTGTTTTTCACCGTTACGTCACTGAGGCGTCTGTAGTCGATGCAGAATCGCCAGGTACCGTCCTTCTTTTTCACGAGCAACACCGGCGCGGCGTATGGACTGACTGAATGAGTGATCACGCCGGCATCCAGCATCTCTTTAACTTGCCGCTCAATTTCGTCCTTCTGGAGAGGTGAGTAACGGTACGGACGAGCGTTCGTTGGCTGTGCCCCGTCCTCCAGGGTGACCGCGTGGTCATACTGTCAATGCGGAGGAAGGCCCTTTGGCGTGGCGAAGACGTCGGTGAACTCTTCCAGAAGATCGCTGATTGGTGTCAGGGATGGCTTGCGAGACTTGGGTGCCGTGGATTGCATCTCGACCATGGCCATGGCCCAGATGTCATTGCCGGCGATGAGCTTGTAGAGCTCGGCTAGTTGCACTGCTGCAAGGGTGGTCGTCGTCTTGGGTCGAACACCTTGGAGAGTCACCATTTCGCCGTTGTGGACGAATGAGATGAACTTGTCCTGCCAGTGGCATGTCATGGGGCTGTGCTTGGCCAACCAGTCCATGCCGAGAATGCCATCATACGCACCGGTGTCAAGCTCATACATGGGCGTGGAGAACGTGTGCCCTTGCATCCACCATTTTAGCTCTGGAACTTGACGCGAGCAGCTGAGGCGATCCCCATTGGCCACACGCACCTCGAGAGGTGCAATCTCCTGGGTGGATGCGCCAATCCTGTCCACGAAGGATTTGCTGACAAAGCTATGTGTGCTGCCGGAGTCGAGCAGCAGCAGCATGACCTGGTTGCCCACGAGGGCCCTAAGGCGGATGGTGCTGGGTGCTTCGGAGCCGTCCAAGGCGTGCGCGGAGATTGTACAGCACTCTGGTGGCGGAACTAGTTGCTCCGGTGCGTCGAGCAAGTCGAGCGCGTGGACGGTGTCGTCGGAGAGCACTTCCCCATAGGCTCCCACTTGGATCATGAGCAGCTGCGCCTGTTGGCTGCAGCGATGCTCACGGCTGTACCGATCGCCACACTTGAAGCAGAGGCCGTTGGCGCGCCGAAATTCCTTCAGTTGTCGTTCGCGGTTGTACTCGTCCGGTTGTTGATGCGGTGCCGCTCCAGGGCGCGCCGGGGGTGCTGGCGGAGGGCGACCTTGCGGTTGTGGGCGTGGACGCGCCCGTGGTGTGTTCAACTCCTCCTCTTGAATTTGCGCCAGGACCGACACCCGAGTGATGCTTGTCGGTGCCTGGAGGCGAACTGCCGCTCGCAGCTCGTCCTTGAGCCCCAAAAGGAACTGGGTAACGAAGAACTTGGTGGAGAGCGACGGGTCTAGCGCGAGCAGATGATACATGTGTGTGTCGAACGCCTGGCGGTATTCGCCCACGGTGCCGCTCTGACGCAGCTGGAGGAGCTTGTACATCTCGAGCTCAAATTCGTCGACGCCGAACTCCTCGGTGATCGCGATGCAGAACGCCTCCCACGCCAGGCCGTTATGTGATTGTCGAAATGCTTGCAGCCAATGCGCCGCCTGCCCCTCGATGTACAACGTCGCTGTGGTCACCCATGTGGACGGTGGGACGCGGTAGAGGTCGAAGTAGGCGCGGCAACGGTCCAACCACAAGTAGGGAGCGCTGCCGTCGAACCAGGGGAAGTCATGCTTGGGGGGCTTGATGTAGCCGTCAGTATGTTGGTGGTGATGCACCTCTGCTGGTTGGTGATGCGGCGTATGCAGCAGCGGGGGTCGTTGGTCCTCGAGGCGAGGGGATGGCGGTGGCCCTTGTGGATGATGTTATGGGATGGGAGCAGGACGCAAGGGTGGTGGTGGTGGTGGGAAGGGGTTGATGCCGGTGGCGGATCCCGATCCGCGCGGCGACGACGAACGCTCCAGCGCCTTGCGCGTGTCGTCGACATTGGCTTGGGTGAGATCCACCTGCTTGGAGAGAGCCCGCAGATCTTACGAGACTTGAGCATTGAAGGCGGCCTGGGCTTCAAGTCGCTTGTCGCTGTCGGCCTTCTGCTCGTCGAGGCGGGAGATGATGCTCTCCATGAGGGACTTGAGCGTGCTTGTGTTGTCGTCCATGGCGGACAGCAGCTGTCGCGTCTGGGCAGAGGGCTTGGAAGGTGCCGTTGCTCCTCTCCGAACCGATCAAACCCCACCGGGGATTTTGGGCGAGTCGCTGAAGCAAGTCGCACCCGCGGTGGTGGGTGTTACAGATCGAGGCCAGGAGGATCTCGGAGCAGCGGAGAAAAATTTTTGGTGCAGGATTCGGTGGCTCTGATTACCAATTTGTCACACCCCGATCTCGATCGGAGGCCGATCCAGAGTAGGTGAGGTAGTCGAGAGAGGGGATGAGATGCGTGAGGAAGGGGATGAGCAGAGAGAACGGGTTAGGTGAGGATTTCAGATTCAAGTTTTACACAGCCTGTCCAACACACGCGCCCACCCTGGGCTTAAGTACACGATGCACGCACGCTGCCCCTGGCCAGCTGGCCTTACAAGTGGACCCAACGCACTCGCTACACTTGGACCTGGTCCCTGGTAGTCACACGGCAGTGGTACACTCTGCCGTTGTGACATTCTCTTTATGCCCATTCTCATTATCTTGCCTACTTGCTTAGTGTTAGTTTTATTGATGCAAGAGATGCCTTGTCTATAAAATATATGGGGAGTGTTGATCCTAGTATGTGTGTCGTGCAGTCCAAAGCATTTTTGTAGAGTGCACACATCTAGTGGGAGCCCGTCTATATTTTATAGATGATGGGTTTGTCGTTGTTTCATCTTATATCCTTATATGCAAATCCTGTATTGTCATCAATCCACCAAAAAGTGGGAGATTGTAAGGGCATATTTTCCCTTAGTAGTTTTGGTGATTGATGACAATGCGTCTACGGACTAATCATGTGCTTTGAGCATTTAAGATATATCATGTCTAAACACAAGATGATTCGACGCCCCTTGAAGACTATTGAATATGACGTTTCTCTATGTTTCTTTCCCTTGGATTTGAGTCATAGGAAAGCCATACTATTAAGAGGGGGTCCGCGTTGGAAAGGTTTGGGTGGAATCTCACGTACACATCTGTTCGTTTTTGCACCCCCTTTTCCTTTGGCTCATTGAAGCATCCTCCATCCTGCCGTGTCTCTGCAAAATGAAGGACTCCTAATTTTGCTGAAGTTAGGCATGCGGTAGTACTGCTCTCCAGGGCGGTACTACCGCAGGTCCTTACGGTTGTACCATATGTGCCCACGGTAGTACCGCTCCCACGGAGCGGTAGTAGCGTGGCCTCTTGCCTGGCGCAGCAGCTCGAGCAGTAGTAGGGGCGGATGTAGTTTTTTTACATCCGCGCCCTACGCGGTAGTACCACGCCTTCGCTCGGTAGTACCATTAGCTTTGGCCAGGCACAACAGCATGAGCGGAAGTAGGGGCGGATGTAATTTTTTACATCCGCGCCCTACATGGTAGTACCGCTCCTGGTTTCCGGTAGTACCGTGTTAGATTTTTGCATAAATAAAAACTTAGCGGATGTAGTCACGGATGTAATTTTTTATATCCGTGCCTACTCGGCCTAGTCTACTCCTGCCTTGCAGTAGTATCGCAATGGTGCGTAGTAGTACCGCACCAGCGGTTCTACCACCCCCTGTCTTAGCTCTTCAGGACTAGGCTTGGGCCCTGCCGCGCCAGTGGTAGTATCGCGGTACACCGTAGTAGTATCGCACGTCAGTGCGGTAGTACCGCTGGTGTGATGCGGTAGTACCGCGTGTCGTGGGCTGAGTTGGTGGGTAACGGTTGGATTTGTCCCTTGACTATAAAAGGGGTGTCTTCTTCCCCGAGTTGACTACCTCTTCCCTCTCTAAGCACCATTGATGCTCTAAGCTCCATTTTCGCCCGATCTCTCTCCCTAGCCAATCGAACTTTTTGATTCTCTAGGGATTGGTTGAGAAGGCCTCGATCTACACATCCACCAAGAGAAATTTGATTCCCCCCACTAATCCCTTGCGGATGTTGTTACTCTTGGGTGTTTGAGCACCCTAGACGGCTGAGGTCACTGCGGAGCCATAGTCCATTGTGGTGAAGCTTCGTGGTGTCATTGGGAGCCTCCAATTAAGTTGTGGAGATTGCCCCAACCTTGTTTGTAAAGGTTCAGTCGCTGCCTCCGAGGGCACCAATAGTGGATTCACGGCATCTCGCATTGTGTGAGGGCGTGAGGAGAATACGGTGGCCCTATTGGCTTCTTGGGGAGCATTGTGCCTCCACACCACTCCAACAGAGACGTACTTCCCCTCAAAGGGAAGGAACTTCGGTAACACATCCTCGTCTCCATCAGTTCCACTCTTGGTTATCTCTTACCTTTACTTGTGCGAGTTATATTGTGTTATACTCCTTGCTTGCTTGTGGTCTTATTATTGTTGCATCATATAGGTTGCTCACCTAATTGCATATCTAGACAACCTACTTTGATGCAAACTTTAATTTGGTAAAGAAAAGCTAAAAATTGTTAGTTGCCTATTCACCCCCCTCTAGTCAACTATATCGATCCTTTCAAGAACGACAAAAAGGTTTTTGCTCAAGAGAAGAAACCCAAGTCTGGACCTAAGCCTGAAACTAAGTGCTTCTACTGCACAGGGACTGGTCACTGGAAGTGGAACTGCCCCAAGTATTTGGCGGATAAGAAGGAAGTCAAAATAAAAGGTAAATTTGATATACATGTTATTGATGTGTACTTAACTAATGCTCACAGTAGCGCCTGGGTATTTGATACTGGTTCTATTTCTCATAGTTGCAACTCGAAACAGGGGCTATAGATTAAGCGGAGATTGGCTAAGGTCGAGGTGACGATGCGCGTGGGAAATGGTTCCAAAGTCGATGTGATCGCAGTCGGCACCCTACCTCTACATCTACCATCGGGATTAGTTTTAGACCTGAATAATTGTTATTTGGTGCCAGCGTTGAGCAGGAACATTATATCTGGATCTTGTTTAATGCGAGACGGTTATTCATTTAAATCAGATAATAATGGTTGTTCTATTTATATGAATAATATCTTTTATGGTCATGCACCCCTGCTGAGTGGTCTATTTTTGTTGAATCTTGATAGTAGTGATACACATATTCATAGTGTTGAAGCCAAAAGATTAAAGTTTAATAATTATAGTGCAACTTATTTGTGGCACTGTTGTTTGAGTCATATCGGTGTAAAGTGCATGAAGAAACTCCATGCTGATGGACTTTTGGAATCACTTGATTATGAATCACTTGGTGCTTGCGTATCGTGCCTTATGGGCAAGATGACTAAAACTCCGTTCTCCGGAACAATGGAACAAGCTACTGACTTGCTGGAAATAATACATACCGATGTATGCAGTCCAATGAATATTGATGCTCGTGGTGGGCATCGTCATTTTCTTACCTTCACAGATGATTTGAGCAGATATGGTTATATCTACTTAATGAAGCATAAGTCTGAAACATTTGAAAAGTTCAAAGAATTTTAGAGTCAACTAGAAAATCATCATAACAAGAAAATAAAGTTTCTATGATCTGATCATGGAGGAGAATATTTGAGTTACGAGTTTGGTCTTCATTTGAAACAACATGGGATAGTTTCACAATTAACCCCACCTGGAACACCACAGCGAAATGGTGTGTTCAAACGTCGTAACCGTACTTTATTAGATATGGTGCGATCTATGATGTCTCTTACTGATTACCGCTATCGTTTCGGGGTTATGCTTTAGTGACGGCTGCATTCACTTTAAATAGGGCACCATCAAAATCCGTTGAGACGACGCCTTATGAACTGTGGTTTGGCAATAAACCAAATTTGTCGTTTCTTAAAGTTTGGGGCTGCTATGTTAATGTAAAAAAGCTTCAACCTAAAAAGCTCAAACCCAAATCGGAGAAGTGCGTCTTCATAGGATACCCAAAGGAAACTGTTGGGTACACCTTCTATCACAGATCCGAAGGCAAAATCTTTGTTGCTAAGAATGGATCCTTTCTAGAGAAGCAGTTTCTCTCAAAAGAAGTGAGTGGGAGGAAAGTAGAACTTGATGAGGTAGTTGTACCTTCTCCCTTATTGGAAAGTAGTTCATCACAGAAATCAGTTCCCGTGATTCCTACACCAAATACTGAGGAAGCTAATGATGATGATCATGAAGCTTCAGATCAAGTTACTACCGAACCTCGTAGGTCTTCCAGAGTAAGATTCACACCAGAGTGGCACGGTAATCCTGTTCTGGAAGTCATGCTACTAGACCATGATGAACCTACAAACTATGAGGAAGCAATGATGAGCACAGATTCCGCAAAATTGCGTGAGGCCATGAAATTTGAGATGGGATCCATGTATGAGAACAAAGTGTGGACTTTGGTGGACTTGCCCGATGATCGGCAAGTCATAGAAAATAAATGGATCTTTAAGAAGAAGACCGACGCAGACGATAATGTTACTATTTACAAATCTCGACTTGTTGCGAAAGGTTTTCGAAAAGTTCAAGGAGTTGACTACGATGAGACTTTCTCATCTGTAGTGATGCTTAAGTCTGTCCGAAAAATGTTAGCAATTGCTGCATTTTATGATTATGAAATCTGGCAAATGGACGTCAAAACTGCATTCCTTAATGGATTTCTTAAAGAAGAGTTGTATATGATGCAACCGGAATGTTTTATCGATCCAAAGGGTGCTAACAAAGTGTGCAAGCTCCAGCGATCCATTTATGGACTGGCGCAAGCCTCTCGAAGTTGGAATAAATGCTTTGATAGTGTGATCAAAGCATATGGTTTTATACTGACTTTTGGAGAAGCCTCTATTTACAAGAAAGTGAGTGGGAGCTCTCTAACATTTCTAATCGTATATGTAGATAACATATTGTTCATTGGAAATGATATAGAATTTCTGGATAGCATAAAGGGATACCTGAATAAAAGTTTTTCTATGAAATACCTCGGAGAAGCTGCTTACATATTGGGCATCAAGATCTATAGAGATAGATCAAGACACTTAATTGGACTTTCACAAAGCACATACCTTGATAAAGTTTTGAAGAAGTTCAAAATGGATCAATCAAAGAAAGGGTTCTTGCCTGTGTTACAAGGTGTGAAGTTGAGTCAAACTCAATGCCCGACCACTGCAGAAGATAGAGAGAAAATGAAAATCATTCCCTATGCTTCAGCCATAGGTTCTATCATGTATGCAATGCTGTGTACCAAACCTGATGTATGTCTTGCTATAAGCATAGCAGGGAGGTACCAAAGTAATCCCAGAGTGGATCACTGGACAACGGTCAAGAACATCCTGAAATACCTAAAAAGGACTAAGGATATGTTTCTCATTTATGGAGGTGAAAAAGAGCTCGTCATAAACGGTTACGTCGATGCAAGATTTGACACTGATCCAAATGACTCTAAGTCTCAAACCGGATACGTATTTTTATTGAATGGAGGAGCTGTCTGTTGGTGCAGTTCCAAGCAGAGCGTCATGGCGGGATCTACGTGTGAAGTGGAGTACATTGCTGCTTCAGAAGCAGCAAATGAAGGAGTTTGGATGAAGGAGTTCATATCCGATCTAGGTGTCATACCTAGTGCATCGGGTCCAATGAAAATCTTTTGTGACAATACTGGTGCAATTGCCTTGGCAAAGGAATCCAGATTTCACAAGAGAACCAAGGACATCAAGAGACGCTTCAATTACATCCGTCATCAAGTGTCGAAAGGGGACATAGAGATTTGCTATACACACGAATCTGAATGTTGCAGACCCGTTGACTAAGCCTCTTCCACAAGCAAAACATGATCAGCACCAAAGCTCCATGGGTGTTAGAATCATTACTATGTAATCTAGATTATTGACTCTAGTGCAAGTGGGAGACTGAAGGAAATATGCCCTAGAGGCAAAAATAAAGATATTATTTATTTCCTTAATTCATGATAAATGTTTATTATTCATGCTAGAATTGTATTAACCAGAAACTTAGTACATGTGTGAATACATGGACAAAACATATAGTCCCTAGTATGCCTCTACTTGACTAGCTCGTTAATCAAAGATGATTATGTTTCCTAACCATAGACATGTGTTGTCATTTGATGAACGTGATCACATCATTAGGAGAATGATGTGATGGACATGACCCATCCGTTAGCTTAGCATTATGACCGTGTCAGTTTCATTGCTGCTGCTTTCTTCATGACTTATACAAGTTCCTCAGACTATGAGATTATGCAACTCCCAAATACCGGAGGAAAACTTTGTGTGCTACCAAATGTCACACCGTAAATGGTTGATTATAAAGGTGCTCTACAGGTGTCTCCGAAGGTGTTTTTTGGGTTGGCATAGATCGAGATTAGGATTTGTCACTCCATGTTTCGGAGAGGTATCTCTGGGCCCTCTCGGTAATACTCATCACTATAAGCCTTGCAAGCATTGTGACTAATGAGTTAGTTGCGGGATGAAGTATTACAGAACGAGTAAAGAGACTTGCCAGTAACGAGATTGAACTAGGTATTGAGATACCGACGATCGAATCTCGGGCAAGTAACATACCGATGACAAAGGGAACAATGTATGTTGTTATGCGGTTTGACCGATAAAGATCTTCGTAGAATATGTAGGAACCAATATGAGCATCCAGGTTCCGCTATTGGTTATTGACCGGAGACGTGTCTCGGTCATGTCTACATTGTTCTCGAACCCGTAGGGTCTGCACGCTTAACGTTCGATGATGATTGGTATTATGAGTTTATGTGGTATGATGTACCGAAGATTATTTGGAGTCCCGGATGTGATCACGGACATGACGAGGAGTCTATAAATGGTCGAGACATAAAGATTGATATATTGGACGACTATATTCGGACACCAGAAGTGTTCCGAAGAAGTTTCGGATAAAACTGGAGTGCCGGAGGGTTACCGGAACCCCCCGGGGGAACTAGTGGACCTTGACGGGCCTTATTGGAGAGAGAGGTGGGTTGTAGGAGGGCTGGTCGTGCCCCCCCTTGAGTCCGAATAGGACAAGGGAAGGGGGGCGGCTCCCCCTTTCCTTCTCCATCTCTCCCTCTCCTTCCTTTCCCCTCTCTTCCCTTGTTGGAAACCTACTAGGAATAGGATTCCTAGTAGGAATCCTACTTGGGGCACGCCCCATGAGGGCCGACCGGCCTCCCCCTTGCTCCTTTATATATGGGGGTAGTGGGGCACCCTAGGACACACCAGTTGACAATTGTTTTAGCCGTGTGCGGTGCCTCCTCCACAGTTACACACCTCGGTCATATCGTCGTAGTGCTTAGGCGAAGCCCTGCGCCCGTAACTTCATCATCACCGTCACCACGCCGTCGTGCTGACTAAACTTTCCCTCGACCTCAGCTAGATCTAGAGTTTGTGGGACATCATCGAGCTGAACGTGTGCAGATCGCGGAGGTGCCATACCTTCGGTGCTAGGATCGGTCGGATCATGCAGGCGTACGACTACATCAACCGCGTTGTCATAGCGCCTCCGCTTTCGGTCTACGAGGGTACGTAGACAACACTCTCCCCTCTTGTTGCTATGCATCACCTAGAGATAGATCTTGCATGATCATAGGATTTTTTTTGAAATTACTGTGTTCCCCAACAATAGTTTCAAAGCTCACGCCACCTGGAACACCACATTGTAATGGTGTGTCCGAACATTGTAACCGCACTTTATTGGATATGGTGCGATCTATGATGTCTCTTACCGATTTACCACTATCATTTTGGGGTTATGCATTAGAGACAACTGCATTCACTTTAAACAGGCCACCGTTAAAATCCGTTGAGACGACACCATATGAACTGTGGTTTGGTAGAAAACCTAAGCTATCATTTCTTAAAGTTTGGGGATGTGATGCTTATGTCAAAAGGCTTCAGCCTGATAAGCACGAACCCAAATCAGAGAAATGTGTCTTCATCGGATACCGTAAGGAAACAATTGGGTACACCTTCTACCACAAGTCTGAAGGCAAGATTTTTGTTGCTAAGAACAAAACCTCTCTTGAGAAGGAGTTTCTCTCGAAAGAAGTGAGTGGGAGGAAAGTAGAACTTGATGAGGTAATTGTACCAGCTCTCAATTTGGAAAGTAGCTCATCCGAGAAATATGTTCCTATGATGCCTACACCAATTAGAGAGGAAGTTAATGATAAAGATCATGAAACTACAGATCAAGTTGCTATAGAACCTCGTAGGTCTGGCAGATCACGATTCGCACCAGAGTGGTACGAAATCCTGTTCTGGAAGTCATATTACTTGACCATGACAAACCTACGAACTATGAAGAACCTACGATGAGCCCAAATTCCGATATATGGCTTGAAGCCATGAAATCTGAGATAGGATCCATGTATGAGAACAAAGTGTGGACTTTGGTGGATCTGCCCGAGGATCGGCGACCCATAGATAATAATGGATCTTCAAGAAGTGACACTGATGGTAATGTTATTGTCTATAAAGCTCGACTTGTTGCAAAGGGTTTTTGACAAGTTCAAGGAGTTGACTACGATGAGACATTCTCACCCGTAGTGATGCTTAAGTCTTTCTGAATCATGTTAGTGATACATCTCCAACGTATCTATAATTTTTGATTGTTCCATGCTATTATATTACCCCTTTATGATGTTTATGGGCTTTATTCTACATATTTATATCATTTTTGGGACTAACCTATTAACCGGAGGCCCAGCCCATATTGTTGTTTTTTTGCCAATTTCAGTATTTCGAAGAAAAGGAATATCAAACGGAGTCCAAACGGAATGAAACCTTCGGGAGCGTTATTTTTGGAACAAATCTGATCTGGAGAGCCTGGAGTGCAAGTAAAGAAAGCTCCGAGGGCCCAACGAGATAGGAGGGTGCCCCCCTAGGGCGCGCCCCCTGTCTCGTGGGCCCCTCGGGCGTCCACCGACGTACTTCTTCCTCCTATATATACCTACGGACCCCGAAAACATCTAGGAGCACCACGGAACACAATTTCCACCATCGTAACCTTATGTATCCGTGAGATCCCATCTTGGAGCCTTCGTCGACACTCTGCCAGAGGGGGAATCGACCACGGAGGGCTTCTACATCAACACCATAGCCCCTCCGATGAGTTGTGAGTAGTTTACCACAGACCTACGGGTCCATAGTTATTAGCTAGATGGATTCTTCTCTCTTTTTGGATCTCAATACAATGTTCTCCCCCTCTCTTGTGGAGATCTATTCGATGTAATCTCTTTTTGCAGTGTGTTTGTCGAGATCCGATGAATTGTGGGTTTATGATCAAGTTTATCTATGAATAATATTGGAATCTTCTCTGAATTCTTTTATGTATGATTGAGTTATCTTTGCAAGTCTCTTCGAATTATCAGTTTGATTTGGCCTACTAGATTGATATTTCTTGCCATGTAGAAGTGCTTAGCTTTGGGTTCAATCTTGCGGTGATCTTACCTAGTGATAGAAGGGTTTCAAGACATGTATTGTATTGTTGCCATCGAGGATAACAAGATGGGGTTTATATCATATTGCATGTGTTTATCCCTCTACATCATGTCATCTTGCTTAAAGCGTTACTCTGTTCTTATGAACTTAATACTCTAGATGCAGGCAGGAGTCGGTCGATGTGTGGAGTAATAGTAGTAGATGCAGGCATGAGTCGGTCTACTTGTTATGGATGTGATGCCTATATACATGATCATGCCTAGATAATCTCATAACTATGCGCTTTTCTATCAATTGCTCGACAGTAATTTGTTCACCCACCGTAATACTTATGCTATCTCGAGAGAAGCCTCTAGTGAAACCTATGGCCCCCACGTCTATCTCTTAACATTTTTGCTTTCAATCTACTTTTATTTGCATCTTTACTTTCTGCATCTATATTACAAAATACCAAAAATATATTATTATCTCTCTATCAGATCTCACTTCCGCAAGAGGCCGTGAAGGGATTGGCAACCCCTTTATCACGTTGGTTGCGAGTTCTCAGTTTGTTCGTGTAGGTGCGTGGGACTTTTGAGGAGCCTCCTACTGGATTGATACCTTGGTTCTCAAAACTGAGGGAAATACTTACGCTACACTTGCTGCATCACCCTCTCCTCTTCGGGGAAAACCAACGCTAGCTCAAGACGTAGCACGAAGGATTTCTAGTGCCGTTGCCGGGGAGGTCTTCGCCCAAGTCAAGACATACCAAGTGCCCATCACAAACCCATCTCCCTCACATTTACATTATTTGCCTCTCATTTTCCTCTTCCCCACTTCACCCTTGCCGTTTTATTCACCCTCTCTTTCCCAAATCTCCTCCTCTCTTTTTGCTTGCCTTTTTCCGTTGCCCGTGTGTTTGCTCGTTTGCTTCGTCTTTATGGCTAGTCTTCCTATCCTCGTTATTACTCCCGAACATGAAATCCTCAATTTTAAACAAAGGGAGGGAGAAAATTTAAAAGATGCTTGGCATAGAATTTGCAATGCTCAAAATAGATCTACTAGGTAGCTTTCCACTTTCGTTCTTCTCCGCAATTTTTATGTAGGCATCACTCCTTGGAATAGATGTGTTCTTGATACTGCCGCCGGAGGTGATTTCTTGAGTAGCCATACGTTTGATGCTTATAATGCTATGTTAGATTTGTTTGGCTCACCACCTCTTTTGGTCAATGGAACTTTTTCAAGCTTAGAACACGTTATGCAACGGCTTGATATTATTGAAAATAAAATTGCCACTGTTGAGTTGGTTGAAAATTTGGATAAAAAGATTCATAATCTTATCACTGAATATGAATCTAGGGTTGGAGTCACTTTGAAAAATCTTAAAGAGAAAGAACCTATAGTTAAAGAAAAAATAGATGTTGATTCTGCTAGAATTGGTAAACTTGAGGATATAATTTCCAACCTAGGTTCAGCGTTTTCTCCCATAAAAAACACTCCAAAACCCCCTACAAAAACCACCAAGTTTATTTATGTTCCTAAAAATAAGGGTGAATCTTCTAGTAAGGGAGACGCGGATCTCATATCCATAAGTGTTCATCCCAATTGTCTTTCTATCGTTAAGGAACCTTTTGCTACAAACGAATTTCTTGAATTTTTGCCCAAAGGTTTAATCATTGCTGAAAAGGGATAACCTCCTAAAGATCTCTATTGAGGAATCTAGTGCTAAAGATGGCACTAGTTAGATCTATCTTCGCTTTTATGCCTAGCTAGGGGCGTTAAACGATAGCGCTAGTTGGGAGGCAACCCAATTTTTATTTATGTTTTTTGTTTTTGCTCCTGTTTAGGAATAAATCTTCAATCTAATCTATGTTTAGATGTGTTTTTATCTTTTAATTAGTGTTTGTGCCAAGTAGAACATATAGGATAACCTACGATGATAGTTGATTTGATTCTGCTGAAAAACAGAAACTTTGCGCGCACGATACAATTTTGTTAAATCACAGGAACGTGATTTTGTGTTGATTCTTTTTTCTTATGTTCAATAGACAAATTGTCCAGGACTTCCTATTTTGGTAGGATTTTTAGAGTTCCAGAAGTTTCTGTTAGTTACAGATTGCTACAGACTGTTCTGTTTTTGACAGATTCTGTTTTTCGTGTGTTGTTTGCTTATTTTGATGCATCTATGGCTAGTAAAATAGTTTATAAACCATAGAGAAGTTGGAATACAGTAGGGTTAACACCAAAATAAATAAAGAATGAGTTCATTGCAGTACCTTATGTGGTGGTTTTGTTTTCTTTCACTAAGCGGAGCTTACAAGATTTCCTGTTGAGTTTTGTGTTGTGAAGTTTTCAAGTTTTGGGTAAAGCTTTCATGGACTATGGAATAAAGGGTGGAAAGAGCCTAAGCTTCGGGATGCCCATGGCACCCCAAGATATTCAAGAGTAGCCAAAATCCTAAGCTTGGGGATGCCCCGGGAAGGCATCCCCTCTTTCATCTTCGTTCATTGGTAACTTTACTTGGAGCTATATTTTTATTCGCCACATGATATATGTTTTGCTTGGAGTGTCGTGTATTATATTAGTCTTTGCTTGTTAGTTTACCACAATCATACTTTCTGTATACACCTTTTGTGAGAAGCCTATTTGGTTAGAATTTGCTAGAATACTCTATGTGCTTCACTTATATCTTTTGAGCTTGATAGTTTTTGCTCTAGTGCTTCACTTATATCTTTTAGAGCACGGTGGTGTCTTAATTTTGAAGAAATTGCTAGTATCTCATGCTTCACTTATATTATTTTAAGAGTCTTCTAGAACAGCATGGTATTTGCTATTGTCATGAAGTTGGTCCTAGAATGATGAGCATCCAAGTTGGGTATAATAAAAGCTATCATAGAAAAAGAATTGGATGCTATGATCAATATGATACTTGATAATTGTTTTGAGATATGGAGGTAGTAATATTAGAGTCATGCTAGTTGGGGTGATTATGAAAAATACTTGTGTTAAGGGTTGTGATTCTCGTAGCATGCACGTATGGTGAACCCCTTTGTGATGAAGTTGGAGCACAATTTTATTTATTGATTGTCTTCCTTATGAGTGGCGGTCGGGGACGAGCGATGGTCCTTTCCTACCAATCTACCCCCCTAGGAGCATGCGCGCAATGCTTTGATTTTTGATGACTTCTAAATTTTTGCAACAAGTATGTGAGTTCTTTTGATTAATGTTGAGTCCATGGATTATACGCACCCTTTCACCCTTTCACCATTGCTAGACTCTCTTGTACCGTGCAACTTTTGCCGGTATCATAAACCCTTTATTTACCTTCCTCAAAACATCCACCATACCTACCTATTATGGCATTTCCATAGCCATTCCGAGATATATTGCCATGCAACTTTCCACCATTCCATTCATATGACACACATTACTTTTGTCATATTGCTTTTTGCATGATCATGTAGTTGACATCGTATTTGTGGCAAGGCCACCTTCATAATTTTCATACATGTCGCTCTTGATTCATTGCATATCCCGGTACACCGTCGGAGGCATTCATATAGAGTCATATTTTGTTCTAGCTTTGAGTTGTAAATCCATAAAAGTGTGATGATATTCATTATTAGAGCATTGTCCTAGTGAGGAAAGGATGATGAAGGCTATGATTCCCCCACAAGTCGGTATGAGACTTCTTACTTTACAAAAAGAAAAAAAATGAGAAAAAGAAAGAAAAAAAGGGAGAAAGGCCAAAAAGAAAAAAAAGAAGGCCAAAGAAAAAGAAAAAAAAAGAAAAAAAGAGAAAAAGAAAAAATAAAATGAGAGAAAAATAGAGAAGGGACAATGCTACTATCTCTTTTTCCACACTTGTGCTTCAAATAGCACTATGATCTTCATGATAGAGAGTCTCTTATGTTGTCACTTTCATATACTAGTGGGAATTTTTCATTATAGAACTTGGCTTGTATATTCCAATGATGGGCTTCCTCAAAAGTTCCCTAGGTCTTCATGAGCAAGCAAGTTGGATCACACCCACTTAGTTTCTTTTGTTGAGCTTTCATATATTTATAGCTCTAGTGCATCCGTTGCATGGCAATCCCAACTCACTCACATTGATATCTATTAATGGGCATCTCCATAGCCCGTTGATACGCCTAGTTGATGTGAGACTATCTTCTCCTTTTTGTCTTCTCCACAACCACCATTCTATTCCACATATAGTGCTATGTCCATGGCTCACGCTCATGTATTGCGTGAAAGTTGAAAGAGTTTGAGATTATTAAAGTATGAAACAATTGCTTGGCTTGTCATCGAGGTTGTGCATGATTAAATACTTTGTGTGATGAAGATAGAGCAACAGCCAGACTATATGATTTTGTAGGGATAACTTTCTTTAGCCATGTTATTTTGAGAAGAGATGATTACTTTGATTAGTATGCTTGAAGTATTACTATTTCTTATGTCAATATGATCTTTTATTTTGTATTCATTTGGATCTGAACATTCATGCCACAATGAAGAAAATTACATTATGAATTATGCTAGGTAGCATTTCACATCAAAAATTCTCTTTTTATCATTTACCTACTCGAGGACGAGAAGGCATTAAGCTTGGGGATGCTTGATACGTCTCCAATGTATCTATAATTTTTGATTGTTCCATGCTATTATATTACCCCTTTTGGATGTTTATGGGCTTTATTATACATATTTATATCATTTTTGGGACTAACCTATTAACCGGAGACCCAGCCCATATTGCTGTTTTTTTGCCTATTTCAGTATTTCGAAGAAAAGGAATATCAAACGGAGTCCAACGGAATGAAACCTTCGGGAGCGTTATTTTTGGAACAAATCTGATCCGAAGAGCCTGGAGTGCAATTCAAGAAAGCTCCGAGGGCCCCACGAGATAGGAGGGCTCCCCCCCTAGGGCGCGCCCCCTGTCTCGTGGGCCCCCTCGGGTGTCCATCGACGTACTTCTTCCTCCTATATATACCTACGGACCCCGAAAACATCCAGGAGCACCACGAAACAAAATTTCCACCATCACAACCTTCTGTATCCGCGAGATCCCAACTTGGAGCCTTCGCCGGCACTCTGCCGGAGGGGGAATCGACCATGGAGGGCTTCTACATCAACACCATAGCCCCTCCGATGAGTTGTGAGTAGTTTACCACAGACCTACGGGTCCATAGTTATTAGCTAGATGGCTTCTTCTCTCTTTTTGGATCTCAATACAATGTTCTCCCCCTCCCTTGTGGAGATCTATTCGATGTAATCTCTTTTTGAGGTGTGTTTGTCGAGATCCGATGGATTGTGAGTTTATGATCAAGTTTATCTATGAATAATATTGGAATCTTCTCTGAATTCTTTTATGTATGATTGAGTTATCTTTGCAAGTCTCTTCGAATTATCAGTTTGGTTTGGCCTACTAGATTGATCTTTCTTGCCATGGAGAAGTGCTTAGCTTTGGGTTCAATCTTGCGGTGATCTTACCTAGTGACAGAAAGGGTTGCAAGACACGTATTGTATTGTTGCCATCGAGGATAACAAGATGGGGTTTATATCATATTGCATGTGTTTATCCCTCTACATCATGTCATCTTGCCTAAGGCGTTACTCTGTTCTTATGAACTTAATACTCTAGATGCAGGCAGGAGTCGGTCGATGTGTGGAGTAATAGTAGTAGATGCAGGCAGGAGTCGGTCTACTTGTTATGGACGTGATGCCTATATACATGATCATGCCTAGATAATCTCATAACTATGCGCTTTTCTATCAATTGCTCGTCAGTAATTTGTTCACCCACCGTAATACTTATGCTATCTCGAGAGAAGCCTCTAGTGAAACCTATGGCCCCCGGGTCTATCTCTTACCATCTTTGCTTTCAATCTACTTTTATTTGCATCTTTACTTTCTGCATCTATATTACAAAATGCCAAAAATATATTATTATCTCTCTATCAGATCTCACTTTCGCAAGAGGCCGTGAAGGGATTGACAACCCCTTTATCGCGTTGGTTGCGAGTTCTCAGTTTGTTTGTGTAGGTGCGTGGGACTTTTGAGGAGCCTCCTACTGGATTGATACCTTGGTTCTCAAAACTGAGGGAAATACTTACGCTACACTTGCTGCATCACCCTCTCCTCTTCGGGGAAAACCAACGCTAGCTCAAGACGTAGCAGTTAGCAATTGCCGCATTTTATGATTATGAAATCTGGGAAATGGATGTCAAAACTGCATTCCTTAATGGATTTCTTAAAGAAGAGTTGTATATGATGCAACCAGAAGGTTCACTCGATCCTAAAGGTGCCAACAAATTGTGCAAGCTCCAGCGATCCATTTATGGACTGGTCCAAGCATCTCGGAGTTGGAACATATGCTTTGATGAGGTAATCAAAGCATATGGTTTTATATAGACTTTTGGAGAAGCCTATATTTACAAGAAAGTGAGTGGGAGCTCTATAGCATTTCTAATATTATATGTGGATGACATATTGTTAATTGAAAATGATGTAGAATTTCTGGATAGCATAAAAGGATACTTGAATAAGAGTTTTTCAATGAAATACCTCGGTAAGCTGCTTACATATTAGGCATCAAGATCTATAGAGATAGATCAAGATGCTTGATAGGACATTCACAAAGCAGATACATTGATAAAGTTTTGAAGAAGTTCAAAATGGATCAGGCAAAGAAAGGGTTCTTGCCTGTGTTACAAGGTGTGAAGTTGAGTCAGACTCAATGCCCGACCACTACAGAAGATAGAGAGAAAATAAAAGCCATTCCCTATGCTTCAGCCATAGGTTCTATCATGTATGCTATGCTGTGTACCAAACCTGATGTGTGCCTTGCTATAAGTTTAGCAGGGAGGTATCAAAGTATTCCAGGAGTGGATCATTGGACAGCGGTCAAGAACATTCTGAAGTACCTGAAAAGGACTAAGGATATGTTTCTCGTTTATGGAGGTGACAAAGAGCTCGTCGTAAACTGTTACGTCGATGCAAGCTCTGATACTGATCCGAATGACTCTAAGTCTCAAACCGGATACATATTGTTATTGAATGGAGGAGCTGTCTATTGGTGCAGTTCCAAGCAGAGCATCATGGCGGGATCTACATGTGAAGCGAAGTACATTGCTGCTTCAGAAGCAGCAAATGAAGGAGTTTGGATGAAGGAGTTCATATCCGATCTAGGTGTCATACCTAGTGCATTGGGTCCAATGAAAATCTTTTGTGACAATACTGGTGCAGTTGCCTTGGCAAAGGGATACAGATTTCACAAGAGAACTAAGCACATCAAGAGATGCTTTAGTTCCATCCATCATCAAGTGACGGAAGGGGACATAGAGATTTGCGATACACACAAATCTGAATGTTGCAGACCCGTTGACTAAGCCTCTTCCACGAGCAAAACATGATCAACACCAAAGCTCCATGGGTGTTAGAATCATTACTATGTAATATAGATTATTGACTCTAGTGAAAGTGGGAGACTGAAGGAAATATGCCCTAGAGGCAATAATAAAGTTGTTATTTTGTATTTCCTTATTCATGATAAATGTTTATTATTCATGCTAGAATTGTATTAACCGGAAACTTGATACATGTGTGGATACATGGACAAAACAACATGTCCCTAGTATGCCTCTACTAGACTAGCTCGTTGATCAAAAGATGGTTAAGTTTCCTAGCCATGGACATGAGCTGTCATTTGATAACGGGATCACATCATTAGTAGAATGATGTGATGGACAAGACCCATGTGTTAGCTTAGCATAATGATCGTTCAATTTTATTGCTACTGCTTTCTTCGTGTCAAATATATATTCCTCCGACTATGAGATTATGCAACTCCCGGACATTGGAGGAATGCCGTGTGTGCTATCAAACATCACAATGTAACTGGGTAATTATAAAGATGCTCTACAGGTATCTCTGAAGGTGTTTGTTGGGTTGGCATAGATCGAGATTAGGATTTGTCACTCCGAGTATCGGAGAGGTATCTCTGGGCCCTCTCGGTAATGCACATCATATGAAGCCTTGCAAGCAATGTGACTAATGAGTTAGTTACGGGATGATGCACTACGGAACAGGTAAAGAGCCTTGCCAGTAACGAGATTGAGCTGGGTATGGAGATACCGACGATTGAATCTCGGGCAAGTAACATACCGATGATAAAGGGAATAACTATATTGACATTGTGGTTCGATCGATAAAGATCTTCGTAGAATATGTGGGAACCAATATGAGCATCCAGGTTCCGCTATTGGTTATTGACCGGAGATGTGTCTCGGTCATGTCTACATAGTTCTCGAACCCCTAGGGTCCGCACGCTTAATGTTCGATGATGATTGGTATTATATGAGTTATGTGTTTTGGTGACCGAAGGTTGTTCGGAGTCCCGGATTAGATCATGGAGATGACGAGGAGTCTCGAAATGGACGAGAGGTAAAGATTGATATACTGGAAGGTTACATTCGGACATCGTAATGGTTTCGGGAAGTTTCAGATAAGTTTCGGAGTATCGGGAGGTTACCGGAACCCTCAGGGAAAGTTAATGGGCCACATGGGCCTTAGTGGATAAGAGAGGGCCGGCCATAGGAGGTGGCGCACGCCCACCCTTGCCATCCGAATTGGACAAGGGGTGGGGCGGCCCCCCTTTCCCTCTCCTACTCCCTCTTCCTTTCCCCCTTTGCTACTCCGGAAAGAAGGGAAAGGGGGGGGGGGAATCCTACTAGGAGTGGAGTCCTAGTAGGAATCCCCCATGATGCGCCCCTTGTTGGCCGACCTCCTCCTCCCCTCCTTTATATACGGGGGCGGGGGGCACCCCAAAGGCACAACTTTGTCTTAGCCGTGTGCGGTGCCCCCCTCCACCGTTTACTCCTCCGATAGTATCATCGTAGTGCTTAAGCGAAGCCTTGCACAGATCACATCACCAACACCGTCATCACGCCGTCGTGCTGATGGAACTCATTGACTCCATCGACACTCTGCTGGATCAAGAGTTTGAGGATGTCATCGAACTGAACGTGTGCAGAACTCGGAGATGTCGTACGTTCGGTATTTGATTGGTTGATTCGAGAAGACGTTCGACTACATCAACCACATTAAATTAACACTTCTGCTTTCAGTCTACGAGGGTACGTGGACATACTCTCCCCCTCTCGTTGCTATGCATCTCCTAGATAGATCTTGCATGAGCGTAGATTTTTTTTGAAATTGCATGCTATGTTTCCCAACATTATATTATGGGAGAGGGAGTAATGAGAACAACTTCAAAGCAGAGGTAGGTAACATCACATCACCTTCATAAGCAACTTTCCTTATACTAGTGGCAACTTTCGTGCTTAAAATAGGCAACTTCACTACATTTTGTGTCCTAGTTAGTTTTGTCTAACATTCTCCTAACTTCCTCACCAGCACTTCTAAGTTGACTATTATTCATGCTCGTATGTCGTTATTTCTAATTTGCCTATAATACCATGAATTCGTCTACCTATGATGCTCTTGTGTCTGCTATTACTAGTTCTGGTAGGCAACTTGATGGTGAATCTAGGCAACTTCAGACTATTTGCAGGCAACTTAGAAAAGACAATGATAAACAACTTCACAATTTTATATCCAACTATTTTCATGAAGTTAGGCAATTGAGCAGCAATGGTAGGCAACTAATTACCAATTGCAGGCAACTAGGCATCAATATGGTAGGCAATTTAGTGTTTATAGGCAACTGCACATCAACCGTAGGCAACTGCAATTGAGTAGCCATGAAAGGCAAGTTGGGATAATATTAGAAAAATTCACAGGTACACATGGTACAATGGAATTGCTTTGTATATAGCACTAAAGGTGCCTTATGTTTTGTGTGATCTTTCTCATTTTTTTACGCAAACCAATCTAATAGGAAGTCCTACTAGGCCATAAGTAAAAAGTTGCTTCCCTATAGCACTATAGTTGCCTCCATCGCATCCAAAGTTGCCCTCGTAACTTTTTTGATGAAACTACCCATATGGGATCTAGTTTTAAAGGACTCATCATGAGAAATCCAATGGTGAAAACTAAACTGAATTTTGGTGCTTGAATCAAAACTTATGACTTCTAAAACTTTTTGAACTCCAAATAAATGCACGTAGGGATAAGATCTAGACTGATTTGTTTGCTAAAGTACCAGAATCACGTGGGTTCGATGGAAGGTGGTGGCAGGAGACCAGAGTGCTTACTTTTTTTGGAAGTGTGTGGGGAGGAATCAGTTACATTTTGCATATATGGTAGGGGCGCTGGATCACACGAACGGGCATCCGAGCGCTTGCTAGCCACGTCCTTCTTTTTGAAGCTCAAAAAATAATGCGCCACGGAAATCAAACCTCGGACCTCAGGATTATATCCCACACGCTAGCCACCTTAGCTGTACTTTTTCTTGTACACTAAAATTACATATTTACTATACGTAAAATACATAAGCACACGGTATGGGCCCCTGCTCAGCCTAGGCCCTAGGCGGTCACACTCGTCTCCATGGCCCATGGCCGGCCCTGATGGCAAATTCAAGCACCAATGGTGCATTTACCTTGTCTTCATTTTGGTCCAAGTCCGAGCATTCGGAACAAAGTTGCCATCGTGCACACATCTAGTCAGGAAAATGGAGTGCCTCTATAGTCCAACACACCACATCTTTTGATAATAGCCCTCGATGCACTTGCACATTTCTTTAAGGGTTTCCTGGATTTGTTTTTGAAGTATCATTTATTTTTTAACTTAAGGGAGTACTAGACCTAAGAAGTATGCCGATGCCATGATGTGACGATGAAGAAGAGTTCATCCTCAGTTGGTCATCATGGTGAACCTAGTTTGTACACCCCGATCCTTCCAATTCCTAAGATATCTATGAGTCTCGACAACATTGCAAGTGATGTTTAAATCAAATGCATTATTTTTGCACATTACTACATGCTCTACGCCGACATGACCTAACAATGACTTGGATCTACTCCTTGCTCAACCCCTCAGGTAAGTAGGAGGCCTTCTATGAAGTCTGACCACGTTCCATCTCTCTTCTCACACTTAAATAGGAACATTATTTCCATTAACGTCTAATAGTTGCAACAACCATGCGATGGATGCTTTCATGCAGTTCAATACCTTAATAAGGAGCACATGTGCCTCCTAAATTATTATGAGCACCCCTTCCCACGGTGAAGTTGCCTGGTCATAAATGTTTTGGTCGTACCAATTCTAGTTTACGTTGTAGTTTCTTTATGCGACTATATTCTATGAAAGTCTTTGTAGTTCCCATCTTAAGTCACACTGATCTGACCCGGACTCCCACAGGAACACCCGACACGAGCCTCCGCGTCGTCCTCCACTAGGGCGACTCGGGCGGCCAGAAACCTAGCCGCCGCCGCCACAAACTCCCTCCTCCTCTCCCTCCGCCGTCGCCGGAAGACGCCGCCGGGCTAAGCCCGGGGGCCGGCGGCGGTGGTAGGGGATCTCCTCTCTCGCGCGTCTCCGGGGTGAGGCGTACCCCAAGGCGTGTGGTGGCGCGACCGATCTGAGATCTACGGTGCGATGGATGGCTACAGGCGGCGGGAGGCCGGTCCGTCCTCGGACGGCGACGACTTGGCGCGGCGGAGGCTAGGGCTGCGGGCGCTGCGGATGGCCCTTCGGGCGGCGGCGGCGGCTGCCGGATTGGCTGCGGTGGCGTGCATGCTGCCTTCAGATTGGCGACGGCGGCGTGGAGGGCCTGGTGGTTTCGTCAGCGGCACCTCCGATCAGATCTGTTCTGACCGGTGCAGCCGGCGGTGGTGGTCATCTCTTCCGTCAGAGGTGGTCGGCCTGAGGCTGGGTGTTCGGATCTCGGGATCCGTCATCTGGCACCAGCTGCGAGTCGGGAAGACGTAGTTGCCGGTGAAAACCGAGCCGACGGCGGGCGATGGCGGCGTTCCACGTCGTTACCTTGATGAAGGCATCGTCATGTGACTACTGTCGACCCACTCGTATTGGTTCGGGGGAAACCCTAGGATCTGGTGTTCCAGACCGGACGATGACGGCACTGCGGTGTCGTTTCTCTCTTGGGAGCATCGTTTTGTGGAGCAGCGCTAGAAGTCAGAGGCAGAAGGTAGAGCGGCTTCGTCTTGCACGGAGCTTCGGTGGAGATGTCAAGTCATGCCTGACCGACAGGTGCTACGCTTGGTCATGCCTGGTCGGCAGGTGCTACGCACGACAGATCCTCCAAGGGCTTCAAGCTATGTCGACTGGTGGTACTTGCCAGCATGGCGCTGAGGTGTATCAGTGGCGACCGCGACGTGTTCAGCTGTTTGCGCAGGGGGGAGGTGCCGTTGGGCGCCGAGGTGGCGTCGACGATAGCTGGACCGAGTAAGGTTGATGCATCAGTACAGTTCTGAAGATGGAGCGGTGGCAGTTGGCGGTGGCGGCCTCTGAGAGCACGCCGGACCAGTGTGTGCCCTAGACCCGACAAGTGGCTAGGTTGGGGTCTTAGGTCTTAGATATTAGGCTTGGCTGTGATGTCTATTTGGTATTAGGTCCAGGCTATCTGCGTCCCTTCATCAACTGGATAGATGTAGCGTCAGTTTGTTTCTTAGGCGGCGGCTTTAGTCTTACTGTTGTATAATTTTGTAAGGTCTTGTGAGAATAATTAATAAAGTGGCCGTATGCATCGTCCAGATGCAGAGGCCGGGGGTCATCCTCCTTTTCTAAAAAAATCTTAAGTCACACTAACACTAACGAGCAGAAACAAGCCTAACCATAATATTCAAAATATACAATTGTGTATCAACGAAAACCATTCAATTATCATTTAGTGAATGTCACGCTTAATAGTGTTTGCATGTAACACCCCCTCTTTACCTCACACCCCCGTCAATTACGTTAGAGCATACGAAGATGCTGGTTAATGAGAAATGCAAAGAATTTGAGAGTCCAAGTCGGCATGAAACATTGGCAGGTATGCTTCACAAATGCCAAGTTAAAATGTGTCTCTTTAACCATCTGACAGTTTATGGACTAAAATTAGCGCACTTTTCAAGTTGAAGGACCACCTGTACTTTTGACTCTGTTGGATATATGAGACCAAGTCAAACTTTTGAAATCTCAACCATCAATATCTTTTGGAGTATTTACATTCAATACTCAAAAAGATATATGTAAATTCGTTTTAAGAAGTATCTTCCAAATATATAATTATTGGGCTTTTGTGATGTTATTTTGCACAACATAATTATTGTAAAGCGTTTTGTAAAGATTGTGATTGTTCTCACTAGACAACTTCTGGAAAACCAAAGAGAGTTTTGGCAACTTCAAGGCAGACCCTCAAACCTTCACTATATGTTCAGTCCACTTTTGTCATCCAATAGGAACATTGTATATG
>NC_041393.1:514809467-514814623 GCF_002162155.2 Triticum dicoccoides | reverse complement strand
CATGTACTTACCAATCACATGCATGGTCCCTCTCTTCTCTCTCTCCTTCCAATCGCCCGTGCATGGTCCCCCTCTCCTCTCTCTTTCTCTCCTTTCAACTGGACACTAAACCATAAATATTTCATCACATGCATGGTCCCCACCTACTTTTTCTCTTCCCAACCGGATAGTTTGTGATTAGCATTCGATGGCTCCCTCCTGCATCATGTCCGTGGACCACATCCGGACATAAAAACAGACATATACCAGGGACATTTGCGGGTCGGCGTTGGAGATGCCTAACCGAGCTTTCTCCGAAACTCGTGTCAAAACCATATGATCAGAAGAGGTACAAAACGTGCCTAAATCTCATATTCACTTTTGATTAAATATCCATTTTTTTCGTTTCAGTGACATCATTTTCTAAAAACAATTCATTGTCTGGACTATTTGGAAAGAAAGAATTGCCCACATCTTGCACAAGAGCGCTTCTGCGGGTGGTTCTTCTTGCAAATATGAAAAAAGGAGGCTATGATTTGGGACTTTGGGTAACTGTGGGGGCTTAGAAATTGAGTCAAATTATGCTGGGAGAGTAATGACCTTCTATTTTGTGAGGTGTTGTAACATTGCTCGAACTCTATTCTCCCTTAATTAATATAGACGAGACAATTTTTTTGCCTCCATTTCAATTTTTTTTGCAATCAGCTTAAATTTCCACTCTCGTTCTAAGCTCGTAGGTCCCTAAAAGACCATTTTGCCCCTGACCGCCTTCTATCCAAAGGCATGGACCAGAGGTTATTGTACCATAAACATGGAACATACATATGATTTTTTTTGAAACTATGATGATTTTTATAGCAAATTTGGAAACTATACATCCTAATGCAGAAAAATCACAAGTATCACCCAGTCGGCCTCCTGTTGGCCGAAGAGGGACTTTTCGGCCAATCGTTGGCCAAAAAGGACTTTTCAGCCAACAGTTGGCCAAAGAGTCCCTCTTCGGCCAACAGGAGGCCGAAAAGTGGTCTTCGGCCAACACCTGCTTTACTGTTTTAGAAAATTCATATCAATTAGGATTTTTAGTATTTTAATTTGATTCTTTTTGCATTAGATAAGAAATTTTATGAAGTTTCTGTAGATATCAAGTTTCACTAGATTTGAAAGTTTAAATTTGAATTTTCATGAATTTGCTCAAATCACTAGATTGCCTATAATTTGAGCTAGGAGTATTTTTTCAGATGATTCTTTTTGCTATTGGTTCTTTGTGACATTGTTTATCAGTAGTAATTAATTAGCGAATTTCATAATTATTTATAATTAGGTTTTTATGTAAACAGTTCTGTTTTAGTGTTTTATAGGTTTTGTGCTATTTCTTTTAAGTTTAATTGCTTTAAATTGTTTTCTTTAGTTTTTTAACATATTTTTGTTGTTTCTGTTTAGTTATCGGTAGCTATTTTATTTGTAGTATTTTTTTGTATTTTATTTCTTTTATCCTACTAGAAAACTTGTTTTGAGCTTCATAGGAGTTTATATTTAAAAGTGCCTTATAAATCCTGTACAACCATTGTCATTTTATACATGAAAAAACAAGTACTTTCCCGCAATCCTTTTCCCTCCATTTTATACACTTATGACTTCTCTCAGACAGTGTTTCAGACTTCACCAGCAGCACCGACGCAGGAGACACAGACCGTGTCAGACGATGTTATCTACGGTCGTGGACACCATGAGGCTCATTTTATAAGTTGAGAAGTGAAGATGGCGAGAAAGAAGATGACGGGAAAGAAGATGGCGGGAAAGAAAATGGCGGGAGAGAACGGCGGGAGAAAATGAAGGGAGAGAATGGCGGCAAATAAAATGACGGGAAAGAAAATGGCAGGAGAAAATGGCGGATGGCGGGAGAAATTGACGGCAAAGAAAATAGCGGGATAAAATGGAGGGAAAGAACGGTGGAAAAGAAAATGAAGGATAAAATAAATAAAATACAAAAAATATACTAATAACTTAAAAGAAACTAAAAGAATATGTCAAAAAAATAAAGAAAACAATTTAAAGCAATTAAAATTAAAAGAAATAGCATAAAACCTATAAAACACTAAAACATAAAAGTTTTCGTAAAAAACTAATTTTAAATAATCCTAAAATTCACCAATTAATTATTACTGATAAACAAAGTCACAAAGAACCAGTAGCAAAAAGAATCATCTAAAAAAATACTCCTATCTCAAATTATAGGCAATCTAGTGATTTGAGCAAATTCATGAAAATTCAAACTCAAACTTTCAAATATAGTCAAACTTGATATCTACAGAAACTTCATAAAATTTCTAATCTAATGCAAAAAAGAATCAAATTAAAATACTAAAAATCCTAATTGATATGAATTTTCTAAAACAGGAGAGCAGGTGCAGGCCGAAGACCACTTTAGAGTTGGCCGAAGAGGGACTCTTTGGCCAACAGTTAGCCGAAAAGTCCTCTTCGGCCGAAAAGTCCTTTTTGGCCAACGGTTGGCCGAAAAGTCTCTCTTTGGCCCGAAAAGTGCCTCTTCGGCCAACAGGAGGCCGACGGGGTAATACTTTTGATTTTTATGCATTAGGATATATAGTTTCCGAATTTGCTAAAAAAATCATCATAGTTTCAAAAAAAATCCATACATATCCTCATGTTTTACATCCCACATTCATCAAACACATAGATAGATCAATGCGCACTGCACACCAAAATCATGTAACAGATGTGCCAAAACTCGCTTCTGAGAACAATCCCATCCATGTCTTTGTCCTCAGATCTGTAATTTCCGTGTACTAACACTTGCGATCTTGCGCGCAATGAACTTCCGGGAATCATCATACAAGGAATCAAGTAGTGAACAGATTGTTTACTGTAAAAGAAAAAAAAACTAGTGGACAGATTTGGTCTACACCTTTGCTTTCCAAGTGCCAAACTGCGTCCCAACAACCGAAGGCTCGCAAAGAAATTCTTGGAGCACAGTTTCATGCCGCACAGGTAACCCCACACGGCCACCCATGACCCATCAATCACCGTCCCATGATCCTCGAAGCTTCTGTTCCTGCAGCCACGCCGGTGTGTGCAAGAGATCCAACTGGTAAGTCCATTGATCGTTACCTCCTAATCATGCAGCTGGTCTGCAAGTGTTGCCTCGTGTAGCCACATCCTTGATCAATCATGTGGGATGGCGTGTGCTCCGCTGACTCCGACAGCGACGCCGGCGCGAGCTAGGGGAGATGGACGCCCTGAGGTCGACGGCGCTGCCTCACCGGCGAGGACGGAGCACGCTGTTGTCAGAATTTATTACTCTATTTGATTGCAAGTGCCCGATCATTCGGATCACCTGCAGTTCATTTCTTTCAGATAATGGTGGTTGGCTCGAGTTACCGCTCTGGTCAGGCAAGACGGTGGATTATTATTCCTCTATCTCACACCATCTATAAAACCCTTCCATCAGCTAGCACTTCCTTCTCAACGAACACGAGTTGCTTGTAATTTATAAGGTGATCAGAGGCAGCAAAGAAACACACACAGAGAGAGATGGGATCCTTGGGCCCTGCAGTGAGCGTGAGCATGGCCAAGGCCAACGGCGGCACGGCTGCCGTCGGTGGCCAGAAGCAGCAGCAGAAGCAGGAGCGCGGCACGTTCAGCTGCGGCTTCCGGATACCGCTGCACTACCCGCGGTACAGGAAGGCGGACTACGAGGCGATGCCGGAATGGCGCGTCGACTGCCTGCTCCGAGAGTACGGCCTCCCTGTCACCGGCGACGTCGAGGAGAAGAGGAGGTTCTCCATGGGCGCCTTCCTCTGGCCCGGCCAGCATTGATTCGCCTTTTTACATATTGCCACTCGGAGCAGAGGCCGATCAGCAAGCTAGCGCCTAGCAGAGACTGATCAGCAATGGCAGCAGCAGCCTCACGTCCCCATGTATGCAGAAGACCTCGTGCCGATATTATATTCCTATCTATCACTAATCATAATCTCCAATTATCCATAGAAAAAATATGTTTCTTGGAGGTTGGAGCAGTTCTGATGTTCTTACATGTAAGCAGTACTGGAAGAAGGTGTTGTTTCTGATTTTCATACGTATAATATAATGCTTTCTGTGTACGTCCGACGTTGATCGTTTTGCTCTGCAGTTCTGAGCTTTGTTTGAGGCGTGTCTTCTGAAAGTCTCAGACTCTTTTGGTTCATACGACAGGAATGTCATAACAATAGAAGAGGGACAGTGATATCCCAGCCCTTCAGGGTTAAGTCCTGGTGCTCGCATTATTCCTGAATTTATTTTAGAATTTCCGGCGATGCGTTTTCAGTGGGAGGAGACGTTCCCGTCGACGACGAGGCGCCTATGGTGACTTCATAAATTTCAAGATGACATGCCGGCTCAGTCTCTCGGAGGTGCTCATAGGGGTTGGGTGTGCGTGTGTACGTTCATAGGGGTGAGTGTATGCGTGTATGAGCGCTTGCATCTGTACTGATGTTAAAATACAATAAAAAATTAATATGAAATGAGATGACATGTATCTTAATTCTTATAGGAAAAGAGATGTTATTTGAAGTATAGGATATAAATATTTTTTATTGAGTCTAGGCTAATGTTGTTTTTTTTTTCCTTTGAAATGTGAAAGATTGGTTTCTATCTTAGATAGAAATAGGAATACAATCCTACAAACCAAAGGGGTCCAAAGAATTTTTCCTTTGAAAATCCTATCCTATACCATTCCTACAAAAATCCTACAAACCAAAGGAGGCCTCAACTTTGGCAAGCTTTCGTCTACTCTTACAAATTGATAACCACTTATCACCACTTCATTTGCAAATGGTTTCTTAAGATATTTGCTGACATTAGCAATCATTTAAAAATTTTGCTAACCACGAACGGCCCGCTGAAAGTTTGCTACTAGCAACAAGTTAGCCTCATTAAAATATTTTTTTGAATAATTAAACGGGGGGAGTTGCGCGCATGAGAGGTATTGACGCCATGACATGGCGACATCCTTTTGGTCCATCCTAAATCTACCCAACAAAGAGTGAAATCCAAAATAATGTTCGTGAGTATTACATTGACGGTGAGCATCTCATAACTGAAAACACAAGCATTATGGGCATCAAAGCTTCCAAAGAATGGAGAGAGCAGTTGTGGGACAAATGTTGCTGTTGAGGCCCCGA
>NC_041393.1:514796731-514809292 GCF_002162155.2 Triticum dicoccoides | reverse complement strand
GCAACCCAAACTTGGGAGGCTGACGGGCACATGAGGAAGATGCGCATGGCGTCTTTGAGAGTAGGTTCACATCTGGGGCAGATGGTGTCGGGGAGGATGGTCATGTGAATTAAATTTGCCCTAGTATTCGTACCACCCAAATGTTTGCACCTTGATGGGTGCCTTGGACGACCAAATGGGATGGCGCTGGTGTCCAAGTAGTCCTCATCGAAGATCAGATGGTAGGCATGCCGAGCAGAGAATGACATACGCAGACTGAGGAACCAATCGTCAACATTGTCATTAAGCGCAAAATCTTGCAACAAAGCCACCATAGCTATCTCGATGGAAGCAACACCCGTTAGGCGGTTCTAGAGGTTAGATATCAAGCCTTCCTGCATGACTTGCAGGACCATGATGGTGGGGTTGGTGGAGTGGGAGTGAAGGTGGGGGAAGGCTCTAGATGGGGGGTCAGAAAGTAGTCAGACATCATTCCAAAAGAAGGAGGAGAGGCCATTGTTGGTGAAAACAAAATATTTCTTTTGTAAGGTGTGCAAGTGGTGGTTAACTGTTTTCCAAATGATAATAGAAAGGTCTTTATGTTTTACAATGGCTATGGAATAGGGTCGGTGGTACCATTGTACCCAAGGTAGGTTGGGAATCTGTAGAAGCTTGAAAGCATATTTCATCAGAAGACAGTTATTTCGTAAAAGCAAGTCTTTTATGCCTGGACCACCACATTTTCTAAGTTTACAAAAAAAGCAATAAGACAGTGGGCCTCGGTACAAGTTTCTTCCGCCTTCCATAAAAGGACATATGAATTACATCAACCTTTTAACAATTTTTGGGATCATAAAGGCAAACATAAAAATAAACCGCTAGAGAATCCAGAAGGCATGAAAGTAGGGTTAATCTAGCTCCATGAGAGAGCAAGTTAGGGACCCAACCAATAAGATATTTGTAGAAGTTCCGAACTATGGTTTGGAAGGAAGGAGGGAGTTTTTGGTGGGAGGGGGTAGACCTAGATAGGTTTGGGGGAAGGAGGAGACCTTGCAGCCAAAAATGTTTGCGGTTGCAAGCACAATATCTAGGTCCGAGTGAAGGGGGGTAAAGTTGTTTTGTGGGAGTTGATAGCAAGACTAGTGGCTAGAGAGAAATTGTAGAGAATGGTTTCGAGTTGAGCAACAACGTTTGTAGAGGCATGCACGAGATGGTGAGAGTGTCGTCCGCGTAGAACCGAGGGTGGAAGATCCGGGCAGAGGGACTGATAGTGTAGGTTAACATCGTGAGCGTTGAGGATTATGCATTGGAGAAGGTCTGTGACAATGATAAATATGAAGTGGAGAGTCGCCCTGGCGCAAACCATTTTTGCAATTGATCCATGGTCCAGGGAGCCCATTAAGTAGGAAAACAGTTTTGGTGGAGGAGAGTAGTGTTAGGATACAGGAACACCAAGTGCTTGAGAAACCCCTATGCGAGAGAATGTTAAGTAAGGAGTCCTAGGAGATGGAGTGGAAATTTCTTTTAAAGTCTAGTTTTAGGACCATAGATGTAGCATTTCGCGAGCAGCAACAACTGAGAAGGTCGGCGGTAGATGATGTTTTCATCAATATTTTATGCGGTAGATGAAGCTGGTTTGATTTCCATGGAGGAGAAGGGATGTACGTGGTTTTGACTGCCGGTGATTAGTTTCGTGATGGCCTTAGGGGGTGTTTTTGTAGAGAGATGGGTCTGAATGCATCCATAGTTTTAGTGATGTCAGTTTTAGGGAGGAGAATCATGTCGCCCGGTTAAAGCGAGCAGTGCTAGGATGATTTGTTTTAAAGAGTGCCTGGATTTACGATAAAAACTAGTGCCGAACCCATGGGCATGGACTTACGTGGGGGTTGATTTGAAAGAATGCATTCCAAATTTCTTGTTCGGACAAAGGTACATCTAGAGTTAGTTGAGGGATTTGATCCTAATACATGTCAGTTAAGGCAAAGTTCCAGATGGGTGTTCTAGCTATGCCAATAAGATCCTTATAGAAGGATTTGAACACCAAGGCTTTTTGGTTACGAAAGAAGAGGCTATGTCATTATGCTCGATGTCGCTAATTTATTTTTGCGGAAGCCTTCAAAGGCACAAACATGAAAGTATTTGGTGTTTTCTCCACATGGCTGCCTCAACTTTGCTTCTCTATATACAGAGGAGAACTTTACGGTTGATAGCACATTGGAGGGCAGGGATGATAACAGAGCGAAGTTTTGTGTTGAGAGACTAATTAGAGAATGGAAATTAATGTTCATTTACAACACTGAATGATGCTCAAAAGCCCGCTTAACACCTTCAAATATTCCACTACGAAACCATGCCTACATGACTAACTTTCAATTTTATGCTATTATACACCCTGGGTGCAGTTTCCCAAGGCAATGTTTCCACCATGGCAATCGTCATGTGGTTTGCCACAATGGAATTTATTAATAATATCAATTTACATCTAGACCAAAAGGTCAACTGCTCAACATCTCTCCCTTCCTTTCCAGGTCATGGCCATGACACGTGCCATGTCGAAAATAGAACCTCAGAACCCTGAAATAACCTACATTACTATTTTTTCAAGAATCAGCTGCAACACCGATTCTATCAATGGTATAACTATTTTTAGTTCCTTACCTTGGCACCATCTTATAAGGTTTCCCTTTAGGTCAATTTCAGTGGGGCGGTGGCGCCTTAGGGTGTGTTTGGCAACCCTCTGGCTTCCTCAAATCCTCAATTACTTACCCTCTCCCCAGCTCAACTCCCGATGAAAACACTGGACTTTAAAACTGTTGGGGGGGCACAACTTGTCAATTGCTAGCGCTCGTCTTGGGTGGGAGCCCATTGGTTTCAAATGTGGCCCATTAGGTTCTTCTTTCTTTGTCCAACAAACAACAAACTTGTGGTTGGTCGGTCTGAATCATGGAGATTGCGACGACTAGAAGAAGATGGCAAGACCTGGATGATGATGTGCTCAAGGGCAAGTTGTAATGCCGCAGTGGCGAGCGCCTTGTCGACGGAGTAGAAGCAAGCTCCCTCAAGCGGCGGACATGGGGCCCCTTCGGTGCGACCGCACGCGAATGGTGGGGTTGCAGGCTGACTAGCACTTCCTAAGGAGTAATAGCCTTCATTCATAGGCTGGCCAACTCGTTCGTATGCTAGTCAGCTATTCATTTCTAGTAATCCAGACCACTAACTTGATATATATCCTATATATACCTAAATAGTTGATCCTTACTATCTCAATTCTCTCAACATGCACACATGCCACCTCATCACCTCACTAATTATTTCTCCGAAATACTATTCATATTATCTCTCAACATGCACACATCCTAACTCACCACACATGCCATCTCATCAATCCACACTAACTATATTTCTCTCAACATGCATGGAAAATACTACTACTATAGTACAACTTTGTAAAATTGTAATAAGTCAGCGACACTTATTTTGAGACGGAGTATATATGGTTACAGCTATAAAATACCAATCGCCAAAGGTCCGTCCCATAGGGTGACGGTTCGCGTCCTGGTCCGGCGATTGCGGAGGCGATCGCGAGTTAGGGTTCCGTGAGGCTGGCCTGCGCCGCGATCAGATCTCCAATCTCGACCGATGTGCCGGCAGGCACCCCAAGAGAAATATGTCCCCCATCGCCATGCCACCCAGAAGTGTCGCTGTGTTCCCTAGGGCGCAGAGGAGGCATACACCAAAACCCTAGGAGGGGGAGGGGGTGAGAAGGGAGGCGGAGATGGAGGGTGTGGCTGGGTTGATGAAGGGTCTAAAGCTGATGGATGAGGAGAAGAAGGGGGTCAAGGTCAAACTCTCGGCGAGGGAGAAGGGGAAGGATGCGGAACCAAGGGCGGTCGGCAAGGTCATGTCAGAGAAGCTCGCTCATCCCGATGCAATTGGCCTATCCTTAGGTAAGGTTTGGTGTCCGAGCAAAGGGATAGGTTGTACGGAGGTGGGGGAAAACATGTTCATCTTTGCGTCCCGCCAAAAATCGGGGAAGAGGAAGGCGCTGGAGAATGGTCCCTGGATGTTTGACAAGGAGCTAGTGGTAGTGGAGGATTTTGTGCCACCTAGGCGAATGGAGGACTATGAATTTAACACCATCCCGGTTTGGGTTCGGGTGTATAGCCTGCCACTTGGAATGATGAATGTGGAGTCAGCAGAGGAAATTGGAAATACCATTGGAGAGTTTATGGAGGCGGACACGAGTGCAGACGGCTATGCAATTGGGAAGTTCTTGCGGATCAAGATCAAAATGAAAATCGACAAACCGATCATGAGGGGCTTTACCTTGGAGGAAGAGGATGGGGAGGAGGGAAAGGGTAGCAGCAAAGGAAAGCATAAGGTGGGGGAGGATGAGGAGAAGGGATGGTGCATGTTTGAGTATGAGTTTCTTCCTGACTTCTGCTACACGTGTGGAAGACTTGGGCATGTGGCGAAGGACTGTGCAATCACTTTGAAGAAAGGAGAAACAGCTCCGTTTGGGAGATGGCTGAAGGCGGATATGGGCGTGAGGAAGGGGTATGGGAAGGAGGGGTTTTGGAGGAAAGGGAATCGGGATCATGGTGGGTACAGAAACTCGTATAGCCGATCATCTATACAGACGGGTGGGGGAAGTGATAGTCTATCTTGGCACAAGAATGACTCCTGATCGGGTGGGGGAAGTGGAGCTAGAGGAGAGGAGAAGGGAGAATAAATGACTAGCCCGTTGAAAATGGTGTTCACAACGAGCCGTGAAGGAGTGCCGAGGAAACTCCAGCTCACCACTTAGAAGGAGGAAGGGCTTGCTCAGGACGGAGGGGATGGAAAGAAGGGAGAAGAGGCTGCTCGGTTGGGCCGGGACCAGAAAGCAATGGAGGTGGAAAGGGCTGGGGAGGTAGATGATACCATAGGCAGCAAGTCTGTGCAAGGAGGGGAGGAAGGAGGTAATAAGGAGGAGGAAGGTAACAAGGGAGGCAAGAACCCCAATGGCAAGAAATTCAGGAGGAACGAGAGGATGGGTGGTGGTCATGTGCAGGATGTTCAGAGGGTATCAGTGCTGGGGCATAAGAGGAGTCAGGGAGGCTTGGATGTCGAGAAGGAAGGAAAGAAGGGACGGTTAGAGCCAGGTGCGGGGGAGGTAGGTGTTGAGGAGGAAGTGAAAGGGTCACAGGACGAAGCTGTTAACCTATCGGCCGGGCTGCTAGAGCAGCCCCGCCGAGAACAATGAAAATCGTTAGTTGGAACTGCCGGGAACTCGGGAACAGCCCGTCAGTTCAAGGTCTCCTCGATATGGGGAGGACGGAGGAGCCCGATATTGTGTTCTTGGCAGAAACCATGCTTTCTGAGGCGGAGCTTGATAGGTTCAGGTGATCGTTGGGGCTAGCTAACATGGTTGCATGGAACCCGGTGGGACAGAGCAGGGGAGTTGCTTTGTTTTGGAGGAGAGGTGTGGATGTCTCGCTGAGATCGTACGGCAGAAGACATATAGACGTGGATGTTCTGGAGGACGGAGGAGGGATGTGGAGGCTGACTGGAGTGTATGGAGAGTCGGCAGCGGACCAGAAGAAAGAAACATGGCACATGATCAGGTTGCTAGGGCATCAACACCAAGATGGAAGGTTGTGGCTTTGCCTCGGAGATTTTAATGAGATCCTCACGTGTGATGAAAAGGTAGGATGGGTGGCGCATGCGCAGAGCTGCATGGATGCATTCAGACGATGCCTGGTCATTGTGCGTTGCATGACATTGTATATGAAGGAGATACGTTCACTTGGCGTAATCACAGCAAGGAGGTTGACTCTTATATCTGCGAGCGACTTGACAGAGCTACAACGAATACAAACTGGTGCGAAAAGTTCCCAGAGTTCTCTGTACTGAACGTGAACCCGCGCCACTCGGATCATCAGCCAGTCATTGTGTGTACTCAAGGGGCTAGAGTGGCGACACCGGGTGGTGACCGTGGATTCATATTTGAGGCGTGGTGGCTCCAGGAGGAAGGGTGTGCGGAAGAAATACAAGGAGCTTGGGAGGAAAGTTGGTTGGAGGAAGCGGGAGGAGTGGCGGGAGCTATGGGGTGTGTGGCGAAGCGGATGAGGAAATGGCATAAGGAGGTAGCCGGGGAGCTAGAAGGTAGACTTAGAAAGGCTCGAGTTGAGCTGGAGAGATGTATGAAAGAACTCGTGTCGGAGCAGAAGGTTAGGGAGGAAGCAAGGTTAAGGTGTGTGGTGCGAGATCTGGAGGAGAAAAAGTTCACGAAGGCCAAGCAGAGAACACACATCTCATGGCTGAAACATGGCAACAGAAACATGAGATACTTTATGGCCTTTGCCTCGGCAAGAAAGAATTCCAATAGAGTGAAAAAGCTAAGAAGAGAAGATGGCTCAGTGGTGGAAGAAGGGCGGGAGCTGACTAACTACATCTGTTCTTTTTTTTCAGGAGCTATTTACCACCACGAATGGCAACAGGCTGGCCGAGCTACTTGATAAAGTAGAACCACGTGTGAATGATGCCATAAGAGGCGCCCTCAATGCTGAGTTTACCAGGGAGGAAATTAAGCCTGCACTTGATCATATCGGTGACCTGAAGGCGCCAGGACCAGACGGGATGCCAGCAATAGTCTATAAAAACATTGGCACTTCATGGGTGATCGCGTTGTTGAGGAAGTGCTGGCCTTTCTGAATGGTGGCGACATCCCCTTGGGGTGGAACGATACCGTGGTCATGCTGATCCCTAAAGTCAAGTCCCCAAGCAGGATCAAGGACCTTAGGCCGATATCCCTGTGCAATGTTCTATACAAGTTAGTTTCCAAGGTGATTGCTAATAGACTGAAATCAATATTGCCTGATCTTATATCACAGAACCAGAGTGCATTTGTCCCCGGGAGATTGATTACAGATAATGTCTTGGTTGCCTATGAGCTATCCCATTTCCTCTTAAATAAGGAGAAGGGCAAGGAGGGGTTTGCAACGGTGAAAGCGGACATGAGCAAAGCGTATGAACACGTGGAGTGGAGTTTCTTACAGGCAATGCTTACGAAGCTTGGGTTTGGAAGAGCATGGGTGGAGCTTATCATGAAGTGTGTCACCTCGGTTCGGTACCAGATAAGGGTTAATGGTGATTTAAGTGCACAATTTTCACCCTCTCATGGCTTCCGCCAAGGAGACCCGATCTCGCCATACCTTTTTGTAATATGCGCGGAAGGGCTCTCTACACTTCTGCATGATGCAGAGAGGGAGGGAAGAATCAGCGGGGTCAAGATTTGTCAAGCCGCCCCATCAGTGTCGCATCTGCTCTTTGCAGATGATTCAGTCCTGCTGCTGAAATCCAAGCTGGAGGAAGCACAAGCCCTACGGGAGGTACTGGACCTATACGAGGACTTCTCTGTGCAGTGCATCAACCTCGAAAAATCTGCAGTAATGTTTAGTCCGAACACGACGAAGGGGGTACGAGAGTTAGTGAAGGATGCCCTTAATATCCAGAGTGAGAATTGGAACGAGAAGTACTTAGGCATGCCTGTACATGTGGGAAGATCAAGGAGGAAGGCCTTCGCGTACATCAGAGGGGCCATGTCGGGGAGGGTATATGGTTGGAAAGAAAAACTTATAGCGAAAGTAGGTAAGGAGACTCTGGTTACAGCCGTGGCGCAAGCAATACCAACTTTCGCTATGTCCTGCTTTGACTTGACAAAAACGTTTTGCCATGAATTAAGCTCCCTCATTGGCACCTATTGGTGGAGTCAGCAAGACAAAGAGAACACAGTCCACTGGATTGGGTGGGACAAACTGATCAAACCGAAGGCAAACGGGGGTCTAGGCTTTCGGGATATGCATGGTTTCAACATAGCAACGCTCTCACGGAAGTCTGGAGGCTAATCCAACATCCAGACACACTTTGCGCTCAGATTTTAAAGGCAAGGTATTTCCCACAGGCTAGTGTGCTTGATGCGGAAGCCAAGGATGGCATCTCATACACCTGGAGGAGCATGCTCAAAGGAAGTGAACTGATCCGGGAGGGATACATTTGGAGGATAGGAGATGGAGCAAATGTCAATATCTGGTCTGACCCCTGGATACCGAGGCCTTGGTTAAGAAAGGTTATCACACCTAAAGGGAGTAACTTGCTAAGCAAGGTGAACGAGTTAATTGACACATCCACTGGGCAATGTGATGAGCGGCTGGTGCGGGATACCTTCTGGGCCGATGATGCACGTCATATTCTCCAGATGCCCCCGCGTGAAGGGCTGCAGGATTTTGTTGCATGGCAGTTTGACACAAAGGGAGAACATTCAGTAAAAAGCGCCTACAAATTATATGTTGAGCTGGAATCTCAAAAGAAGAGTGGGGGCGTGGGTATGAGTGCTACAGTTACGGGCAACCTGGATACATGCCCGGATGACTCTTGGAAGAGAATCTGGAAGCTACCATGCCCACGAACCGTGCAAATGTTTACGTGGCGGGTAAAACACGAGTCCTTGGCTCTCCTCACTAATATGAAGAAGAGAGGGTTAACTACTGAGACGGTGAAGTGCTACTTTTGTGGCCGAGCTGACGAGGATGGGGCACATCTTTTTGTCAAGTGCAAACATGTGAAGGCAGAATGGAGAGAGTTGATGCTGGAGAAAGAAAGGATGGAATTGGAACAAATAACGGCTGTGCATGCAATGATGGACTACTTGCGGGGGCTAGATGAAAGAAAGCGCATGCATATTCTCACCCTCTAGTGGTACTGGTGGAGCGCTAGAAATAAGGTTAGGAAAGGCGAGTTGGGAGCGAAGGCTGGCACCGTGGCAAGGAACACTCGAAGCGCTATACTCGAGTACCTACAGGTGTACGGTTTGAAGAGCAAGAAACCCAGGCCAGACAAGTGGACACCTCCAGTTGACTCGATGGTGAAGATTAATACAGATGGCTCGTTCATCCCAGGTGAGAATCATGCGGGATGGGGAGCTGTGGCGAGAGACTCGACAGGAACTGTCATCGCCGCTTGGGCTGGAAGGCATGAACATGTGCGTGATGCGTTCACGACCGAGGTTGGAGCTCTATCAAGGGATGTCTCGCTTGCGGCGGATCTAGGGATCACGAGGGTGGAGTTTGAAGTTGACTCTCAGCTCCTATTCGAAGCTATGGATATGAGGAAGGCCGACTCATCACCATATACTGCGATTATCGAGGACACTAAGTACCAACTTAAGATTTGGTTCGCTAAATATGTAATAAGTGTTTGCCTGTGTGAGGCTAACTCTGTAACACACGCTTTGGCCAATGTCGGCCGTTTATTCCCTGAGAACCACTTGATGGAGTGGGGGGCCGATGTACCAGGCCAAGTGGATGCTTGTGTTGTGGGCGATATGCTTGCTCACCGTTAAATTATAAAGCTATGCTTTACCTAAAAAAACTATAAAATAATTAAACACAATATGTTATATCTATTTTATTTTTCATTTAATTTTCATTAAAATATGTTGACCACTCCCTGCAACAATGCGTGAGGTATCATCTAGTTCTC
Source organism: Triticum dicoccoides (assembly GCF_002162155.2). Classification (NCBI taxonomy): domain Eukaryota; kingdom Viridiplantae; phylum Streptophyta; class Magnoliopsida; order Poales; family Poaceae; genus Triticum; species Triticum dicoccoides. Next base: position 514,799,791 of record NC_041393.1, on the reverse strand, counting down.
ACAATTTGCAAGAGTCGTCACATATTAAAGAAATGGGTGGTGTATTATCAGGTCGCAGAGTCCAACATGGATAGAATTTTCGGCGATCTACGGCGCATACTTGAGAACAACGCCGACAGGGCCGTCGGCCTTTCCAACGACCGATGCAACCAAGGGGAATACGGAGAGGTGGTGCGAGGTTAGAGAGAAATCTAAATCAACGGTGGTATTTTTTGCATTATTCATCCCAACTCTTTCTTTTTTATTCCGAGAGAACCAAATTGCTTACTTCTCAACTCCTCCTAGTGAGGACGGGTGACTGTTGCGGCCGTCAAAGTAACAAGGGCGTTCGCAAGTGTCTTTTCTTTAGTGTTGGTTTAGTGTAATTTTTAATCTTCGACAGACGACTAATCAGAGAAAGAAGAAGGCTAATATAATTTTAAATGTGATACTATTCTTTTTTTTTCGCATGGTATGTGATACTATTCTTTGCTGGTTGTTACGTGCAAGTTGTCTGTCTATTGTACTTTTTTTTTACATGGGCGAACAGTTACTTTTTCTCATCCCAGGAAACATCAGTGAGCACAGAGCCCAGCAGAGGTTGCCTCGCCGCCGCCGTCTTTGGTGTCCGCTTGGGCTGAACCAGCGGTGACGCGACGGCGAGGGGGGCTGTATATGGGGAAGGTTGCAGCTGCGGCTAGGAAGGACAAAGATGATTACACGTCCAGAGCGCCTACCCAAACGGACGCGCGTCCGCTTTTGTCCGTCGGCCGATCAATTCCTGATTCATTTTTGAGTCGGATTTGCATCGGCGCGGACACAAGACAGACGCGTGCGCCCTCTCTTCTCCCCGCGCGTGCACAACCTCCACCGCCGGTTTCGTGACCGACGTCGCCGACCATTTTTTCGATAAAAAAGATACATAGATAGTTCTTGCGTACACAGATAAAAGAAAAAGATCAACTACTCGTCACTTTTCGATTCTGACTCGGTAATGTCCTCCTCCGACGTCTGAATATAGGCGTCACCAGCATGCTCGTCCGTGAAGTCCCACCCCGATGTTTCTCGCAGCTGAAGTCTCATTTGAGCGGTCAGCTTTCGCGTACGCTTGCCCTCCCGATAGGCGGCTCGCTCCGTCCTCCTGGCCTTCCTCTCCGTCCTCCTCTGCTCATAGAACTGACGTTCGTCGACGATGTCCTGCGGGAAGCGTTTGCGCCACACCACCAAGGCTTGCACGTCCATCTCGGCGAGGGTGAGGCGACGCATCCGCCTCCGGTGGACGCGACGATCCTCGTCGGTGAAAAGCCGCGGGAGAGGCGCCAGATCCTGCGCCCGCTGGCTCGACACGTCGGGAAATTCATCTCCCGTCTCAGCCGCCAGAGGCGGCATGCCGCCGCGTCGTACGCGCGGGCCGCCTGCTCAGCGGTGTCGAAGGTGCCGAGGATGAGCCGCTTCTCGCCAAATAAGATCTCGGCGGAGAAGGCGACGGAGGGGCGCTCGCGGACTCCGCGAAAATCCGAAGCGTCAAGGATGTGCATCGACATGCTGGCGCACATGCAGCGAGGCTAGTGAGAGGGGGCGAGACGAGTGGGCGGCGGTGGCGGACTGAGTGTGGAGGGAGCGCCATTTTTATAACGAGCACCGGCCGTGGCGCGCCAAAATGCGCGCGCGAACACTGCCCGTGCTCTGGAACGCCAAAGCCAACGCGCGCTAGGCCGAATTTCCCCCGCGCGCGTGAACCTTTCCCGCGCGCTGGCATGGCCGCTGGCATGATCTAAAGCGCGCATGCTCATGAAATGGGTCGGGGCGTTGGGCGCGCTGCAGACCCAAATTTAAAAGAGGACCGACGACTGGCGGGCGGCCGACCCAAACGGACAAAAAACGGACAAAAACGCTGTCCGTTTGGGTCGGCCCGTTGGAGTTGCTCTAACCCATCGATCACTGTCTCAAGATCTCGAAACTTCTATTCCTGCAGCCACCGTTGCGTGCAAGAGATCCATCTGGCTAATCCATCAATTGTTACCTCCTAATCATGCAGCTACTCTGCAAGTGTTGCTTCGTGTAGCCGCACCCTTTGATCAATCATGTGTGATAGTGTACGGTCGTGTGTGTGCTCTCCGTCTCTTCTGACTCCGAAAGTGACGCCGGCGCGAGCCAGCGGATGGACGCCCTGTGGTCGACGGCGCTGCCTCGCCGGCGAGTGGACGGAGCACGCTGTTGTCAGGATTTATTGCTGTACTCCATTGCTGTAGCACGTTCTAACACTTGTTCGTTGTTCCGTCAGGGAATGGGTTAGCGCTCTCGTCAGGCAACCCCTTGCTGCTTTCAGGGCATTATTGCGAGAGTCAATGATTTGCTTGGGGATTCTAATGGATACTGATCATCGGCAGCACCAGGAATGCTCTAGAGTTCATGATTGTGATTGAACGATTGCGTTGTTGCAATATTTTCTTTCATGGAGACAAATGATTTTCTTCTTGTTGTTCTTAAGGATACCGTGGAAAATATATTTGTATTACTCCCTTCGTCCCATAATATAAGAGTGTTTTTTATACCACACTGGTATAAAAAACACTCTTATATTATGTGTGGAGGGAGTATTATATAAGTACAACGCTACATAATATAGGTTCCAAAATAAAAGAGGAAGTACTTATGATAGGAAATTCAACGTAAGATCAGAGTTCTTCGTCCAAACAAAATGAAAGATTGAGAGTTTTAAGTAGAAGTGAAAACATAGTGGAACTTTTTGACTGCTGGGTACAAAATAAAAAAATTATAGACCAACTATGATGTCTTATTGCATAGTGGCAGAGTAGAAATGGTTGTTTTTACATGAAAACTGACAAATAGCTCCTGATATGATGTTTGTTTTTCAGAAAAAATTAGCTTAACAGAATAAAAAAGATATAGAAAATGTTTTTCAGAAAATTTAAAAAGTATACTGCCAAAACAAATCACGTCCGTACATCTAAAAGTTCGCATGTAATCAATAAAATACTCAACATGTATCTAAAAATGTTCATATATACCAAAAAATATATTCATATCTTAAAAATATTTATTATTGAAAATTTTCAT
>NC_041393.1:514771467-514796279 GCF_002162155.2 Triticum dicoccoides | reverse complement strand
GTATGCGTGTAAATGCATGTTCATATGGGGGGGGTGGGGGGGGGGGTTATTTAAGTCCATAAGAAAGTAGCAGAATAGAAAATAAAGGGAAACGATAAGAATAAAGTAAAAATGAATCAACAAAGAAAAAAAAACACATGGGTAGGGCCTAGGAGTAGGCGGGGGTGCACGTTTGCACGGAACGCATAATCTCCTTCAAGTTTATGCCAGCCGAATTTGGCCAACGTTCAGGGTATCAGCTGATCAGTTATGGCTGACATGTGGGCCTCCGCGCGCATCACCATGGAAAATGCAATACATTGTTTTATAGACGTCTAGCCACTGCGTACTCTCCAGACAATTGAAAAAAGAACACCTGTGAACCGACCTATGGTCGGATGGTTAGAGGGACAATTGATATCCTCTGTCCATCAAAGTTCAAGTCCTGTTGCTAACATTATTTTTTAATTTATTTCAGAATTTTCAACGATGTGTTTTCAGTGGGAGAAGACATTCCCGTCGACAACGAGGCGTTACGGCGACTTCGTAAATCTCAAGATGATATGCCGGCTCAGTCTCTCGAAGGTGTGCATATGGATAGGATGTGTGTGTGAGCATTCATAGAGATGAGTGTATGCGCGTATGTATGATAGCCGCAGCCTACGCCCAGTGGTCCCTGTACACATGGAACAAGAAAATGAATGTTGTTATATCTATAGTAGTAGGTCTGCATCATCCTGTGATTTATGGAAGATGGGTTGTAGATATGAAATTTTTTTCCAGAAAATAACATCCTAGGACACAGTAAATGCAATACATTGTGGCCATATATGCCTTGTTTTCATGTTTTTGTTTTTGAAAATCTACGGTTGCTTCTTTTTCCATACTCTTGTGAAGTACAAAATTCTTTGGGTTTAAGTTATGCTGTTACTACGAGGATAATTTCTTCTATAAGAATTACAAATGGATAAGAAACTAAATCCGTGCTCTCCATATCTCAACATTTGTTGCAGCCATATAAGTTGACATACAATGTATACTTTGAATTTATGACGAGCTAATGAATGTCAGTAATTACATAATGCAATCAACCATTGTGATAGAAAGCTTATCACTAGCATGATATTACATGGGTGCAGCGGAGCGCGCCAATCCTTCTAGTAACAATAATGGACAGCACTAGAAATTCCTATTGGTTTGTCTCTTAGGCAAGGAGTTGGGCTATCTTTTTTGTTTGAGCACTGGTGTTGGGCTATCGTACATAGTGACACCCAATAGGCGGGCACAACCACGGGAGCTATATCTCGCTTACAGCAAGATGATAGCTACCCTAGCCTAAAGCTTTCCCGGAGCGCTGTGTCACTGAGCCGGCCCAGTACATTGTGTTTTCTCGGTCGTTCGTTTCTTGTCGCAGCTTGTTTTTTTTCATTTTCTTTTTTGTTTATTATTTATTTCTTCATTAAAATTCGGTAATATATTTCTTTCTCAGTTTTTTGTGTTTTTCAGTTTCTTTTATTTCTTATTTGCACTGATATTTCTTTGGTTTTCATCGGCTTTTTAATTTTCTTTTTTTACTGATTTTCTTTATTCCTTCGGTTTTTTTTCAGTTTTCTTTGTTATCTTTGATTTATTTGTTTCTTTTGTGTTTTTTACCCCCTTTTCCATCTTCTTGTTCTTTGGTTTTTCGTATGTATCTTGTTTTTCATTGGTTTTCTTTGTTTTTCATTTTTTTAATTATGTTTGCTAGGCTTTCTTTGTGTTCTTATTTTTCCTTTTTCTTTTGATTTTCTCTCTATCTTTTTCGGTTTTCATTTGTTTTCTTTGTTTTTATTATGTTTATATGAAAAAGTGTTGACCATGTTTTTTCAAAATGTTAAAATTGTATATAAAAATGTTGATTATGTACACAAAAATGTAGAATGGACATTAAGTAAAAGTGTATATAAAAATGTTGATCATGTATATATGACAAATGTTTTCCTATCCCACAGAAGTAGTTACCCTCATGACATACAATATCCACATTTCTTTATACATGTTTAACATTTTCTAAATACATGATCAACATTCTTTTCATACACGTTCTATATTTTAATATATAGTTTCTGTACACATGGGGAACTTTTTTGTACAAAAATTTAAGATATTTCAAATGCTTGATTAACAGTTTTCAAATTCTTGATTAACATTTTTTTATAAATGTTGGAATTCTTTTGTATACAATATGAACATTATTTTATAGACATCTAACATTATTAAAATATTTAATGTACGTTCTATTTTTTTGTATATATCAGGAAAATATTTATATCGCTTCAAGATTTTTTAGTTCCACAATGAACATTTTTTCATACACATTGTTTTTATAAACATCAGAATTTTTTATATATAATCATTTAATAATTTTAAATGCCCGCTTAAATTTTTTTTTGGTTTTTTCATACACGTTGTATTGTTTGTATGCATTTTTCATATACATGAAAACCATTTTTTTGTACAAATTTAACATTTTTCAAATGCTTTATTCAATTTTTTGAAATATTTTATCTCAAGTTTCTTTTTTAAAAGATATATTTATAATAATTCGAAAGTATAAACAAAAGTGGAAAAAGAAAGCAAAAAACGAAACATAGAACCTGAAGAAAAATGAGGTTGTGGCCTGTGGCCTTCGGCCTCCTGGGCGCTGTGTCAGCCGGCACAACTAGTAAGCTTGCACGTGCAACGCACGTTAACAGATATTATATCATGTATTTGTAGTTTTTTTTAAAATTTGATCTGTGTAATGAATAAGGATTTTCTGTGATGATAAGTACATCATTTTCTAAAATATTTTTGGGATAACAACTTAATTATTTGAAGTGCATTGCTTGACCAGTTACACCAAATGAAAGGTTGATTTGAACATTGGGCAAAAAGGGCTCTTCATACATCAAACAAGGTATCCATTAGCTGCCATAATCATCTCGGTGCCTCTTCTCTTTCTCCGATCGGCATCCTTCATCCGGGCACGGACACCCAACTGGTGCCGGTTAATCCATCTGACACGGAGCTTGTTGTATGCCTTGTACGCCTTCATCTCATCTATAACCTTCATGATCGAGTGCTTCTCGCCACCAATAGTGCTAGTAAGCTTGCACGTACAACACGTCTCGATCATGACTCTTTTTAGTGATACACCTACTACAAAACACACACATTTATAGAGCAAACAGAACACTCACGAAGCTTGAAAATAATAGCCACCATATACGGCTCACTATGATCATGTCAATCGGGTTACATTGAAAAGTGGGTACCAAAGATAAGATCCATGGATGGCATATGGTCCAATATTGCTCACATAACAAACAATGAACATAATATAATGTACTGACCACAATGCCCAACCATGTTATGATTTTTTTTTTAGAATTTAAACACCTGAAATTGTGCACACCAAGTAACATTGTTACTAACATTGAGTGATACAGACCGTAAAGCCGGCCATAGCTTGTTAGAAATATGTAGGAATAGAATACCTAAAGCTTATTGGGACACCGCAAGCCAGTTATAACTTATTTCTTAAGTAGCAAAAGGGGCTACTTGCAATCCATTCTGGATAAGACTTACCACCTTAAGGCAAACCTGAACATGCTGATAGTACAGACCGTAAGTAAAATAAGGTAGAACATATGCCTTTCAAAATGTTCAGAACAAATGAAAGCAACAAAAGGAAAAGACAAGCTTGATTTACATGCTCGTCCCCCTCCTGGTTGCTCTCACATATAATATTTCAAGAAAAAAAACAGTATCAACACATAAAACTCGCAAACCTGGTGGCTTTAGCCTCACCACCTGAAGCATTTTGCCATTCAGCTCTCTCTAGAAAAAAAGGTGAACACAGTTGTAATATTTAACATATGTGGACGTTTTGTGAGAAGTGGTTATGGAGTGGTTCACGCCAGCGCAAAATGCCAACGGAGGTCGACCTCCATGGAGGTGGCTATTTTGAAAAAAATAAATCAAAAAACATATTTTAAACTTTCAAAAAATTCTAAACAAAATCATACATGTTAACATGGATGTATTCTTGTGTGTAAATTTTGAAGATGAAATACATTATAATGAGAGCTACAAAAAAAGGACAAATCGCGTATTTCCAACTAATAAACAGTACAAACACTGTTCACTATTAGAAATGCAGGATTTTCTTTTTTTGTGTAGCTCTCACCATTATGTATTTCGTTGTCAGATTTTATACACATGTAGAATATATCCATATGAATGTGTAGAATTTTTTTCAGAATTTTTGAAACACCAAAATGTAATTATTAAAATTTTCAAAATATCCACCTCCATGGAGGTCGCCCGCCAAAAGCCCTCACTCGCCACGCCAGTTCCTATTCGGTACTTAACGCGCCGTTTAGGTCGTTACTGGTATGCGGCCCTCACGCGTCAACTGTGTTGGGCCGACCCATGTAACGTTATTGTTACCTTCGGTTTTGGGAAGCTACTAGAAGCTTCTGATTCAGGATTTTTTTTCTATGTTTTTATGTTTGATTTTTTGCTGGTTTTTGTTTGGTTCTTTCTCCTTCTTTATTTTTCATTTCTATTTTTGTGAATATTTTTCAATTTCGTAAAAAAGTTAAATTCATGAACTCTTTCAAAATTCATTTTTTTGAAATGTATGAATCTTTTCAAAATTTGTGAACCTTTTTCAAATCCATGAACTTTTTCAAACCCGTGAACATTTTTGAACCTGTAATTTTTTTCAAACTCACATTCTTTTTTCAACTTCACAAACTTTTCTCAAATGATTGAACTTTTTTTAATTTTGTGTCTTTTTTAAATTCATGCACTGTTTTCAATTTTATGATTTTCCTCAGATATGTGCTTATTTAAAAGTCAACGGTCAAAGTCGTCAATGGTTGACCGGTCAATAGTGAACCGAGCGAACCAAGTGGCTGTGTGAGCAAACCAAGTGTCTGTGTGAGCTAACCAAGTGACGAGCGAGCGGCCAGCACGTTTGTTGGGTCGGCCCAAGCAAGCGGTCGCTGAGTGCGAGTTTGCAAACCAGCGCGTGAAGCACCGATAAGGAGGAGTCCTGGTTCTCTTTTCGTTGCTGGACAACCTTTTTTGTTTCTTTGTAGCGGTTCTGTACAGTTACTTTTACTAGTAAGATGCCCATGCGTTGCAACTGTTATTCCAAAATGTGATATATTGCATAAAGAAATAAAATATTGGACTAGAGAGTACACATCAATTTTCTTTTAAATAGAAAAAGAAGAGAAATATATTTCTACAGGGTATTGAACAAAAGAAAGAGATAGTTCTGCATGAAGTAAATAGCTCAACATGAAGTAAATGCATAACAAGTATAACAAAGAATGCATAGCACACATGTATGTAGACGGACTAGATCACCGGAGACAAACGAGCCGAGTGTTGGACTTGGCCATGTTCTATGCCTCCGTGTCCATCTTCGTTGGAAATGGAGCAAGGACGCCTTTTCTGGGATGCACCATTGGTGAATGACCGCAAGCCAAGGGACATTGCGCCTTTGATGTACGAGGCGTCCAAGAGGAAAAATTGAAAGGTGCCAAGCTCTCAACAACGATGCTTGAGTGTAGAAAATTAACATCTCGACCGCCTTCTCCCTGAATCATTTGCGTCAGTTTGTTACCCTATGGACAATACTCTGTGGCTTCCATCTTGAAGCAAATGTCGAGAATGATATTGTGTGGAAGCATATAGCTAGCGGGAAATACACGGAGGCATACAAAGCGCAATTCCTTGGCACAATTAAATCCCCTATGGAGCACGTTATGTGGAAGGCTTGGGCTCACCCCCCCCCCCCCCAAGTCAAGTTCTTCACTTGGTTGGCTACTCAAAGCAAAATTTGGACGACAGATAGATTGAAGAAGCGCAAATGGCCAAACTGTTGCCTTTGTACACTTTGCAAGAGGGAGCAAGAGTCCATTCTTCACTTGGTTGGCTACAACGGGTGAGCATCGATATTTCCTCGTGACACCTCTCAAACACCATCAAAGATTGGTGGTGGGCCTTTCCGACACATCTATCCCCAACAGGAACGCGATGGACTCGCTCACCATGCTCGCCGGCTGGACCATTTGGAACGAGAGAAACACACGGGTATTCCGTTAGAAGACTGCTCTGCTGATGGTCCTCCTCGCCAATATAAAAAAGGAGGCCACACTTTGGGTAACTATGGGTGCTAGAAAGTTGGGAGATCTAATGCCACGAGAGTAGTTGAGCACTTTTTTGGGATGTTGCGGCGCTGTCTATTCCTCTTATTTAATGAATGAGGCAAATCTTTTGCCTCTTTTCAAAAATAAAAATAAACAAGCTGAGTGTGCCAAACGAACAAGAGTGCATGGATCTTGGCAATCATTAGGTAGATGGCGGTGACGTCTACAGAACTAGATAGAGGTATCCACATCTGCAAATGGGCAAGCATTTTAAATTAGCAATTAGAGTGTCAATTAAGAAAAAAATATGTTCAATAGTAATCTTATTATGAGTCAGCCATAAGGATCAACAAAGTGTAGAAAAGTCAATCCAGAAAACATGGAGAAATTGACCCTATGTACTACATAAGTGCGCAAATAAATCAGTAAATAAGCCGGGTTCCAGGTAATGTTTGACCAAAATCGAATGCAAGAATTCTTTATGAGAGTGGGGGCTTTCTGATTTCATGATGTTGGGGGAAACAAGGGCAAGTATATCTCAAACAAATCACTTCGACTCGACGAGGGCCGAAGATGAAGTGGAGGGAAGCCGTTCAATAAATAGAGGCGAAAATCTTGAAAAGGCGCAAAAGAAATTCAAAGTTTAGGAAATCAAAAGATTTTTTTAGGATTAAACAAAATGGTTCACAAATAAAAGCGCTAGTGCCACAACTAGTCAATTTTTTATACGATTCATAACTGGATCGGGTTTCACTATCAAAAGATAATGAAGCAACATAAAAAGTGTCTCGGCGGAACAAAGAAACAAAAGAACTTGAAAGTAAGGTTCAAAACAAGCCCTGTTCCCGAGCTTCCAAATCTCCCAGCACAACGTTGCCAATCCAACAATTTACAGGTTCCTACTCTAAGGTAGGAATCTGGGAATCCACCAAAAGTATTGGGAGAAACACCCAGGCATGTCCCCAGCAGCAATAGTCTCACTCACTATATTCGACACATATTTGGCAGCAAAGCAATGGAAGAAAAGGTGGTGAATATTTTCATTATCATGGATTGTTCATCCACCAGTAGGGAACGTGAGCTGGGGTTTAGACCGTCGTGAGACAATGTTTTTACCCTACTGATGGCAGAAGCGACATATTTTTTTATCTCAAGATCCTTCGCATCGAGCTTCCCTTGATCTTTTGGTCTACGTATCGCGTTCCACTTCGTGAGGCCGTATTTACGCTTAAGCTTGTCAGATTGACAGACAAATCTGGATTTGCACCAAACCAATCTTTCTTGTACCCCTTCAAGTATTTTAAAGAAGGACAATGCGAACATCGACAAACTCATAAGAACAACATTGATTAGAACAAGTCTTACCCCATAAGACATGAGCTTGCCCATTCAACAACGATTTTTTTCTCACAACGTTCTCCAATGCCCTTCCATTCCTTGTTGAGGAGATTTCCAAAATGCATCAGAATACAAATTGAGACGGGAACGAGCAAGACTAACAATGAAACAATTATTTGTACCGATCCATTTCTTCTTTAGCTTTTCCAAAGCAGGAGAGTTCATTCTTGTGAAAATTTATTGTGAGGCACGATAATAGCTCGAACAAACTAAGAATCAATTCCATATCTCCGCGGTGCTCCATGAAGATGATGGTTTATGCAAGGCCAAAAACTCCACCGCCAACAAGATACAGAATGAGGCCACCAACTTGCCTCGCCTCCTTAGCCTGGCCTGGCCAATGAGCACCATGAGAAAGGTTTGCAACAATATTGAAGAGAATGGGTGACAAAGGATCTTTGTGACGAAATACTTTTCTGGTCTACAACCAATGACCAACGTCATCATTCACACCAATGCTATCACCGCAAACGAAAATAAATAAATCAATCCACTCTCATTATTTTGCGAGGAAGCCTTTTATGCACACGGTTTGTGCAAAAAAGGTCATTTTACTTTGTCATAAGCTTTTCCCAAATTCTCCTTAAAGATAATTATCATGTTATGTTCATGCATTCATGCGTGTGTAATAGCAAAAAGTCAGCGAATGATTGGTCCCAATCAGACCCTATTATATTGTTCTTGCCTGAAACCAGAGTCTTGTTATTTAGAGAGCAAGAAACTCGTGCAAATGGTCATAAGATTCAGACTAACGAATCCCGCCAGCAGGCAGGTACAGTGCATGCATATATTATTATACAATTACTTTGCCAATTCCCTCTCTTATTTTCCACTTCTTCCGGCCGGTCCTGACCCCGTCAGAATTCTCCCCCGCAAGCACGCGAGGCAGCATGCAGACCGGAGACCACGCCAATCGAAGCAGTAGGCACGTCACCTACGTACTCCCAAAAGCTATATAAGCATGACTCCGTTCCATGCTTCAAAGCACCCATCACCGCAACCAGCTAGCAATTAACCAAGCTAAGAACCCTGCTTCGAGAATTACAGCTGCTGGCATAGTTTTCTTCCTCACAAGTCACAAGTATATTGTGATCAAGTGATCGGCGCGCGTTCGCGTCACAAGCCATGGCGTCCTCCAAGGGCTCCTGGGCCGCACTCGCATTGCTCCTCCTTGTTGTTCTCGCGTCCACGGCCGTAAATGGCGACCACAAGCTCTCCGCCGGGTACTACGACAAGACGTGCCCCAACGTGCAGCGCGTCGTGCGGCGGGTCATGGCGTACAAGGTCGCCGGCGAGCCCGCCGTCGCACCCGCCATCCTCCGCCTCTTCTTCCACGACTGCTTCGTCAACGTATGTACCGAAATACCTACCGCACTCATGTCCTGTTCACCTGCTGATCCCTAGCTAATTACGATGTGCAAAACGCTGCGTGCGTGCAGGGATGCGATGCCTCCGTTCTCCTGGACGGCACGTACTTCTCCGAGAGCGAGAAGGACGCGCGGCCCAACGCTTCCCTCCGAGGCTTCGAGGTGATCGACGAGATCAAGTCCGTGCTGGAGCACGACTGCCCGGCCACCGTCTCCTGCGCCGACGTGCTCGCCCTGGCGTCCCGGGACGCCGTCGCCATGCTCGGAGGGCCCGCCTGGAGCATGCCCCTCGGCCGCATGGACTCTCGCACCGCCGACAGGGACGGCGCCGAGAACCTCCCCAGCCCACACGACAACTACACCTCGCTCGTCTCGACGTTCAGGGAGCGCGGCCTCGACGCCCGCGACATGACCGCGCTCTCCGGCGCGCACACTGTAGGGATGGCCAACTGCGAGAACTACAGGCGCCGCATCTACGGCACCGACGGCGACACCAACATCGATCCCTCCTTCGCGGAGACCAGGCGGCAGACGTGCCCCGACGGTGACAATGAGGGTGGCATGGCGCCATTTGACGAGCAGACGCCGATGACATTCGACAACGCCTACTACAAGGATCTGATCGCGCGGCGTGGCCTCCTCAGCTCCGACCAAGCACTCTACGGCTCGGGCGGGCGGCAGGACAATCTTGTGGAGATGTATAGCAGGGACGGTAAGAGGTTCGCGAAGGACTTCGCCAAGGCCATGGTAAAGATGGGGAACATACGCCCGTCCAAGGGGACCACGGTGGAGGTCAGGCTCAATTGCAAGATGGTCAACTAGCAATTGATATAATGATTTACTACAAGAATCTGATAGTGCAGCCCATTCATGTTTGGGTTAAATTTGTGTTTTTGGGTCAAGTTTGTCAAATAATTGTAAATGTGTATTCCTTTATTCATTCATTAGTTTGCCAATCATGTATTTTCTTCATCTCACAAAAAAATCATGTATTTTCTTCCTTCTAATGGTGTATGATTCAAATTTTATACTCTCTTTCCAAGATATATCGTTTTGCTTCTGGTATTTTCCTAGATAGTTCGTCCATCTATTTATCTAATCGGATTTCCTAAATCTCAACTAGATGATATTTAGCTATGTCATATCTAAGTCCATCACCACATGATAAAAAAATGCTAAAATATTGGTGCAACTGTGCTCGCGCTCGTACGTTTTGTTTTTCCGTTGTTTGCGATGCATTGTCTTCTACGGCCAGGCCCAATAGTGATTTTTTTTCTTCGAAAAACAGGGCACCGCTCCAGCTCCACATTTTTATACTAGTTTGGGATTCGCTCCCCTAGACTTTCTAGGGTTCCAACTTGCCCTCTGGCGATCTCGCTAGAGTCCATGTCAAATCTCACCGGCGGCCGGAGTTTGTCTTCAGCGGTTGGTGATCATACCCAGAACAGATTTTGTCAATTCGTTTGCATGGCGGAACCGCCTACTTTGGGGGATGGGGGTCGTAAGCTAGGGTTTCACAGATAAGCAACAATTGGGAGAATGAGAAGGAGGAAGGTGCAGGGGCAGAAGGGAACAAGGCGGCGGAAACTAGGGCCGTGTGATCAACGGCAGCCAGAGGAGGAGGACGGGAAGGTATGGCGGCCAATGGAGGAGGTAGATCAGAGTTGGGGGAGGAAGAATTCTGGGACTATTACGGTCCCAAGCCGGAGCTTGAAGACCACTTCGCACACATGAAGTTTGTCAAATAAATTGTAAATGTATTCCTTCATTCATTCATTAGTTTGCCAATCATGTATTTTCTTCATTTTGCAAAAAAAATCATGTATTTTCTTCCTTCTAATGGTGTATGATTCGAAATTTAAACTCTCTTTCCAAGATATATCATTTTGCTTTACACAGATTCTTTTCCTGTTCGTACTGGAGTATAGTAAGGAAAAACTGCTTGACCGAATCAAGGTCAAGATAACTAGTGTGATTCCTACACTGGGACATCAGGAAGTGTTTTCACACCATCGACCGACATCGATTCATCGATATTAAAATTGAATTAAACTACATGATAAACAGAGTAAAATCAACTAAAGTACCCCAAAAAATGGAATTTCATCAAAGTCTTTATTTTTTTGGGTATTTTCCAAGATAGTTGGTCCATCTATTTATCTAATTGGATTTCCTAAATCTCAACTAGATGAAATTTAGCTATGTCATATCTAAGACCATCACCAGATGATCAAAAAAAATTTGCTACAAGATTGGTGCAACTGTGCTCGTGCTCGTACGTTTTGTTTTTCCGTTGTTTGCAATGCATTGTCTTCTGTGGGCCAGACCCAATAGTGATTTTTTTCTTTGAAAAACAGGGCACCGCCCCAACTCCAAATTTTTATATACTAGTAAAAGTGCCCGTTCGTTGCAACGGGCGAACAACAAAACCTCACAAAAATTATAATGTCCAACATAAAACAATTCAAGTTGAGCCACATTTGTGAACTCAGCTGTTAATTGTGAACCACTCTTAAGCTTGACGGCTGAAGTAAGCCACTGTTTTCATGTTCTGAGAGGTCAATTTTTCATGCTGGTTCTAGTGATCTTCAGCCTAAAATTATTTGTTCACATATAGATATAAATTCATACTGATTGTACGGAAGCTAAACATCTCAACATTTTTTTACTGGAAATGATATGGCTGTCATACTCGTGTGTTCACTGAACCTTCGTCTACTTATCTCAACCTATGTATTAGAAACATGCATGATCGTTCTCCAAAAAAACATTACGGTGAAATAAAAAAAACTACAATTTTAATTAGCAAGGGATTTTAATCACTTGCATTACTACAACTCTATAACTGATTTGCTGTTTTTAGATGATTACAACTGTGACGTATATTGAGAATATAGTAACTTCTGTCAAGAAAATAAATCTAGAAAATCATGCACTTCCACTCACCTTCGAGCAGCATTTTTGTCCTGTTCCTGCTAGCTATACATCGCCTCGTATGTGTTTACATTGTGTTTCTTTGTATGAAGGCAATCAGGTGTTGCTCCCATTGATTAAGGAGAGTGTTCAGTACATTAAAATCCAGGTGTTGCTCCCATTGATTAAGGAGAGTGTTCAGTACATTAAAATCCAGTACAGGAAAAGGTAAAAATAGAAAGAAAATTAAGAACTCTGGTTCAGGAAGATTATTTACAGAGTATAGTTTTGCTTGCTCGGAACTTGCTGCATTTGGAAGAAATTCCGAGATAGCTTGTTCTCTGCGGAACTTTGCAAGGCATTTGGAAGAAATCTGTGGAGAGCCGCATGACTGTTTAGTACTCCAAGAGAATTAAATGCGCCGTGGTAATTCAAATTTTGATACATGCTTTTGCATACATAATGACGACTATGCTCCATTATATCCATTGAAGTAGTGGCAAACTCGTTACTGCAGCCTGTTAAAAAAAAGGGCAATGAATTCTTAGCTCAAGTGTAGGATCAGGAAAATGAGACTGACAGTAGGCAAGATGAATATGTGTTGCTTATGTTGGAACCAAATCCTTAGCCATGACATGCATCATCAGTTTACTTACACTATGAGAAAAAATATTCACAGCTTTTGACATAAAAACGTGCATATGTTTCTCACCACGATTGAACTAATGGGAATGATGAACTGATAAACCCTTAATAAAATATGCAGTCGATCCAGCATACAACTTCAAATCTGTAGGAGTTCCAGTCCATGAATTCATTTCTGCTGGAAAAACATGTTTTGCATCTCATGTTTTCTGATCAAATAGACATGATATATCCGACAGAAATCATCGAATCCCCAAATTCAAATCGGAAGGAAGGACTTGCTCTGGCTCCCTAGAGAATGCAAGACTGCATTGTTCAGATAAAAGCCAGCCACTTAATGACAAAGTTAACTACAAATCAACTCACTGTAAGTCCATTATTATAACCATGGAGGAGTCAAGCTTAACACTATAAACTACAATGTCATGATGTGAAATGTTAGTATCCACTTCTGATTTCAAAAAAGGTATGCAACATGGTATTTTCCATCAACATTGACATCTGAAAGACCCTAGGAAAATTACCTGATCGCAAACATCATGCTTCAAATATCAAATCTTAGAGAAGAACGTTACCTGATCAGAATGCCCATATGTCCATAATTTATGAGAAAGAAAAGAGACAAAATTTACAGCAAGGATAGCTGCAATGGTCATGTTCGGGAAGTAGGAGGTTGCCGTTGTAGTAGCAGCAGCACCTTGGTACAATGAAGACGATGTTGCCGCTGTCGACCTGACCATCCGTAAGAAATGTCGCACTGAATAGATGTTCAATATTTATTGTTTGCTAATTATTAAATAAGCCAAATCTGACCAAATGTGTTGATCTTCGAGGAGAGAATTCAAGGACCCAAATATGCAATGCTACACAACTAAAAAGATTAACCTTAGAATTGTGATCTTACAATGCAAATAAGCAATACCTGACAACTGTCAAATACGACATCCTAGTTCTAAAATTAGTAGCAGTGCTTTCCTTCTAAACCAGCTGTGCCTATTTAAATCAGCCATGACAAAGCTTAGGGTCCTAAACAACATTATCAATCATGGAGAATCAGAATCAAGAACATTACCATAGTACTGGAGTTCTCTTCCTCCCTTGAAATTAACAAAAAGAATATATATTAAAAAAAATCCTTGGATTCAATACATAGAGGGCAGTATCAACGTACTTGCAGTTCTCACTCATATTTCCAAACTACATCAGAAATTTCACAAGGCGTGTAGAGCTGTTTCAGTGAAAAAACAAACAAAAAGCTTCTATGGGAGATCACAAAAAGAGAAACATTCAAGTAACAATGAATGACAGACTGAAATGCAAAAGAATGAATTAGAACCGTAATCTACAGTCCCTAGCAACTGCAGCAAACTGTAGTTCTGTAAGTAAGTACATCTATCCTCTTACATAAATATACATCTATTCTAGATAAATATTTTATGAACCTATCCCTTTTCCCCTAAAGCCAAGAATCAAAACAACATTACGTAGGTCTTTCTAAACTGACACCATACGTGTTAGCAAAGACAGGACTGCATGTGAAAGCATATACCTATAAGTTCTTAGCGGCAAGTATTATATGTGAAAATTGGAATAAATTCGGCTATTGTGTTGAATTTTTTTCAGAAATTGAACTGTTAAAGGAAAAAATATCTCATCTCTTATCTTTAAAGCCTTTTCCACTATGGTCATGTTCAATAAACATTGAATATTTAACATAACTTGTATTCTATCTCAAACAAGAATTGAACAATAGATCTATTACTCATTCTTACAACAAAACTGACTGCCATACAAAATAACAGGCTATAGCAAATCTTGTGACAGAAGCTAGATAGTAGAAATCTTACATCTTTTTCAAGGCAATGGCCGTTGTTGGCTTGGAGCTCCTGAACCTGTTGTCCGCAAGAGTCCAGCTCAAATATCAGCCTCTTGTTATCGTCACAGACTTACAGTAGTCGATCTCCCCTGAAATCCTCCTCAAGGGACAGAGTATGGTTAGTTGAGAAAAGTGCGATAATAAGTATTGGGCGAGTATGTTGCAGTAGAAAGATCGAGCCTAGGAGCATCTATTTTGTGTGTCGTTGTGTATTGCAGCTGTATAAAATTGGCCAATTCTGGGCCTGAGCTACATAGTGGTCTTGTTGGCTGGCTGTGGCGCGCATCTGGGATATCGCTGGGATAGCGAGATTGCAGCAGCCTACACCACGTGGAGACGGTGGAGGGGAGGGATTGCGGCTGCGCGCCGAGGTATGAACCTACGCCGGACGCCATCACCGGAGCAATCACACAGGCCGCCCCCTGCCATCTGTCCTTATCCTCCTTGCCTCCGCCCTCTCTCTCTCCTACGCCCCACTGCCCATGCTCGTCTTCTTCTCCTTCCTTCCATCTCTCTCCCCTTCTCTCAATCCCTCTCTCTCGCTCGTCGCCTACCTACAGGAGCTTGCCGCCGCCACCGGATCCCGGCCCCGCCGCTAGGCCCCGCCGCTTACCGGAGATCATGCCGCCGCCGCCACCCAGTTCCCCCTGCCCCGTGCACCGTGGAGTGGGAGGGAGAGGGCAGCAAGCAGGGGAATCTTCGAGCAGCAGCACACGGGATCAGCGGCGCCTGGGGTCACCTGGTGGAGGCTCGAGGGTGGCTGGGGCGGCGGAGCTCAGGGTCCAGGGGAGCGCGGCGGGCAAGGCCCTTGGGATGGCGATGGGGAATTTCAGCAGCGGGGAGGAGTCCCGGCGGCACCATGGTAGCAGGGGCGGGGGGAGCCGCCAACGGCCACGGCGTCGGTGGCGGCGCGCGGCGACGGGGGGAGAGGGGGGCGGCCGGCGGGAGGCGGCGAAGCGCTCGAGTCTGGAGGTCGAGATGAGATTGGGAGGCAGGGATTTTTTTTTCTTTTATCTCAGACCGGTTCGGTTAACTTTTATTTATATGGACTGCGGGTTGAATACTCTAAACCACATGGACTATGTTGCAAAAGCGCCGACGACGTACGACCAGGAGCAGTCGCTGGTTTATTAGTAGGTAGAGATGAAGCCAACACCAAAACACAACGTCAGTGAAAGTGCTCGGGGCAAGCACATGCACCTAACCCAGGAAACAGAAAGAAAATTTGGACCTCCAAGTCTGGAAAACCCAAAAAATAGAACACAGAATCCTCACAGGGGGAATGGGTACACAAACTCCAGATCTGAGCAGGTACTAAGGCTAGGATGATCAACACAACGCCGCCACCCAGTTCAGTTGCACCGCAACCCACACAAGATAACTCTTGTGAGATGGGGAACTACCCCATCAGCCTGTATCCAGCCAAAGAAGTATGGGAGGCGTTAGAGCAAGCCCCCAGATCACCTTGGTAGAAGCCTCCAGACTTGATCGATCCGCACATGCACACAACACCCTCGAGAGATCGCCACACTTCTCAGGACATCCTACAAACCAAGCCAAGGTACGCCATTAAAACACATGTTGTTCAACACTTCCAAATGGCCCAAAGAACACCTGCATGCATGACATTAGCAACAACATTTTTGCTATTACTAAGCCACCATCCTGCTATGCTTTCAAAACCAGGCTCAGGATAACAACCGCCAATAGGTTGAATACTTCGCCAAAGTTCTTTAGCCACTACACACTCAAAGAAGAGGTGAGTGCAGGATTCAAGCTCAGAGCAAAACAAGCAATGCAAGTCATCGACATTCTGCCTTTTACTGAGATTATCTATGAGAATCTTATTGTGCGCTAAAAGCCACAAAAGATGTGAATTCTAGGGGGAACATGAACCTGCGAAACAACAGGAACAAAAGTGGGCACTAGACCCCTAAAATCAACTACAAAATACAAAGAGCTAACAGTGTATTCTCCTTTGGAATTAAGTTTCCAAATGAGAGTCATTATCAGCAGATAAAGAAAGAGACCTAGCAATGCTAATCAAATCAAACCACTGGTGCATGCGCCTCTCATCTACACACCTCCTAAATGTTAGTTTAAGGTTCAAACCATCCCAGGCATCAGGTATGGTGATACATTGCTCATTACAGATTACAGTACCCAGAACTGAAGAGCAAGATTAGAGAAACCCAAACAACTGATTTCCCAAAACTTCACTTTTCTCCCATTCCCCACTTGCCAATTATAACCAAAATGGCAGCCTGAGCAGCCCATATCACTCCTTTCCAAAAAGGAGAGGCAAGGAGGGTAGTAATGGAACAGAGGTTGGGAGCATTGGTTTTGTATTTAAAATCTATAATCTATTTCCACATCTTTTCCTCTCCCGGCTCATATCTATTAGCCCAAGAGGCTAAGAGGCATAGGTTAGAGGTCCAAACCAAAGTAGTATATAGTCATATCTTTTGCCCTGACATGATTGGCAGTATATACAAGTTAGTAGCCTAGATATGCAATTAGACGTGAAGCTATGGCACAATCCAATGGTTTCAAAATTTTGTTGTTTTCACCTCAATGTCACCATGTTTAAGCATAATTCTTCAAGAGTAATGCATGCTGCATAGCTCATTAGGATATCAAATGTTCCTACTTGACATGTTGCAGGTTACTCTTCGGCTTTTAATGTAGTGTTGGATTTCTCATTTGGTATGTATATCAGTATATGGGGGACTAAATGCCAATTAAGAGAGTGGTGATACATAAATAATTGAACCTTTGTTTTATTCCATGCATGTATTATTATTTCACACTTACTTTTGCTAAGAAGATAGTTCAGTGTTGCCTGAGATTGTATGATATGCCCTTGATCCTCTTATCTATCATGCGTTTCAGACATTTGTTACTCCGATAACTAGGTAATTGTTCTCTATACATTGTACTATAACTTAAAATACAAGATTAATGACATTATCACTTTTTAATATAGATGAATCCAATTATATATGCAAGCAGGGACCACGTGAGGAGGCGATATAGAAACATATTTGAATTACTTTGTATAAGCATGCAGAAAATGAAAAACGACATACAATTGTAGACATATTGTAGAGCACATGATAACTGATCTAGTAGGGAGGGGTTTACATGTTATTTTGAATATTGTATTTTAGCTAGATGCCTCACTGTATAATTACCATTAGATTTATTGCATAATAAAATTTTATAATTCTATTTTGTTGTTTATTGGCTACATAATCATATGGTCATATACAAAATAAAGGTCAGTGTTACACTTTTAGAAATGTGTCATTACCTAAAATATTTTTTATTATGCAATGAAGCGATAAATAGTACTAAAAAAATATCTAAATAGGATAAAAGTAAATACTTAATTTTTTTGAAAAACTAAAAGATGGTGCCCTCACATTTGCGAGGGCCACCTTACTAGTTGTTGTGAAAACATTAGATACATCCACCTTGATCATGAAAATAACAAAGTTCATCTAGTGAAAAGCAGTGAGCTAAAAATGCACCAAAACTGATTAAAAAGGGGCATGTGTGATCTACTATATACATTCCAGTGACAAGGTACACATGAGGCAAAAACCCGTTGTGTCATAAAAAAGAAAGGCTTGCAATCCCCCCCCCCCTTATATCATCTGACCAACCTTTTGCGATGTCATGGGTTCTACTCCCTCATGTCTTGTATTTGTAATCCCCATTTTCTTTCATCTTTGCACACACTGGCAAGTGGGTCCCACCACTAGTGCAGAACCAGGCTATAGCACCGGCTCATAAGGCCCTTTAGTGCCGGTTCTATAACCGGCACTAAAGGGTGGGGACGAAAGGTCCCCGCTTAGTCCCGGTTCAACACGAACCGCCACTAAAGGGCCACCACGTGGCACGAGCCCGCGCTGGGGGCTGGGATACCTTTAGTACCAGTTGGTAACACCAACCGATACTAAAAGTTTTAGGGGGTTTAGGGTTTATGATTTCTTTTTCCTTTAATTTTGTGTTTTCCATTTAATTCTTTTTCATTTACTAGTATTTTACGATACTACATATTGTACACGTTATGCATATATATATAAATAAAATGTCTCATATATATATATATATATATATATATATATATATATATATATATATATATATATATATATATACATACACACACACACATAAACACTATTCTGATCACGGGATCAGAATAATATTCTGATCACAACCTGAACTGCCTGAGTAACGCGCCTCACCTTCTCTGTGAACTAGCCAGGTTGAACTTCCCGCAATATTTCCCAAATAGGGCTTGCTATATATCGTTGGAAAGCTATGGACACCAACATCATGACCCAACTTAATTTTTTGGCAAAATATAAGCGGTTTAAGAGTAGTTTTAAAAACCGTTTTTATTCGCACAAAAAACGTGAATCATATTTTCGATCGCATTTCTAAACCGTTTATCGGAATGAGGCATATAATATGGCCTTGGAAAGCTGCTGCAAAACCGCTCCTTCCACATGTTGAAAGTTTTTTCTAATTCCTTATGATTAAAGAGTAATTTGGAAAAACGTAAAAATTTCGTAAACCGAACAGCCGAGTTCGTTTTTTTGATGTCATTTCTAAACAGCTAATCTAATGGAGGCATACGCTATGGCGTTGGAAAGCTTATTAAAATGCGCTACTTTTTCATCTTGAATTTTTTTCTAATTTTGAATGGTTTAAGAGTAATTTAGAAAATGGTCCAAGTCCTACCGTGTTCGTATTTTTGAGCTAATTTTTTAATAGTGCGTCCAAATGCAGCAAATGATATGGCGTTGGGAAGCTTGAACAAATGCGAAACTTTTTGGTATGTATTGTTTCTCCCAATTCTTTACGGCTTTAAGTCAGTTTTGAAAATGGTAAAAAACGTATTTTTGCCGTAATTTCTACGAACTTTATTGGAATTGGGCAAATAATATACCGTTGAAAAGTTACGGAAAATGCGAAACTTTTTCATGTTGATAGTTTTCCCTGATTCCTAGCCGTTTTCAAATAATTCTGTAAACGGCGGGAGCATTCGTTCTGCCTCTACCGCGAAACAGATTCTTCGAAAATGCACCACGTGAAGAACCTAAACTTCTCGGTGCGTGTACCTGAACTTCACTCTGTTTTTCACGTGATTTTTTTGCTCGTAGATCTTCGTCCACTGCTCGTAGCTCTCCATCCCACTCACGGGAATTGAGCGGGTGATATACCGATGGAAAGCTGCTGTAAACACGCAACTTTCCCGTGTTGATCATTTTTTCATACTCGCGACGATTTTGAAAGTTTTTCATCTGAAATTCATTCAGCGTAGTAGTTGAACTTAATGCTATTTTCACGTTGAACTTCTGTGACGTATTTTTGTTTGTACACGCGCCTGAACTTCCCTCTATACAAACCCGACCTTTATCAGAATTTTGAAAACCGTTTTTTCTTCATACAAAAAACGTGGATCGTATTATCGATCGCATTTCTAAACCGTTTAGCAACTAAATACTCGTTTTAGATAGGAATCTCGCTCATAGGCGGATTTTGCACTCGGGTCATGAAGAATTCATGTTTTTTGCGATTTTACTGCCTTAGTTGTTCGACCTGAACTTCCCCCTGTGCTAGGTTGAACTTCCCACAACATTGCCCAAATAGAGTCTGCTATATACCATTGGAAAGCTATGGACACGAGTATCATGACCCAAGTTAATTTTTTTCACAAAATGTAAGCGGTTTAAGAGCAGTTTTGAAAACCGTTTTTTTTTCACACAAAAAACGTGAATCGTAATTTCGATCACATTTCTAAACTGTTTATCGGAATGAGGCAAGTAATATGGCGTTGGAAAGTTGCTGCAAAACCGCTCCTTCCACATGTTGAAAATTTTCTCTAATTCCCTACGGTTAAAGAGTAATTTAGAAAATTGTAAAATTTCACAAACCGAACAGCCGAGTTTGTATTTTCGATGTCATTTCTAAACGGCTAAACCAATTAAGGCATATGATATGGGGTTGGAAAGCTTATAAAAATGCGCTACTTTTTCATGTAGAAAGTTTTGTCTAATTTTGAACGGTTTAAAAGTGATTTAGAAAACGGTACAAGTTTCACCGAGTTCGTATTTTCGATGTATTTTTAACCCTATGTCCAAATGCAAAAAATCATATGGTGTTGGAAAGCTTGAGGAAATACGAAACTTTTTGGTATATATTATTTCTCCTAATTCCTTACTGTTTTATGTCAGCTTTCAAAATGGCTAAAAACGTATGTTCGCTGTAATTTTCACAAACTTTATCGGAATGGGGCACATAATATACCGTTGAAAAGCTAAGGAAAATGTGAAATTTTTTTATGTTTATGGTTTTTTGTGATTCCCTGCCGTTTTCAAGTAATTTGGAAAATGGCGAGATCATTCATTCTACCTTTATCCCGAAACAGATTCGTGAAAAATGCATCGCGTGAAGTACCTGAACTTCTCGATATGAAACCTTGAACTTCACTCTGTTTTTCACATGCTTTTTTGCCCGTGGCTCTCCATCCACGTACCGGAACACTCACCGCAATTGAGCAAGTGATATACCGATGGAAAGTTGCTGTAGACACGCAACTTTCCCGTGTTGATCACTTTTTCATACTCGCAACGGTTTTAAAAGGTTTTCATGGGAAATTCATTCCGTGTAGTAGTTGAACTTCCAACTGTTTTCACGTTGAACTTCTGTGACGTATTTTCGTTTTGTAATTTTCTCATACATTCGTCAATGTCACACACATGATATTCCTTTTGTACAAATCTCTCTCACAATAATCTTTTGAACTTTCTCCGACGAAGGACTTGAACTTATAACAACAAAACTTTCAACCTTTACTTTTTTATTCTTTTTAATACAAAATGCACACCATGTAGTACATGAACTTCTGATAGTACATGAACTTCTCTCGGTTACGTGAATATTTTGAAGTTTTTTTTATGAATTTTTAATCTGATTTTCTGAATCCTTTTTTTATGAATTTATGAAGCGCTATATTTTTAATAGTTGCACTTCTTTTTATTTTATTTTTGAACTTCTTGTTTCCATTCTTTAATAACGAGGAAATTTTGAGTTTTTTATAATCATCGAACTTCTTCATCTTTTTAATATGGACTTCCTGGTTTTATTTCTTAATCTTTTATTATGAATTTTGAAGTGCTCTATTTTTAATAGTTGAACTTCTTGTTATTTTATTTTTAAACTTCTTGCTTGCATTCTTTAATTACTAGGAAAATATGAATTTTCTATAATTATCGAACTTCTCCATCTTTTTAATATGGACTTCCTGTTTTATTGCTTACTCTTTTATGAAATTTTAAAGTGCTCTATTTTTTAAAAGTAGAACTTCTTGTTATTTTATGTTTGAACTTCTTGTTTCCATTCTTTAATAACGAGGAAAATCTGAATTTTCTATAATCATCGAACTTCTCCATCTTTTTAATATGGACTTCCTGGTTTTTTTTCTTAATCTTTTTTATGAAATTTTGAAGCGCTCTATTTTTAAAGTTGAACTTCTTGTGATTTTATTTTTGAACTTCTTGTTTCCATTCTTTAATAACGAGGAAAATCTGAGTTTTCTATAATCATCGAACTTCTCCATCTTTTTAATTTGGATTTCTTGGTTTTATTTATTTTATAATGGGAAAAATTCTTGTTTTTTTAATAAACATTGAGCCGCTCCATTTTTTTAAGTTGAACTTCGATAAATAAAACCTCTAGTGTTCCGTTTTTATAATGATGCTTTAGTGTTCTCTTTTTTTCCGAGCTTCCCTTCCTTCGACTACAAACTTTTTGCAACATATTTGTTTCTCCTCTCTTTTTTTGTCTTAGTTCGCAACACATTTTCTCCATTTCTTTTTCTTGAGGAAATTTTAAGCATGGTCTCTTTATTGTTTTTCGGATGTGGCTTCATTTCGTCTACACTCACTTATCTGGCATATTTTCTTGAACTTACCCACTTCCGAAACCTGAACTTCACACGTTCATCTGAACCTTTTTTCCATGTACTCATGAAAATTTTCTCCATGTGTTTTACTTTTTTTGTTTCTCTAATTTCCCATGTTTTTTTCATACTAACTTCTCGGCTTGCAGTCTGAATATTTCCCAAAATTTTACAAGTGTGACAGTTTGAATATTTCCCAAAATTTTACAAGTGTTGCAGTCTGAATGTTTTCCATAATTTTTACAAGTGTTCTAGTACAGACTGATCATACAAAAATAAGACATTACAACGCTATACGTCAGTGCTATATCATTGTTGACCAAGAAGTATCAACCTGTAATAACAAATACAATACAACACCCACATGACCATTTGCACGATCACGTTCCACGAACCAAATGGTGAGAGCATATGAGTTGTGTACATCTCTACAACCTCAACATGGGCAGGTACCATCTTACTGAGAGTGAAGGCCAACTCCATCAGCGTGTCAAGTCCAAGTCGCCGCAAGAACCTGAAGCTGCAATGCGCAAGTAGAGGGAGAGAAGAAGTGCAAGCCGCCGCAGTTCGTGTTGAGCGCGTGCGGCAGTGGGAGCAGCAAGCTTGGCCGCCGGAGCTGGACGGGGTCAGGTGAGGAACTAGGAAGGCAGAGGTGGAGCTGCGCGTCGCCACAACCCTGCCCCCAGCCTGCGCTGCCACCCCCACCCTACTCCCAACTGAGTTCGGCAGCAGTGTAGGAGCCGTGCAGCGGATGGGACATTGGACGCCGCTCAAGCGGGTCGTGGGAGACGAGTCCTGGAGAGGATGAGGAAAGCACGGCGTCGGGCAGCACCTCGTCTCCCGCTGGGATCATCGCCGGCGTGTTGAGGAGCCACGGTTGTCGCCGGTGTGCCGAGGATCTCGCGTGCAGAAGCCACCCGCAACGGGAGGAGAGGATCCAGGGGACTCAACAGGTGCGGCGGGGATGGACGCCGACCATGGAAGCGTGGAAGTGGTTGCTGCTCGGGGTAGTGGCGTCGCACCATGGGCCACGGCTTTGCTCTGAACGGAGCCGGCCAGCGCAAGAAGGAACAAGGGAGGAGCAGGTGCTGGACGTCGGATGTGGGGACGGCGGAGGCGATGGCCGGATCCGGGTCGTGGGCGGCGCGGCGGCCGGATACTATGGCAGGGGAGTGGTCGACGCTGAGACCGGATCCCGGCGAGTGGGGCGGCGCGAGGGCAGGATTCGAGCGAGTGCCGTTTTGTTTGGTGAATCTATGTGTTGGGCGGCTCCGGCAGCGGAGGTCGGGCTGTTGCCGGCGATGGGATCCAGGAGGTTAGGGATCAGGGAAGGTGGGAGGACGAGCGGTCGGCAGTCGTGGGGTGTTTTTCTTTCTTTCTCTGTGTACCGATTCGGTAGTTCAGGAACACCTCCTCGCGCCCTATATAGTCCGATCGTGATCCGAATAGTTATTCTAATCCTGGAATTAGAATAGTACTACTCTCTCTTTATATACTAGTAAAGGTGCACGTGCGTTGCAACGGGATGATGTTGTTGTAACATTCTATTAAAAAGACGAAGATCAAGCATAACACAGTATTAAAGAATGACAATAAATAAATGAAATACTGAAAATATAGAATTAGTTCATATATAGGATGTATCACATAAACATAAATAGAACATAACTACTTCTATCGACTCTTGCCGAATCCAATATGAGTATAATAAATCAGAAACAACATCTTTTTCACACTGAACAACACAGCAATTATATGAGTAAATTTGCCCATGTGTTGCCACGGTTGTTTTTTTACTTTATTTTTAGGCCATGTAGAATTTTGCACAATGTATTCTCTAAACATTCCAAATAGTATGAAACTGATAATTCAAGAAGTGATGTCACATAACCAGCCATACCCAACCGTGGTCCAGATGACCTGAATTTCATGAATTATTGCCACGTAGAAGAATAACCTATCATGTCATTTTTTTAATCCTCCTAGGAGCTTGCCCTTTCTTTTGAAAAAATAATATGGATTTACCTATCTCAGTTCAGTAGAAAGATATGAGTTTCTACCAGATTATGTGCAATCTGGATGCATGTGATAGCACTGTCGCAAAGTGGCAAAGCAAACAACAAAAGGACAGAAGGGAGAGCATAATATGACATTTAGGCATGTTACAATACTGAGATTAACAACATCCATCCCATGCCAAACAAAATTAGAATGTGCTAAACACAATTAACATACATCGCTTTATTGCAAGGTAGTCATGACCACAATATGGTCGTCGCTTCTCCCTCTGGCATTGCCGCTCGCCCATCAACCAAACCACGGCAGAGACACTGGCTATAATCGCTCACCCAGCAAACACCCACGGCAGAAACACTTATTATAATTGCTTGTCCTGCAAACACCCAAAGCAGAGACACTCTGTGCAGGTTGTATTAGATAACTTTGTGCGGGTACCTTTGTCAGATATG
>NC_041393.1:514742114-514771295 GCF_002162155.2 Triticum dicoccoides | reverse complement strand
ACTCTAAGTTTCACATAGATTTACATTCCAGCAGGGGTTCCAAAGGAAAACTAATTAATTTTGATAGAGCTCACTGTCAAATCAATGAAGCACAATCTTCCATTTTCGTAGTTCAGTATCAACCATAAGAACCTAAAACTGAAATGACTGAACTCACAAATCCAACAGTTTTCTACATCAACAACTCACATGCATCCCATCTCAGAAATATTGTAGCCTGTCCTGAAAACTAAAGCATGTGTGGTATTTGTTGCTCTGTTTATAATTAAGTGTCTTGTTGCATGCTTGTCTTGAATAAAGGGATAAATACAATAATATGTGTAGCTGCGTAATATATAGGAAAGAGTGGCGATCTTAACAGTGAAAAGGGAGAGCTTCTGAATTAAGCACAAGATTGCATCATCCCTTCTTAAAAGTATTTTAGCTGAACCTGACAAACTAACAGGGGCACTACTTATGCCACCTAACACCCAAAATTACAGAACCAAAAAGATGCAGTATGCATTTTGGATCAATTCATATCCTAATGATTTAAAATATAGCAGTCGTGCTTAAAAGAACATAATTTATTTAAGTTGTAGTATATGTAGCAAACATGCCCGTGCGTTGCAACGGGCGAAGAAAACGACATTTTCAAATTTAGCGAGAACTGTATGTATTTGCAAAATGCAAAAGATCAGCTAAACAAATGATCAGAGAATAAATGGGTTTTCTATAGATCAATGTTCAAGTTTCTGAAGGAGGTTATATACATGTTGTTGAGATGAAGATCTGTGAGGATGTGGCATCTTCCATATTGCATCTCAGAAACTTAGATTGGACCCTGAGAACAGTTTGTTTTTCTATTTAGGAAAGGTTAATTAATTATTTTCCCGCAAAAAGGTTAATTATTGGCTTCTTCTTTGTTGCCGTTTCATTGTGTGTTGGAGCTTTTCTTCAGACTACAGGGAGAAACCAAGATATGTGCTTGAACTGTTAATTTAAGTCTTTTCTACCAGTGCGATCATCTGCAGTTTTGAGTTACTGCCAGCTACATCTATGTGCTTCCCAGTTTCCTTGTGAATTGCTGGAGAACAACTTAATGTTATGTTTCTTTTTATTTTGAGACTTCATACTGTAGCTGCAGTATCAGGTATCTAAAATAGTTAGTGTATACAGGATACAAGTACAAGAATCCTGATGTTTCATTATAACTGTGGCATCTACTCCAAATACTGAATGATGGCATTACCTTGTCAAATACTGAATTAATGCAGCTACTTTTGGTTTTTTCAATAGTTAATTGTCCTGACTAAAATAAGGATTTTGACATTGGTTATAGTTTTGCGGCAACTTAATGATAGGCTGCAATTATTAATCCAAAAAATATATATTGGTGCTAGAGCACAATAGCTGTGCACAGGTACAGGAAAACAATTGGCATATACACGATACAGAAGAAATTAGAAGTAAATAGTACACGGGGGCAATCAACATACAAAGCTCATGTTCTTCGAAGAAATCTACAACCAATCAAAGGAGACGGAGAGGGATGTGAGAGCTCACCCACTTGCCTGACACAAGAAATAGAAATTTTCTTAGTCTGCAAATTCGGTAAAGCAATTACAGTGAAGTGTAACATTCCAACTCTATAAGACCAGTTTCTTGGAAAACATTGTTCAACATATGTTGTTTAGAGTTATTATAGAGTTTAAAAAGTAAGTAAATTTGAATTAGCAAGATGAAAGCCAATTCTACATTGTAATTTTATAAGTCCAAAACATTTAGACGACTCCATCAAATGTATAGCTCAGGACTGAGCTATTATCCTTTTGAGACATCTCTGCACACACTCGAATGCTGGCTTTGCTTGTGAAAAGAATTCTTGTTGGCATAAAAAAGATACAGTGGTAAGGGAACTTACCGAGTAGACATTGTAGTTCCATAGCCCAGGATTAATTGCCAATCATGAATCATAGGAAGGGGGTCGAGGAATCAATATTTTACCCAAAAATCCAATAGATGAAACGTTCATGCATGGTCCTGTATGTAACCTTTGTACCTCTCCATAACGCAATATAGCATCACACTAAGCCAGCCAGCAGCAAACAAACCAGCTTTTACCTGTCAAATTCAGGTCCCAGATAAATCCTCCCCTCACTCGCCGTCCGCCCCTGCGTGTCCTCCACATGAGATTAGCAGCTGCTGCATCAAAGTAGTAGCAGTATCAGCATCAATCAACAAACACCAAGAAAGCAGCAGTATAATATGCAACTAACAGGAGCACACCAGCGGCGCACAACATACAGAGCAGTCGTTCCTCTCCCCTGCCCTCCCCGCACCAGCAGCGCACCAGACCATCCTTGTCCTCGTCCATCTCGCCCTGGGAGTCCCGCACCATGCGCTCCCCGACCAGCGCCTCCTTTGCCAAACGCCGCCCACTCCCGCGAACGTCCGCGCCCCATCTCCTCTTCATCGGAGAAACCAACAGCACAGCCTCCTGCCGTGCCTCCCCCTCGTTTCTCTCCTTCCTCCCGGTTTTCTCTCTCCCTCTCTCTCGTCCTCCCTCCTTTTCTTTCAGGAGCACGCCGGAGCAACCGTGGTGCCGCTCGGGAGAACCCCGATGCCTTGTTAGTCCCGCCGCCGCTCGCCTGGATCCGGCCGCCTCGGAAGTTCCGCGCGTCCAGCCCGTCAGCCATCACTCTCCGCAGACCTCACTCGACTGGATCGAGCAGGAGATCCGCCTGCCGCCCCGCACGCTCATTGACCGCCTCGATCTGGATCGATCGGGGAGGAGACCCTGATGAGTTGACCCTGCTCAAATTAGCCACAAAAGGAAAAAATTGTGGGTTGAATCCTCTAAAATGCAAGGTCTTCTTTGTAAAAACGAAACGTTTGCTCAGTTTAGCCACTTAAAAGAGGAGTGCGGGTTGAATTCTCAAAACCGAAGGGGCTTTTCTGCATAAATTCCGACGACGTACGACCAGAAGCAATGCGTGGTTTATTAGTACTAGTACACTAGTACATATGCCCGTGCGTTGCACCGGGCGAAAAAATATACCTGCTTCATGTGCATTGTGCACTATTTATATTCAATTTTAATAAATGTCGATGATAATGTTAAACATGGAAATTTTCTTATTTTTAATAAAAGTTAATGTTTTCAAAAAAATGGAACACTTTTTAAAGAGTAGTTAAATTATTTTTAAGAAATTGGATCATCTATCTAAAAAGGAACATTGTTTGAAGAGATGTTTAAAAATAATAATGTTTTGCTTGTTTTTGTTGTACATTTTTAAGTGGAAATATTTTTTAGTAAAAATGGAACATTTTTTGGAATTTTTTGCTTTTTTTATGTGTGAACATATTTTTTTTGAATTAATGATAGTGTGAACATATGTAAAACTGTGAAATTTTTAAACTATATTTACAGTACAAGAAGGAACACAATGGCTGACAAATTAACATCAATTGTTCTCTGTTCATCAAGAGAACGACTTTTGTTTCTAAGCTAAGGAGATTCAGTTAGATTCATCTCCTCCTATGAGCTCCAGTCAAACAGCCAACGGAATGATGACCAAACCATTGGATAAGATTTAAAGTCCAGGTGACAACGCATTCGAGCACAGATTCTCTCACACACAGAACTCATGAATTCAGGCCAGACTGATTAGTAAATTGATGAATGACAGTACAATTTCTTTAATTGGCACCATCCAACACTAAACGAAACAAATCAAATAGATCTAAGATTGGGTTCTGATTTGTGATCAGCAGTCAACAGAAGCAGAGCATGGTGCAGATCGACCAATGTATTTAGGTGTCACCAGAAACACAACAGTTCAAAATGATTTACCGTCATCTAGTAAACACAATGGAATATCAAAAGCACTTCATGAAGATACTCTATCGTAGGCCGAATATAGTAGCATGATATTTGTGAGCACCGTCATCTAGTAAAACAGAAAAATGTGCAAGTAGCATCTGATTAAATAGTTTTGGGATCTATTTCAAAAATATATAAGATTTGAAGCAAATGCTAGAAATTTGTCTCTTCACAAGCTCATATTTTGTAACTAATATGGAGCTAGAGAAATCATCTACCATACTAATTTAAAACTCTAATTAGACAAAAGAATAAGAACAAGTGCTTCTACCACAATTGTACAGTATGCATATATGAACCTGCAAATGTGTGCTATAATTTAGGAGCATTCAACACAGGCAATGCTTATATATCATGGAGCTTATTCTAGAAAGCACATACTTCTAGGCATAAAAATAAACACCTATTTGGCAGGAATGTGTTGTTTATTGAAATTAAAACAAAACAAGCACGGGAAGACCATACTGTATGTCATCTTCAGATATATCCATCAAGCTTGCTCTTCACTTTCTGGATTCAGAACCTCACCACAGCAGCCTGCTCTGGGTAACCAAATTTCAGGAAACGCCAAGACACCAAACCCTGATGAATTCATATATGTGCTTATTTTTTAAATAAGCACATACTGCAGCCAGTAGCAGCAGCAGAAGCAGCGTGGAGACCACTCGATTTCTCATCTAGCTATTTCTTTCCTTGCTAAGTTGTTCTACTTCAGTTGTAGTTATGTGAGTCATAAAGACAGAGAAATTTATACATGAATCCCGGTTACCTGTATAGGCTATTACCAGACAACTTAATAAGCTAGAAACTAATTTCAGGTAGAACAGTTGGTAGCAGCACTGTGGACATCACACTATTAAATAGTTGTTTTTCTTTTTCTTTTTGCAGAAACATGTGCTTACACATCAAAATCAAGCACGTCCATACTCATTCATATACATCCCGCAACACTATCACGCACACTACCTAAACAGGAATCAGATTGACATAAAGCAAAGTGAGAGTTAACACTATATCAAACTAAACATTTTCTGAAGATTTACATTGATCTGCTTTGCAATGAACTGCAAAATCTGCAGAAACCTGAAACTCTGGCCAGGATGAGCACCACGGTTGTTACTGCCAATTTTGACGCAGTTACACAAACTCCTGAGCTGCTAACACCAAAGTGACGAACATACACGAGGATCGGAAGTGATTAACCGCAGTGTGATATGATATGGCTGGGGAAAGCGGGGCGGAAAACCTGTTGACGGCGGCAGCGGTGTGCGGGCGTGTCAAGAGATAGCGACGTGACACGTGACCAAAGAAGCTCGACAGGGATGGCAACATGGCGGCAGGCGGCGACGCGTGGCCGTCAAAGAATCTCGACGAGGAGGTGGCGAATTACCTCCTGTTTGTTGGGTCGATTGACCGAACACTTGGTGTGCAGGTGGCCGCCAGATCTCAAGAAGGCGATGGATGTCGCATCAGGAGGCTGCAATGGCAAGTGGCGCTGGGGTTGGGTCTGGTCCGGGAGTAGCGCCGCCCGAGGTCGGGGTGGGAGGTGAGGTCGCCTCACCGTCGGGGCCTCCGCTTCCCCACGTCCTCTTTCCCGAGGAGGAGCACATCGTCGGCAGCAACCACGCTGAAAGCACGGTACACACTACACAAGCGCTTCCGCGGCCGAGCTCGCACGCCCCACATCGGCACCTCGGCCACTTGCTCCCCTCGCGCTGTGTGGGGGCGTTCTCATGGATGCTCAAGAAAGAAAGAGACCAGCGATAACGCGAGCGCGGCCGCCAGCATGGGCAGCTCCATGAGGAACGCCGGCGGCGCCCGCGTGTTCTCGTGGATGGCCAGGCTCAGCCGTCCGCGGCGGCGCCCGAAGGGCGTCACCGCCGGCGCGTGGTCCGCGAGGAGGGCCCTGCTGCGGCTGTGCCGCCCGAGCAGCGCGGCCATCTTGCAGTACATCTTGAAGAGCCCCACGACGGCGGCGCCGATGCTGCCGTGCTTGGTCCGGTGCCCCAGGCGTGCAGGCCGGCCGCCTTATCGGCCTCCGTCGCGACGCCTCGGCCCATTCCCCATTCCTGGCCGCGGGCGGGATGTTGGAGATGCGGTCGCTGGCGCTCACGTCCACCTGGAGAGGCCGAGAGGGCCGAAGGCGGGGGGATTCCGAGACGGCCGTCGTCCAACGAGGCGGGCACCTTCCGCACCGACGAGCTCGCCGACGAGAACCCAGCCGAAGCTGCCCCCCTTCCACCTTCTCTGCCACCAGATAGGATGAAGAAAGGAGTGCGGGCGTAATTCTAAAACATGTACGGTTTAATTTGTAAAATCGAAGCGTTTTCTCAGATCCACTTAAACAGGGAGTGCGGGTTGATTTCCTATAAACTGAGGGGCTGTTTTGCAAAACAACCACGACGGACGACCAGAAGCAATAGCTGGTTTATTAGTAGGTAAAGAGGTAAAGATAAAGATAGAGAGATAGAGAGATAGAGAGATATATATAGAGTAGCCCTATTCTGATCATGAGAGCTTCCCGAACTCCCGAACTCCCGAACTGGGCAGCCATAGAAAAAAAGGGAAAAAGCCCACCCCACATCCCCCGATCCCGATCCCACCACCTCCCGCACCTCCCGCTCGCCGCCCCGTCCCCAATCGGCGGCGCCGGCGCCACCGCCACCAAGCCCCTAACCGGAGACGCGGTGGCCGCCCCCGCCCCAACCGGAGACACCGCCGCTGGCCCGCCATGCCTCAGTCGGAGACACCGCGGCCCCAACATCCCGCCGCCACCGCCGTGGCAACCAGCTTTCCCCGCCGTCAATACGCGTCGCCGTCGCGTCGTGCCACCACGCGCCACCACGCGCCGCCGGCGACAGAGGAAGCTTCCTCGACCACAGCGCCAAAAATCGTCCACCCCATCCCCTATCACTCCCTCCGGTGAGGTAAACGATGAGATCCCCCATCCCCTCTGTACTCCTCCCCAATCATGCTTGTATCTCAAGATCTGGGATGTAGTTCTGGTGGCTTCTTCTCATTCCACGAACGGGGTTGCTCACTGGAACACACAAGCCGTGGTGGGCTGCAGTTCGGCGGGCACGTGCAAGTAGTTCGTCTTTTTGCCCGGGGCGTCACCCTTTGCATCGGCGACCACCAGAGCTGGCCTGAGGCGTGGTCCTGCTCGTGGTCCCTTGCTACATCTTGGCTGAAGAGAGATGGAGCTCCGCACAACGTGTGAAGTTCGACCGGTGAGCCTATGCAGTCCGACAACACGTATTCGGCAGATGGTGAGCCTCCTCCGCCCGCTTCAGCCACGAGAGCAGCCACTGCTACCCTTGCACCGACGGATCAGTCTGGAAACAACTCACGGACGGGGTCTCCTGTATGCAGGCATGCAGCTGCCGCGGTGAAGCCCCTACCTATGGAGTTCAGTTTTGCCTACCGCTGCATCCTGTGTTTTTTAATTGAACATTTGTGATAGACGTACATGTGTGCTTGCTGCTGATGTGTGTCGTGCAATAGCATTTTACCTAGCACCCAAACATGCTGCGTACTTTGCTGTGTGTACAAATTTGTGGTTGCTCGCTTCTTTCTGTGTTATTTGATTGTTGTACGTCTGTACTTCCTACCCGTGATGCACCTGCAGCTAGAGGAGCGCTCGGCCTGCAGCAAGAGGAGGGCACGACCTGTAGCTGCATGGCCACATCCAGTAGAGAAGATAGAGGCAGCCGAGTAACGGATCTGGCACGCGCCCCTTCGGCCAAGAGGCTGCCGAGCTGCTCGGTCGCCGGCCACCAGCAGCAGCAGGTCATCTTTCCACACCTCCCCGTACAAAATGCTGACGACGCCAAGCTTCTCGGCCCCTCTGCCCTCCACCAGTGTTCCTTTGCAGAAAACGAGCTCTGGTCCCAGCAGAGGTTCATGTATTGTTGCTCACGAGGGTAGTTTATCTAAGTTGATGCAAAAAAAGTTTGTTTTGTAATTCATGGAAGTTTGATGCCTATTCTTTCGAGAATGAAACTGTTTTCATTTCATGAAAGCTAAAAACAAAGTTGTGGATGTGTTGTGGTGTGTGTACGCGCGCGCATTACACTAAATTTTAAAACTTTTTTTCTCATGTTTGTTTTTCATATTGGTTTTATAGTGTCATTTTTTTGTGTTCATGGAGTAAAAAACTAGGAAGTTCAATTTTGAGAAAGCAACAAGTTCAACCAATATGGAAACACTAAAAAATACATTGAAATAGAAACATTTTTAGTGACATTCAAATTGGAAAGACATTATAGAAAAAATGTTCTTTGTTCTTTACGGTAAAAAATGTATCACGTATTGGCTGGTTTACACAACTAGTTGCTCTCTGACAGACATTATGTTGCTGCTTTCCTTCTCCTTCATGAAATTGTTAGAAAAAAATAGAGCATAGAGGTTCAATATTAACAGAAAAAAAACAAGCGAGCAATTCTTGAAGACAAAAAAAGGTTGATGCGAAGTTCATATTCTCTGCCGCGGAAAATTGTGTATAAAAAAGGTGTGATTTCGAAAGTTCAGGTGTAACGAACATCCAAGTTCAAACAAAAAATATGCAAAAAAATCATGGAATTCAAAGAATAAAAACTATGGAGTTTCATGAAAAAAAATTAGTAGCACGCGAAGTTCATGTGTGAGAAAATTTTGAAGTTCACGTGTACCACGTACAGAAGAAAAATGATCAAATGAAAAAAGGGACCGCCTAACCCGTTTCACCGAAAAGCAAAAAAATGCATAAAATTTCGCGACAAAAGTCTATAAGAAGTTCAAATTTAAAAACCGAAGCAGGTCAACATTAAAAAAATGAAGTTTTAATATCATACAGACAAATTTGGAAGTTAAAAATTTTGAGCGAGAAGTTAAAAAAAAGTAGTTCAAAAATCTTTATAGCGGATTTTCCCCGTTTGTAAAAATATCAGAGAAGTTCAAATTAAAAAGAGGAGCATTTCAAAAGATTGTATAAAAACTGATTTTCCCCATTCTATAAAAACTAGAAGTTCACATTAAAGTAACGGCGCGGTATCATTGTTTTATATAAAAAACATTTTCCCCGTTACTAACCAATAAAACTAAGAAGTTCAAATTTAAAAATGGTGAAGTTCGATGTCTATAAAACATTCGGATTTTTCACATTATTAAAAAAACAAGAAGTTCAAAATTTTAAAACAAAGAGGTTAAAAAAACTCAAGTTTCCTCGTTACTAAAGAATAAACTAAGAAGTTCAAATTAAAATAACAGAGAAGTTCAAATTTGATAAAAATCTTAGATTCTCGTGCTCAAGAATAACTAATAATTTCAAATTAAAATAATAAAACAACAAAAAAGTTTTTAAAAGATTTTCCCCGTTTTTTA
This sequence comes from Triticum dicoccoides, assembly GCF_002162155.2. Classification (NCBI taxonomy): domain Eukaryota; kingdom Viridiplantae; phylum Streptophyta; class Magnoliopsida; order Poales; family Poaceae; genus Triticum; species Triticum dicoccoides. Next base: position 514,762,069 of record NC_041393.1, on the reverse strand, counting down.
AAAATCTGGATTTTCCCCGATACTAAAGATTAAACCAAGAAGTTCAAAAATTAAATAACAAGAAGTTGGTAAGTGGTTTGAGAATTACGGGTGAAAAACATCACGTCAAAAAACAGAGTGAAGTTCAAACAGACATGCTCCAAAAGTTCAACTACTTCACGCAGTGCATTTCCGTTCACGATGAACACATAAATCATGATCTCGTCATTTTCTAATTCACCTCGAAACGCTGGTAATATCATTTGTGTAAGTTCAAGTCCTTGGTCGGAGAAAGTTAAAAAATTTATTGTGAGAGACGTTTGTACAGAAGGAATATTATTTGTGTAACATTTACGAATGGATGAGAAAATTATAAAAAAAATACGTCACAGAAGTTCAACGTGAAAACAACAGGAAGTTCAACTACTATGCTAAATGAATTTCAGATGAAAAACTTTCAAAATCGTCGCGAGTATGAAAAAATGATTAACACGGGAAAGTTGCGTGTTTACAGCAGCTTTCCATCGGTATATCACCCGCTCAATTCCCGTGAGTGGGATGGAGAGCTACGAGCAGTGGATGAAAATCTACAAGCAAAAAAATCACGAGAAAAACAGAGTGAAGTTCAGGTACACACACCGGGAAGTTCAGGTTCTTCACGTGGTGCATTTTCGAACAATTTGTTTCGCGATAGAGGCAGAACAAATGATCCCGCCGTTTTCGGAATTACTTGAAAACGGCTAGGAATCAGAGAAAACCATCAACATGAAAAAGTTTCATATTTTCCGTAGCTTTTCAACGGTATATTAATTGCCCAATTCCGATAAAGTTTGTAGAAATTACGGCGAAAATAAGTTTTTCGCCATTTTCAAAACTGACTTAGAACCGTAAAGAATTGGGAGAAACTACATACCAAAAAGTTTCGCATTTGTTTAATCTTTCCAACGCCATATCATTTGCTGCATTCAAACACACAGTTAAAAAATTAGCTTGAAAATACGAACACGGTAGGACTTGGACCATTTTCTAAATTACTCTTAAACCATTCAAAATTAGAAAAAAAACTTTTAAGATGAAAATGTAGCGCATTTTCATAAGCTGTCCAACGCCATATCATATACCTCCATTGGATTTGCCTTTTAGAAATGACATCAAAAAAACGAACTTAGCTGTTCGGTTTACGAAATTTTACGTTTTTTCAAATTACTCTTTAACCATAGGGAATTAGAAAAAACTTTCAACATGTGGAAGGAGCGGTTTTGCAGCAGCTTTCCAATGCCATATTATATGCCTCATTCTGATAAATGGTTTAAAAATGCAATCGAAAATACAATTCACGTTTTTTGTGCGAAGAAAAAATGGTTTTCAAAACTGCTCTTAAACCACTTATATTTTGCCCAAAATTTAAGTTGGGTCATGATATTGGTGTCCATAGCTTTCCAACGGTATATCGCAAGCTCCGTTTGGGCAATATTGTCGGAAGTTCAACCGAGTTCACAGGGAAGTTCAACGTACTACTAGCGGGGCATGTCAGGTTGTGGTCAGAATATTATTCTGATCTCGTGATCAGAATAGTGTTTTTATATATATACAACACTATTCTAATCCGAGGATTAGAATAGTTATTTGGATCACAGCAGCCCCTATATAGGGCCCGACAGGCCCTCCCGAACTTCCCTGAACTTCCCGGCCCGACCCGAGTCGCCCGACAGGATCCTACCGGATCCGAGACGCCTCGACATGATCCACCTGATCCCCTCGATCCCGAGCCGCCCCAGCCCCCTCCTCGCCACTCCTCCCCTCCTGGCCGCCGATCTTGGCCGGATCCGCCGCCTCCCCTCCTTCCCCAGCTCCTGGCCGGCCGGATCTGTCGCCTCCCCTCCTTCCCCAGCTCTTGGCGGGCCGGGTCCGCCGCCTCCCCTCCGTCTCCAGCTCCTAGCCAGCCACCGGCGCGGGCGAGCGAGCGATGGCAGACGTCGGCGCGAGGGAGCCCGCGTCGCCTAGACGCGGCGAAGCCGCCATGGACTTCAGGAAGCCGCATCCTCCTTCCATCTTCACCGCCCGACGCATTAGTAGAGTAGATGACGGCCCCGACGCAAGCTACGGCGAACGACGAGGCCAACAGGGCAACTCCGCGGCGGAGGCGGCATCTGCTGCGCCCTCAAATTCAGCCGCAACAGTACATGAACTTCCTCCCGATCTTGCATTCTTCTTCAATCTTGCCTTCTCTGACCTTCTTGCTTCGTGCAGATGAACTTCGCGCCCCCTGCAAAACATGGATTGCCATGGGATTGCTCTCATACCTCCGCGACGAATTGTACTCAAGGTGGCCTATCAGCTGCTGGAAAAAGGTTGGCCGAACTTCTAGCCAGGGTATGGTTGAACTTCTTCCTTCCTTTCGGTTTGTTATTTGCTTACAGCTATGTGAAATTCAGGTGGTGTGTGACCGTCAGTCCAGGCTACAAAAGCTTTTTGTAAATTCTGCCTGCTTACAACCATGTGAAGTTCTGGTAGTGTATGAGCCTCAGTCCAGGCTACAAAAACAACATTGTAAAATATGCCTGCCTGCTTAATATGCCCGCCTGCTTACACGCATGTGAAGTTCAGGTACTACGTGAGCCTCAAACCAGGCTACAAACACTATAAAATCTGCCTGCATTCACATTCACATTTAAAAAAATAAAAAAGAAAAAGAGAACATGCATGTGATATGACTTGAAGGTCAGGTTGGTATGCACTAGCAGTGCAACCATTCAAAAAAACTCATGAAGGTTCAGGTTTTCTAACTGTAGACAGTAATTCCCCTTTGCAAGACAAGAAGTTCAGGTTGTGGAGGGTGCTCAGTTAAGGTACATATAAGTAATCTAATATTGTAGAATTAAAAAACAGGATGTGAAGTTCATTCTGTGAAGGGTGCTCAGTTCAGGTACAATGGCATTGGCAGATGCTCAGCTCAATACATAGTGTGATGGCTCTCACCACTTTTATATGAAAAGTTCAGGCTGCGAATAATGCTAAGTTCAGTTACGAAGGTATATGCAGATATAACGTGTGCTAATAGACATTTTTTCCTTTTGTGCCAGCAAGATGAGAGACGCATGAAGAAGCTTAGAAGTTCCCAGCAGCAAGTACACAATCCAAAGCCTATACGCGTTGCACCACCCTCTCAATGGGTCACACCTCAAACGCACCAACAACATTACCAACCTTCTCCAGACCAAAAATGGACGACACCCGAAACACATGGATACTCCCGAGAAGCTGGGTCACAGCCCTATCCGCACAAGTTTGCGCCTCCACCTAATTGGGTGACGCCGGAAATCCCCCGCGGATTCTTTGTATCCACCAGCAGACTCCCAAGCACGCCGATGGAGGAGGGGGTCAGCTCAAGTCTTGCGTGTAACTCTGGAGGTTATCCTGGTGTGCCTCAACAATGCCAAAGCGAAGCAACTAAACCGGATCCCAGGACAAATCAAACAGCAACACACACACGGAGGAGAGTGATCTACACACTACCATCATTTGATCCTGCTGCTGCTGCTACAAGTCAGAATTGTACGGGGCATAAGGTAGATGGACTGCTTCACAAAACAAAAGAGCAAACCAAGACCAGGATCGCAATACCTTCATAACCACCTCAAGCAACAAGGACGCAAACAAGAGAGAGGCCATCTTCAGCCCTCCTTCCTCCTGGTGATCCACTGCTGCATCCTGCTATGATTACTCCACCATGCTCCATCCCAGAGGGACAACAGCCGACACCGGCAGAGTTGCGATCATACACGCACATAAGTGAAACAAAAAATATTTATATACACATCTTGTATTATCTGCAAAATTTCTACTCCCTCTAGGATAACAAGTTCATAAACTGCATTTTAAGGTGCTGTTTGGATTTTTTTCTTTTCTGCAGACGCTAGATCTACCGGATTATCTAATACCAAGACTAAAGACGCGATTCAAAGATGCAGAGAAAGCGAGGGAATTTTATAACAGTTACGCCAGACACACTGGTTTTGGAATCAGGAAGACGGGTGGAAATGACAACCACAAGTATTTTGTTTGCGCCTTCCAAGGGATACACACAACTTTTGTTTCAGAGGCCAGCAGGAAGCGAAGCAAAATATCACAGAGGACGGGCTGCAATGCAAGAATGAGGGTGAATGTGCAGGAGGATGGCACATGCGTGGCAGTGGACATTGAGTACAATCATAATCACCAGCTCATGCAAACTGATGACATGCTGGTGTTTCTGCACTCACACAAGAATTATGACCCCACTATTTTGGAGTACGTAAAGCTCCTGCAGTACCATGATGTCAAGCACACAACAATAATGTCCATGCTATCTGAAAATGAAGATGGAAGCTACTTCCTAAGCATGACCGGACGAGACCTGCTAAACCAGTAAGTACTCAAACACCCACATACTGCAATGTAAAATAGCATCCTAGCTCACAACCCTTTGCTAGCAAAAAATAAACAAATGCATGTTTGCATGTGATTTGCAGGAAAGCCATGAATGCAAGGAAAGATGATTTGGATGATGTATTGAAACTTGTTTCATTCTTCAAAGACATGAAGGCGATAAATGATGAGTTTTTCTATGATATCCAAGTGGACAAGGACAAGTCAATTAAAAACATTTTCTGGTCCAATGCAAGCTGCCGAGGAGCCTATCAAGACTTCGGCGATTGCGTAACATTCGGCATGACTTACAAGACCAACAGATTTCATATGCCCCTGGGAGTATTTGTTGGAACAAACCATCACTTGCAATCAACGATATTTGCTATTGCCCTCATAAGAGATGAAGATGCAAAGTCATTCAAGTGGTTGTTCGATACATTTCTACGGTGCATGAACAACAAGCACCCAACTTGCATCCTAACAGGTGACTTCAAATTAAAAGCTCCTCAAGTTTCATCATTTTTTTCAGACTATGGGTCTGTATTGGGTATATTTGCTTTTATCTGAATATAATATACAACAAGCAGTTCAACCAGTGTTAGCACATAAGCCCAACTAAACAGTAGAAGGAAGCAAAAATATCTGTCACATGTTTAGAAAAAAACTAGTCATGAATGTGAAGTTCAAGTACAGGAATCATGGAAGTTCAAGGACAAAAAGATGTAAAGAAAAAACATGTAACATGTTCATAAAAATATAGTTATTTATGTGAAGTTCAAGCACTGGTACCACAGAAGTTCAAGAACACTGCTGTAAGAAAAATTTGAGTGTGACACTACTAGGTAGTCCTACTGCTACCTGTTATGTTCAAGCACTGGTACCACAAAAGTTCAAGAACACTGCCATAAGAAAAAATACATGTGCCATTTTTTGATAGTCATTTTGCTGCATGTGAAGTTCAAGTACTTGCACAACATAAGTTCACCATCAGTACAAAAAAAGAATCAAGTTTCATTTTTTTAATTCATGCAGACCAATGCCCATCGATGGCGAAAGCTATGCCACAATCATTTCCAAACACCGTCCACAAGCTATGCCATTGGCACATCTTGAAGAAGTACAGGGAATACCTCATGTTGCTGTACAAAAAGTATAAAACATTCAAAGAGGAGTTCACAGCTATATTAAACTGGCCGCTGATGCCAACGGAGTTTGAAGATGCCTGGGCTAAACTCGTGCACAAGTACAACCTGGAGAACGACCAGATGATGATGCAGCTCTGGAGTGATAGGAAGATGTGGATTTCAGCATATTACAAGAACATTTTCTATGCTAGAATGACTTCCACACAACGAAGCGAGAGCATGAACCACGTGCTAAAGAAAGGGTTTGTCAAGGGGACCCAGAACCTACACAAGTTTGCTAGGCGGGTCAATGCTTGCATACAAACTCGGATGCAGAAGGAGAACGAGCAAACAATGACCAGCATGGTATGATGACAAGTACAAAACACCCCCATCATGTTCTGTTTTACCTTCAACATGTGCACTTTGAATTTAAAAAAAAAATGAAACCCGTGACTCTGCTTCGACTAATATCTCACTTTTTGACATGTGCAGACCAATCCTGTGACAAAAATAACTTACGACTACGAGGAAGACATGTCTATCAAGTACACGAGAGCCATGTACACCGAGATGAAGAATAGGATGAGAAAGGCCATGCTATTTCGCGCAAAGCGTACAGCAGAGCCCACTAAGTACCTTGTGTACTACCACAACAAGCCTGGCCATGATGATGAAGAAATATTTTTCTGGTCAAAGCATGAATTCTTGGTTGTAGCTGACCTAGAGAATGAAATATACGAGTGTGAATGCAAGCTCTGGACATACACAGGTGAGCGAAAAAACAAGCTCATTAAATAGCTAGACTAGTAGTATCATATCAAAATTTATGAAAACTCATTGCTGGCTCACAAACTATGTATACTGCATTCATCACAAAAATGCAGGCCTGTTCTGCCTTCACATCATGAACATACTGGACTACCTCAAGCCTGACAAATTTCCAAACAAGTATATCCTCAAACGGTACACAAAGACTGCAAGATCACAACCAACCTTTGATACAAGGGACTACAACACAACTGCATCGTATGGTAGCTCAAGGCTATCGAAGCAAGATATCTTGCTGCAGCTGAATTTGATGGTCAACAAGAAAGCGACGAGATGTGACCAACAATATGACAGAGCCTACTATGTTCTCAAGAGGCTTGTGGAAGAGCTTGGTGCAATACATTCAGCAAATCAAGCGGATGCTGACAAAAGGATGGCTGAAGAGGACGCTGAAATTGAAGATGACCTTCATTATTATGCAGCTGAAATGCTCAATGCCGCCGCTGAAGCCAACCAATGCAAGCAGGATGTTGACCAATCAATGGAGCAGCGCCAGCAAGAGATGATGAAACTACCGCTGTACTCTGAAACAAAGGGTAGGAAGAACATTTCTGCAGCAAAGAAAAGTGGCAAGGGAGCTCAAATAAAGGCACCGCCTGCAGGAAGAGTCGTCGTGCTCGATCAGAACGGAGTGCCACTTGGACACAGGAAATGCAGTGTGTGCAACCAGGTTGCAGGACACAACAAGCTCACCTGTCCAACACTCTTGGAAAGAAACGATGCTGAGGAGGTCAAGCAACCCAAATCTCAAAAACAGAAGCCCAAATTTATGGAACAAAAGAAGGGACCACACCCAAAGAAAGCAAGCAGCATACTTTATAGCATATGCAGGGAGTATGAACCACATAATGCAAGAACATGCCCGAAGTGCGCAGATGCTGAAAAGACAAGCAAAATGCCATAGAAGAAACAGAAAGCAGGACCTAGAGCCAACAACAAGAAAGTGGTGGAAGATGAAGAGGAAGACGAAGATGAAGACACAGTCGAAGAAGAGGAAGACGAAGAGGAAGAGGAAGTGGAATGCGATGATGAAGAGGAAGACGACGATGAGGAGGAAGAGGACGATGAAGAGGAAGAGGTACATGTCAAGCAAAAACCTCTACCACCAAAGCCTAGGAGGAGCGCAAGGCTCATGAACAGTTAGAATAGGTCAATTAACACAATGCAAACTTATGTCATGTCAATGTGCAATGTGCAGAACATTATGTCATCCGCTCATAATATGCAATGTGGAGTTCAAGTAATATTACTGCAGAAGTCCTGGTATGTTATGCGAGGAAGAGATGTGCTGGTGATGTACTGCATGAAAGTGCAAGGAGTGCTAAATTGAAAAACATACACTATGAAGTTCAAGTAATATTACTACAGAAGTCCTGGTACGTTATGAGAGGAAGTGATGTGCTGGTGTTGTACTGCATGAAAGTGCAAGCAGTGTTAAATTGAAAAACATACACTATGAAGTTCAAGTAAGATTACTGCAGAAGTCCTGGTACGTTATGAGAGGAAGTGCTCGTGTTGAATTCCATAAAAGAGCAAGCAGCAAATAATCATACAGTTTTGAAGTTCATGTCAGCTTACAGAAGAAATTCTGGTATGTAAAATCGATGTAGGAAAAGAATATGCTTAAAAAATAAAGTTTCGCCGCATAAACTAAGGTTAGCAAGCCTAAGACAACGCGTTCAAATGTGAAATTATGCTTGGATACGTGCAGAAGTTCATGTACAATGCCGACAAAGATAAAGAAACGTCAACAATATCTCTGTACAAATTTACATATGAAATACATTCGCCCTTGAAAAAACACAAAAAAACAAATGTAGATTCTACACAAAAGCATACATATTGGTTGGGTTAAAAATTACCAATGCATTACACAACACATAATATCCTCTCCATCTGAAACCAGCAGCCCAGCCACATCTCAAAGCAGAAGTTCAAGTCTACGATCATATGTTGAGGGCCCAAAAATAAACAACACAAAAAAATCAAGCAGTTCAACCAAAACCGAGGCAGAAGTTCAGGTACATCTATTGGGGCAAAAACATTCAACACATGGATACTGAAAAACGACGCAGTACATTGAAATTCACAAAAGCCAAATCATTCTTCACACCAAATGCATTTGTCCACAATATCATAAGTAATAGTGCTTCACCTATAGTAGATACACAAATCACTAAAAACATTCTTACAACCAAATCTTTATGGAATTGTTCCAATCATTATCAAACCTAAAATTAGTACGAAATCAAATCTACAATGAAACTAGTGCTTCGAATTCACGGGCCAAAGGACTGGATCTCCTTAGGGAGCTTTGAACGCATAACTTCATTCTTCTCGCTAAAAACCAGAGTGTGCATGAACTCAGCCTTCCAGTCATCTGCAGCAGCCTGCAAACAAAAAGAAAGGTGAAAACGATGGTTTAGTAACGGGTATCTAAAACCACAGCAGGAGCGTCACAGCAAAAACACACAAGAAAAATCAAAGGATGATGAGACAAGAACAAAGACAGAACATACTTCCACATCACCAAAATCTTTAACAATCTCATCGCCGTCATACGAAGTGCTGAACTTCACGGCAAAGAAACCACAATCATTACTCTTCTGCTTCGGAACATCGATGAAAGTCAGCCTCTTTGCAATAGTCACCCAGTTAGGTTGCTTGCTTGCCTTGTATGCAGCCTTGCCGTACACCTCCTTGAGCAACCCAACAAATCTCTTCATCTGCCAGAAATAACAAAATTAGATGAAGTCAAAAACATGTTAACCAAAATTAGTTAAGTTCAGGTACATAAAAAAGCGACACTTGCATGAGATCCACCTAAACAAAATAGCAGAAGTTCAACTTCTAAATGATAGTCAGTTCAAGCAGTATTACCAAAACAGAGACAACAACATATTTTGTCAACACAAAGGCATAATAAACTTCGTGTCAAACAAGAGAATGTGAAAGGAGGTTCAGGCTAAGAAACACTCACGATATTTTGGCAGTCCCCGTGGAAACTCGATCGCGACGTTTGCATGTTATCGTAAGAAAGTGAATCAAGGATGTCAATGCTCCCACGATATCTATTCAACACGTACACACTGTAGTGCGCCATTGTGCCAATTGGCTTGAATAGAATCAATAAAACCTGCCAAGAATGAAAGGACCGGTGAACACAAACTACAAAGCATATGTACTGAAGAAACGGCATGAACAAAAACTTATTGACAAACTCAGCAAAAAGATGCACGTGAAATTAAAAAAAAGCAAGAGTTATGAAAAACTAACCAGCTTTGCGTTAAGAAGGTCTTCTTCCTTGCGAACAAACATTGGGAGGAGACCACCAGATTTTTTTATATCAAACTTTGGAACTATTGCGGAGAAGAAATCATACTCCAGGCAGTACTGTGCATTCACCAAAACACAATTAAAACACCTCTCAGATGCCACTACAACAAAACCAAGGCAAAAAAAGATAGGGGTGCAAAGAACTAAAACCTGTATGAAGTAGGGACTAAGTACAACCCTGTCAGGATTAGTGAATATCACGGAGCTCTCCGACTTATCCTTCCACAAACTTATGAGATAATCCATTATGTCTCCTTCCATCTGCTGCCCTTCACCGAAAAGCCTATAAAGGAAATCTCCTGTGAGGTCAATCACATTCCCAGGGATGGTAAACATGCAGTAGCTTGTCCTGCAGAATACAAAAGGATGGTAAAAATATATTATAAGTTCAGATACAACAACAAAACAGGAGTCACTATAACTCAAAAGGCAAGAGGAGACATAAAACAGAAGTTCATATACTACAACAACGACAGTTCAGACAAAACAACAACAGAAGTTCAGACACTACAACTCCAACGCAAGGGAACGACAGATGAGGGTAACTCACCCAGAATACTTCTCGAGACTGTCTTTACTCAGCACATACTGTTTCAACTTCCGGGCCTCGGATAGATGAGGGTAACTGTATTTTTTCAGGGGAGCGACAGGAGAACGCCACTTCAAAGGCAATCTTGATGCTTGCTTGGAGGTAGTTATATTCCCAGACTCAACTGCTGGTTTCCTCCTGGTCATCACAACATTCTTCCCACCTCTACCAGCAATAGTTCCAACAGCACGTTTAACATTCTTCGGGAAAGCAATCTTCTCAAAATCATCATCGGACGAAATCACTTCTGCTTCGGCTGCTTCGACTGCATCAGCCTTCCTTTAGCAAGGGGTTTTTGGAGTACCACGAATACCACCAGCCTGCTCCCCCAACTTGGAAGGAATGAGGGTCCGAGGCCTATCATTTTCTATCAGAGTTGTACTCATCGGTTCCTCACTAGGCTGGTATTCCTATGACTCGAGGAATGAGTAGTGGTAATCGGTCAACTCCAACGGATCCAGTGTCAAAGAAAAAAAGAAGAGAAAACATCACAATTAAAATACAACTGAAGTTCAGGAACATCACAATGTGTAGTCCAACTAATAAAGATGACATGGTTACTACTCAAGCTGACCTAAAAAAATTAGTTGCAGTAAAAAACTAAATGAAGTTCAGGCACAACCATAGGCACAGTTCAAGATAAACCGATGAACTCGAAATCATTCAACTACAGCTAACAAAAACCATAGAAAGGCATCATCTCTGAAGTTCAATTAGAAAAAAATGCTCATGTCCATTTAAGCAATGGAAGGACAGAAATTACTGAAACCAAACACACAAGCAAAATTAAAAAACATAGAAATGAAGTTCATGTACAAATAAAATGCTCCTCTCCTTCCGAAACCAGCAGCCCAGCCAGATCTCAAGCAGAAGTCCAAGTTTGAGAAAAAAAATATGAAGTTCAGGTAGAATAAAAGATGCAGTGCAGGTAAGCAGTCCAACTTCAAAATACTTACATGTGTAGTAGCCAAACAGAGATTGGAAGTCTGTCTCAAACAGGTTAGAAGAAGCGATTGAGTACAGCCACGTCTTCCTGATATCCCCAATATTCTCATGGGAATAATTTGCAAGAACCCCGTCAAGATACGAATTAACATTCGTAAGCATGAAGAATCCGCAGTCGATACCGTCATCAAACGAAGTAAAAAGAATAGTGTTAGAACAGAAAAAGAAAGCCAACGAATTAAACACGTCGCAACTTAAGTACAATTACAGTTAAACATATGTGATAAAGAGAAAAAGTGGAACTCATACTTGTTTTGCTGCTGGGGGACATCAATCCAATCCAGAGGGAAATTGTCGATGCTAACTGGACTGAAGGGTGTCTCCCTGTCGTTGCTGGCATCCTTCCAAAGCCTCTTGATGTTGTCGGTCATCTGCCGAAATAGGCGTACCGCACATTCATCTTTTGGTCCATAGTAGGAATCGAGAAGCTGGAACCTTGAATTCTTCAGGTCAAGGAATACCGACACCCAATGACTGACACCACCCATGGAAGCAGGGACCTCAGGCGGGTCAAAAGTAGGGAAAACAACCTGAAGCATCATAAACACACGAATCATTAAAAATTGAGAATTAATATCAGAACGACACAAAAAGAAAAATAAAACAAATATTAACACAGTAGATCGCACTGCAAAACTAATACAGAGGCAAAGAACAAGAAATTGCATACCGAATCATGTGCATCCATGCTATCTGGACCACTCGCCATGAAGTACTTCCTCACAGGGGAATCAAATTGACCTCTGAAAATCTTGTCCTAAAATAATGCAGGCAACACCAACATATGAAAAAATAAAAAATGAGACAAACAAGTTTTAACTAAAAAATGGTAAGGAAAAAAATGGAAAATAAATCACTGTATGGTTGACTTACACAAACCCAATACGGCAGGATGAGTTTGTCTGATCCCTGGTACTTCGCACGTAGATAGTAGAGTGCAACCTCAGCCACATTAGACCGAAGCATTCCGCGAGGAGCAAAAGATATTGCGACATCTTCAACAGAAGCTTCACACTCCTTGTTTTGGAACATAATCATTGATCTAAAACAAGCAAGCAGAAAGTAAAAGAAGTTCAGCATCAGGAAACTCAGGAAGTTCATAAACACATGTTAGCACAGAAGTTCAGCTATGTCACAACAGGCAGTACAGTACATCAGAGGCCAGAAGTTCAGCACCAGAGAAGTAAACAAACAAGAAGTTCAGGTACATAGAGTTGGGAAGTTCAGGTAGGAAACCACAGGCAGTTCACAGGGGGTACATGGATGATGTAAATATTGCAGCTGCACTCACCTCTTGGAACGATCATTCTTAAGCCTAGTTACACTGTAATAAAAGTCATCAACCTTCTTTCGGACGACAGCAAGGTCGCTATCTGCTCACCAAAAAGAAAATAGCAATTAACAGCAACACTCAAAGCACATAGATTCACGATAGTTTCAATTAAGACCAACATTCAAGCACAAACATTCAAAACATAAGCACATCTCAGCTGCTACATCAGAAAAGATAAAACCATAGCATCATAGACATCACAACACATGCATTACAAACCTCCACCCACATAGAAAAACAGGTTCACTTAACATTCTTTACAACCCACACGACAAACAACAAAACCAAAAGTTCAACTTTGACAACACAGGCAGTTCACAGGGGATATCATGGACTAAAACCAAACAACAAAGAGGGGAGGGGAGGGGGAAAGAAGAGAGAAGCATGCTCCTCTCTTCATGGATCCTTGCCTAGACCAGTGGCAGCACCGGAATGATCAACCTCCTCTCCATAGCTATCGCTTTCGGTATCTTCATCGTCGTCTCCAGTAGACAATGCAGCGTTGTCAGGAAGGACACTAGCAGCAGCTGTAGCAACCGGAGAATCTAAAACAAGAAAAACATTTGGTTGTGCCTGTACAGCATCAACATCAACTGATGGCTCTGCTGCAGGAGACTTCTTCGGGCTTGCAGCAACACTACCACCAGTTTGTACAGCAGACTCAACATGATCTTTCTCCAAAATGATGTCTCCAGTTGTCTTTCCCTGCTCAGCATCAGAAACCTCAGCGCCAACGGACGACTGAGGTTCAGTCAGGATCACCCCGTCGGAGCAGCCGGTGCCTGAGACAGACATGTCTGCAGCCTTCTCTGGAGCAACACTAACATCATCATTCTACTGCTGCAAAAAAGAAACAAAAAGTCATTACAAAGGGCTGAATAAACCTCATGCACAGGGGCAGCAAGTCCGTCTCAGGGGCAACAAGACAAATGGACAAGAAAAAATGGTATCTTATTTTCACTGCCATGAACCTCATCAACTAATACATCACTAGAGGGGCAAGGATCATGCACATGGGCAGCTTCATGCACAGGATCATCTTCATGCACAGGTAAAACATCCTCCCTAACCCCAGCACCATCATCAACAGCCTAGAAAATAATCATGTAGCAAACAAATACCTAATCAGCGAAAGTTCACGTTATGTAATCAGAGAAGGTCAGCTATCACAACTGACACATCATGGAAGTCCAAATACAGTAAACATAGCAGACAAGATATCAAACTACCGTTAAGATACAAAAGAAGACAAAAAGAGACAGTCATCAAAAGTCATAGAAGTTCAGGTGCTGAAGCACTTGAAGTTCAGGTCCCATAAACAGAGAAGGCCACCTAGGAAACACTAGTACCAAAAAGAAAAAAGACTAGAAAATAATCATGTAGAAAACAAATACCTAATCAGCAGAAGTTCATGTTATATAATCAGAGAAGGTCAGCTATCACAACTGACACATCATGGAAGTCCAAATACAGTAAACATAGCAGATAACAAACCAAACTACCATAAGATAAAAAAAGGCACAAAAAGGGCCAGTCATGAAAGTCATAGAAGTTCAGGTGCTGAAGCACTTGAAGTTCAGGTCCTATAAACTAAGAAGGTCACCCTATAACTGCATAGCAATAATAACTCAAAGCTAACAATGAACACTAGTGCAAAAGAAATATCAAAAGCCAACATAAACAAACCTCTTCAGTACGCTCCACATGGCCTCCTTCATGACCCAAACGAACGGGATCCTGCATCTGAATCTCTCTTACAACAACACTCGCCTCATCTTCAAAAGGCTTGCAACGGGCGTCCTGCATTTCCTTGAACAACACAAAACTAGCCCGGAGGTGGGAAGTGCTCTCACGAAGCTCAGCAAGATATTTAGCTTCAATCGACAAAAGCTCCTTCGAAGACTCAGCGTCAAAACCGTGGCCAGGAGGAAGAATCCCATCCACGCGACTAAGACACTCAACCGTTGTCGGAACACGAGCCATCTCTCCACAAACAGTTTCCAGAAGTCCATCAATCATAGAAAGGGAAATATTCGCAGCATCGAACAAACTGTCGGAAGAAACGCCACCTACAACACTCACACGGGCAGAAGAACCTCCTGGATCTACTGGGGGGGCACCAGTGTTAACATCCCGCGAGAATTCAAATCTCAGAGAACTTCCACTACCTAGGCCGGCGGCACGAGGCATAGTAAGAACAGGACGTTCGATAACCCTAAAGAACACAATCTCAGCCTGTGTCTTCCACTGCATATATGAAAACAAAAATCAACACGTCGCAGAACAAATGAAAGAACATGGAAGAAGAAATACAGAAGACAGTAGCAGAAGTTCAAGTTAGTACCACAACCTGATACTGAAAAAAAGACAATGACAAGGAAAAAAAGGCAGAACAAAAAGATACACAAACTACACCAAAAATTTCACTAATGCCTACACACGCAGTACATTTCAGAAGTCCAACTATGTCTACATAGGTAGTACAACAATGTATGACCAGTAGTTAACATGCTTTCAAAAATGTTGGAAATTTACATAGCAGAAGTTCAACCATGCATGTGCAACAACAAAAGTTTAGCTTATTTCATATGAATATATCCAGAAGTTCAACTATGTACACAAAGGCAGTAATACCATATAAGCCAAGCAGTTCAGCTAATTTACTCATCTATATGAACCAGAAGGTCATCTATGTACATAGCAGAAGTTCAAACCATGCACACAAAGGCAGCACTAACTACACAGAAAAGAAGAAACACTCACAGGTAGTCTCCCAAACACCCAATTGGCTGGGTCGTCATCACCTTTCCTGACCAAGTCAGCCGCAGCGAGCTCAAGAAGCTTGGCCTGATCCATGTAGTTGATGCGAGGCGTCCTCAAGTCAACATTAGGCGTCTTGCCAATGATAAGGCAGTCCAGGTACATAAGAAGCGGCGTGATGGCACAGCGTGTGACAGCTTTTCCTCTGCTAGTACCTTGCTGATACCTAACAACAGCACTTCGAATGTCATCAACAACCAACTGGCAGTAGTCCATATCTGCCATATCCTCAAACATAAGATTCGCAGCCATTGCTGCCTCCCTGGACACTCGTGTAGACGTTCCAGGGATAACCACCTTCATGAAAACAATCAGGTAAAATACCTGCAGAGCAAGATCATCCTTCGTCTCATCCTTCACAAGATCCGCGAGGATATTCCGCAGATCCTTTGTCTTGATGTCGTCACTCCTAGCGTACCCAAGCTTGCCCTTCAACCTCATAACAGCATCATCAAACCCATCACTCGAAGGCCTAGGAGGGGTACGATTACCTTGAGGGAATCCAAACAGATGGTGAATAGCATCACTTGTAATACGCAGAACCTTGTTCGCCTCACCCATGTCCAGAATCATGGTTGCAGGGTCAATCCTCGTGTAGATGTTGCCCATCAAAGGACGAGAAATGTTGGAATCAACCTTCAGGTCAAACACACAACCAAAACCAGCCTTCATAACCCTCGTCTTGTGCCTAAGCTGTAGCATTTTCGCACACGTCTTCACCTCTCCTAGTGAGCAGCGAACCGTCTTGTTAAAATGTTTCGCCTCACCTCCTCCTTGGCCACCTTCTTCGGGCGCTTTGCATCCTCTCTTCCTCCTCTCAGGCCGCTCCACAAGCTGATACTGGAAAAAATTGAGATACACAATGAGATACTCAAGCTACACCAAAATTCCACTAGTGCCTACAAAATTACACACTCAGTACAATTTAGAAGTCCAACTATGTCTAAATAGGCAGTACAGCCATGTATGACCAGAAGTTAACATGCTAACAAAATGTTGGAAATTTACTTAGCAAAAGTTCAACCATGTACAACAAGGCAGTAATCAAACATCAATACCAGAAGTCCAACTATGTCACATAGGCAGTACAACCATGTATGACCAGAAATTAACATGCTTTCAAATTGTTGGAAATTTACAAAGCAGAAGTTCAACCATGTATACAAAGGCAGTAATCAAACATATATCTTAGAAGTCCAACTATGTCAACATAGGCAGTACAACCATGTATGAACACTAGTTAACATGCTTTCAAAAATGTTGGAAATTTAAAAAGCAAAAGTTCAACCATATACACTAAGGCAGTAATCAAACATCTATACCAACAAGTTAAGCTAATTTCTGAATGTATATACCCAGAAGTCCAACTATGTACACAAAGGCAGTAATACCATAAAAGCAAAGAACGTCAGCTAATTTATTCATCTATATGGAGATGGAGTAGAAGTTCAGCTATGTACGCCAAGGCAGTGCTAAAAACAATAAAACTACAACAATAGCGACAAATGCTCTAAAAACAGTAAACATGAGACATTCATACCTGATTAGCGGCAGCAGCATCATCGACTAAGTTCTCATCATCAGCATTGAAATTAGCATCATCCTTGTCCTCTGGATTAAAACGAGAACGCTTCTTCACACCCTTGTTGACCTTTGCAAGTGGAACCTTGCGCTTCACGCCGCATTTCTTCCCCTTACCAAATGCACCAGCACCAATCGGAGAAGGTGTAGGCGTGACAGTGGAAAGCACACGAGGACTACGACGGGGCGTACCACCAAGGCATAACCCTTCATATTCAACAACTTCTGCAGGCCTTGAAACACGTGGGCTCTTCCGAGGAGTAACTTCACCAACTACTAGCTTCCTCGCAACAGTCTTCTTGATTTTCTTCTTAACAGGGACAACCGTGCCATCACTACCACATGGCACGTCTTCCTCAATAGTGAGCTCAGCCACATGAACAGATCTAGGAACATCAGAACCTTTCTCAAGGTGGGCCGCCCTCTTCTTGACAAAATCTTCCTGCTTCTTCCTCTTACGTTGGTCCTCCAGGAGAAGCTGAAGAGGCACATCCTCAGGTTGCGTGACAGGTTCAGTGCCATCAACAGACTGCGACTGCGTCTCTGACATCTGAAGAGAGCACAAAGGATCCTGAACAGAATCACAACCTTTGACTGATGGAGCCCCCTCCTCAGCAGCAGCAGGGGTTTCTGATAAACCCAAATCAGATAAAACATCGTTGATGGTGTTCACAGCTTCCTCCTCTGTGGACACATCTGCAAAGAACACAAAAAATTGAAGCAAAAAATAAAAAAAAGTCAGGAACAAAAACAAAAACAAACAACATGAACAAGCTAAAAAAACATGGCTCAAAACTTTAAAATGAAAAGAAAAGGGGTTTCACATACTAGGTGAAGCAAGAGCTGCAGAAGCAAGATCCTCAAGGCTTGAAAAATTCTCAGGACTCAAAGCAACCTCAGCAATCACAGTCAAAGGAATAATGGGTGATTTAGCCGCATCAGATATTGGAGCATCAGTATTAACCTCTGAAACTCCATCTTTATCACAGGCATTTTTTTAGAACTATTCAACTCACCACCAACTACAAAAAATGCAAGTGAAAAGGCAGCTGAGTTCTAATGCACAATCCTACACAAAAGGGACTTCTACATTTACATCAATGTCCAATACCCTGAAGTTCAACAATAACTAACAAAGCAGTAAACACAACAAAACAATCTAAAAATTACATACTAAATATAAAAACAATCTACACCAGAGGGGCTACTACATATATCATGAATGTCCAGAAGTTCAACGATACATAACAAAGCAGTAAAACAAAATGTGCATAACAGAAGTTCAACCAAATTTCATTACAATCAAACAAATAATTAAAACCAGAAGTTCAACTATGTGACCCAAGCAAGTAGCACATAAAAAAGATGAAAAAGCATACACATAACCATTACTAGAAGTTCACAAATATTAAGAATGCCAGTCCAACATGAATACTAAGTGAAGATATGGGCAGACATATATGAGAATAATGCTATTTAAAATACAAGATACAACTACATTAAGATACCTGTAGAAGGTTTTGAAGCCATGACAACACAACAACCTTGAATGCAACTCCAAACACTAGAACAACCTGCTAAAATATGCACATCAGAAAGATACCAAACATCTCATAGACAAATCACCAAAGGGGAAATGAAATCCACGAATCTCTGAACGGATAAAATAGCACACATAAGCATCTCATAGACAAATCTGACCACGGGGGAATGGAATCCACTCATCTCTGAACGGATAAAATAGCACACACAAGCATCTCATAGACAAAATCTGACCACGGGGGAATGGAACCCACCCACCGCACGCACAAGAACCATACCTAATCTGCCACCAAACCATCAGAAAGAAAGGGGGTAGGACGCGGACGCGAGAGCACACATGAGGCGGACTCAATAGATCTAGCGAAACTAGAAGCAAGCATTAGGAGGGGGGAGGGGGGGCAACACTTGTACCTCTCCATACGACCCCCGCACGCACGAATCCGTGCCGGTTCTTCCACTCCCCACGACGCCACGCGCACCTTGCAACCGTGTAGGCAGTTGCCACCCTCGCTTCAGAGCAGAAGAGAGCGGGTTGGGTGAGAGAGAGCGGGGCATGGGGGATAAATAGGAGCGGGGGCGTGCGCCGGTTACTCCAGCACGAGGGCAGGGACAGGGGCGGAGAAATCGGGGGGAGTTGGAGGCGAGGAAGGCAGCGGAGCGACGGAGAGGAGTGAGAGAGCGAGCGACAAGGGGAGAGGAATTTTCTGACACGTGGTGGCGAGGGAGATGGTCACTTAATGCCTCCCTGTCGTGGGACTTGCAGCGCCACTGAATTTACAGTTTTACCCCCCAACAGCTAAAATAGTAAATACATGTGTAGATAAATAAATGCATCTATTATAATTAGATAAGATCACAAAACAACACATACACTAATGAAAAAACAAGAAGTTCATATACACTACTAAAGGAAGAAACATACATACATAAATATGCCTCTAAAAAAACAAGAGAAAAAGAAGTTCAAAAAATAAAGAACAGAAGTTCAAGTACTCTAAAAAAAGAAGTAAAGTAATAAGAATAAATAAACCATAAAGAAACAAAAGAAGAAGTTCAAGTACAAAGGCAGATGAAGTTCATATCTAAACCCTAAAAACCCTAAGATAGATCGAGGGGTCACGGATGTGACGGACTCGCATCTGCATGCGACGACGCGGCACGCCGCGTCGTCGCCTGCTCCGGCTCGTTCCTGTCTCGGCCTCGCAGGGGGAGGGGAGGGGGGGTCCCCGACCCCCCCTCCCCCCTGCTCGGCCTCGCGCTACCGCATTGCTGCGCGCTAGGATTTGACAGGACACAATGCGGTTATTCTGTTTCCACCCCCACCGCATGCACCCTAAACCCTAAAACCCTAAGATAGATAGTGGGGTCACGGATGTGACGGACTCGCCTCCGCATGCGACGACGC